>NC_140585.1:182254746-182782246 GCF_964204655.1 Triturus cristatus
GAGACTGAGAAATATGTGTGGCAGAGTGAGAGAGGAGATGCTACTAGACACCATCAACAGCAGCACCAACAACACTGCAGTCAACACCAATGGCGCAGTATGGTGGTTTCATGACACATTTTCCGGCCTATGCATGCACATTTGCCACACTCCCAAAATGCATTGTTACAACCTTGGTCATGACAGACCGCAGACTTGACACACTGATTGTACATGTGTGAGTACTTGGGAAACGTTGGGTCAGCCTAATAGGTCACCGGCAACAAGAACTGCAACATGATCATCTTCATCAACCTTGCGACCACACACCGGACTGGGATACCAGTCCGGATGACTTTGATAAGGTAAATGGATAGCCAGGTACTGGGGGTTACTATACACCATGGGTACTCACATACTTTCTCTCTGGTCCCAAATTTGCTGTGTGGTTTGTGTCACTGTGCCACACGGGTGGGGTCAGTGGGGAAGGGGGCAGGGCTAGTGAGTGAGGGAACTCACCATGTGGTTGGACACAGGCCCCTGGTGTGGACACCCTCGGTCACTGAGCCACCAGACCTGGCATACACACATCTCTCTCTCTCTCTTTCTCTCTCTCTCTCTCTCTCTGCCTCCCTCTCTTTGTCTCCCTCCCGTGCTCTGTCTCTCCCTCCCTTGCTCTATCTCTCCCTCCCTCTGTCTCCCTCCCTCAGTCGCCCTCGGTCTCCCTCCCTCTGTCACCCTCATCCCTCTGTCTCCCTCCCTGTGTCTCTTTGCCTCTTTCTCCCTCTGTCACCCTCTGTCACCTCCCCCCTATAAGCCTGGGCTGGGACAGCTTCCTGGGCACACACACACAGCCACAACCCAGTACTTCACAGGTCTTTTATGGACCATGTACTTGTTAACTAGTTTTTTTTATGTTTCACCTCTTGGTGCACAGTCTCTTTGAGTCCGCGCTGTTGCAGCAGTGTTTGGTGGCACTCTTATGAAATCTGCAGACATGGCACACAGGTACAATGTCTGCAAGGTCCACGGCACAACAAGAAAGTCTTGCCAGGCCGCTGGCAGCACGTGGGCCATACTATAAGTAGCCGTGCTCTACACAGTGGAGCCTGTATACCTCATCCTCGTACACAATACATCAACATGTGCCCATGCATTTTGTGCCCCCCAATCAGTACCTAGGCAATGTATTTACACCCTCCCTCTAGATGGGTCAACATGATTGTGTTTTTTGTGCATGTGGTGTGTTCAGTTGGTACTTACCGACAAGCAATGCATTCCCATATATGCCATCCTGGAAGCGCTGGTTTATGAAGCATTGTCGGAAGATGAATGCATCATGCACACTCCCTGGAAATTTGGCAATGACATTTTTGAACAGTCCATGGTGGTCCACTATTGCCTGCACATTCATTGAATGGGTGTGCTTCCTGTTGCCGTAGATGTGTTCGCTGTCCGCAGGGGGCACAAATGGTACATGTGTGCAGTCCATTGCACCGATCACCTGTGGTATGCCAGCAATGGCATGCAATCCTTGCTTGATGGCAATCTGCTCCTGCACATGTTGGGGAAGTATAGGTGCTGAGGAATCAGGCTGTGTATGGCATCCAAGACAGTGGGGAGGAAGGTTGAGAAGGATGCCTGTGAGACGCCACCGACTCTGGCTGTTGTTGGTTGGAATGTCCCAGAGGCCAAGAAGTGTAGCACAGCGAGCAGTTTTGTCTGCGGGGGGATATTGGTTGTCCGCTGTGTTGGTGGGGTCAGCCTGTGGGCAATGAAGGTCAGGATGTGCTGGATGGATGTCCTTTTGAGCCTGTAGTGGGCTATGACTTCCTCTGGCCTTAAGTCTGTGAGGTTGACACGTCTGCACAGTGAGCGCTGCCTTGTTCATCGCTGCATGGGTGGTGGTGGTCCTGGTGGTGGTAGCATTGGCGGTGGTTGTTGTTGTTGCTGCTGCATTGGTGGGACTCTAAGCTGCATGATGACTATCTCCATGGCTTCTGTGGCTGTTCTGGGAAGGCTCAGGCCAACTCTCCCTTATATACACCCAATTATCTCCAGTTTAAGTCAGGTTTTTATCAGGTGTTAAAAACTGGAGTTAGCGGGAGTTAACGTGTTTTTTTTGTAGCTAAGCATTTTGGAGATAACCTTGTTAATAAGGAGCAGCTGTGTTAGCGACTTTTTTCGTGAGATTTCAGTCAGGAACGCCTACCTTGCATGTCATTAGCAATACTTATCGCTGGTTTTGGTCGCTATCGGCCAAAAAGTAATGCTAACAGGGGTTTAGCGTCGCCTTGTTGATAAGGCGGTAAAATTATCGCCGCTTTATGGCTGCTAAAGCTGCAATAAAAAATTATCGCCGCCTTGTTGATATGCCCCCAAGTTCATCTGTTACCAGCACTGGGGACTGTGTGTTTTGTGCTGCAACTGAAGTAAAACAACCTTACACCGTCAATGACGCTGCTGCTGACTTTGTGTCAATAAAGCACTGCAGAGGTCACCACCACACTATGCACTGCAACCCTGGTCCCAACAACAACAGCACCTGATGCTGCTACTGTGCCGCTGCTTGCACCGCGACCTGTGGGTACTACACTCCGTACCACCTTGCTTCACTCCGTCATCCTGGTATCCCCAACAACATTCCACACCGACATCAACGCTGCTGCTTGCACCATGGTTCGAGGGCACCACTTGTAAGTTACACAATGCCTTGCCTATCCTCCACTGCAGCCCTGGTCCACCTACGCCATTGACTCCATTTCGTCAGCCATCAACATCGCTTCAGCAATGACAATGCTGATGCTTGCACCGTGCCCTGCCAGCACCGCAACGAGCACTGCTTCACTCCGACTGTTTATGCCAAGCTACCAAGCGGGTGATCAGGGGTTATTTTAGGAGTGTAACTCCCTTACCCTGACTAGGAAGAAGAGCCCGTACTTGGCAAAAGGTGCAAACCATTTCCAACTAGAGACCCCATTTCTAACATTGGTGGCAGCGGTGGGATAGGACTTGTATTTGCACTTAACTTACAGTGATTGTTGTGCACTACTACCATATCGCAGACCATTACGTATCACATACTGGTTCTCTTTCTTTTTGGCCTATTTTTGATCTAGCCAGTTATCGAGAACTTGAACTTGCAACTTCACAATGCCTGAATCAAGAGAATCATCTGTTGCATCCTTGGAAGTTGCCTTTGGGGAGGATAGGTTGGAATTCTACAACATGAAAGAAGTTGAAGGCAATTTGAAAACAACCTAAAGGTCCAAGTCAGAGGCCTCACCAGGAATCAGGGGCTACAAAAGGTGCTGAGGATCTGGGTAGCAGCCAGACATGCCAGTGAGCAGTCTTGCAATCTCAGTGGGGAGGTGGAGATGCCTATTCCTAGGATTTATGTGCTTTTGGGAGGGGGAAACCCTTCAGGCCAGGGAGCAGAGCAAGGAAGTTTGAGTTGGAAAAACTCAGGATGGAGAATGAAAGGGAAGACAAACAAATAGCCATGGAGGATAGGAAGATGATCTTAGATCATAAATGTAGTCTTTAGGAGCTGGAGCTAAGGAGTAGGCCCAGCTCAGATAGTGGCAGCAACTAATCAGTGCAGTCAGATAGAATTGTGCCCATCCCCAAGAATGTAGTAAGGGATGCAAGAAGGGGGATGACATCCACAGGTGGTTTCATGGTTATGAGGCATCCATACACATGAATGGGGTCCCTGAGAAGAATTGGGGGGCAGGATTGTGGCCTGTTTTCCCAGAAGAAGCAAGGGATTCTTTACTGGCTTTGTGTAAGGGGTGTAACCTCACCTATGCTGAAATAAAGAAGGCACTTTTCACAAGGTATGTTCTCACTCCTGAAAAGTACAGGGATCACTTTAGGTCCAGTAAGAAAACTGATGCCAACACTTGGTTGTAATGTGTGGATTATTTCTGCAAGTCATTGGATGGCTGGGTGAAGGTCAATAATGTGACAGATTTTCAGGGGCTCTACAATTTAATTGCATGGGAGCACTTGTCTAGTCTATGTTTTGCAGAGCTGTACCAGCACTTTGTTGATAATAAGCTGACTGACCCCAGGAAGCTTGCTATGGAGGCAGACCACTGGGTGAGTACCAGGGTCCCCAAAATTGTTTGGGGAGACTCAGACAAAGGTGGGCAGTGTCCCCAGTGGAAAGGTGGAGGGGGGGCAAGGGTGAAGAACATGAGTTCTCTAAAGGGCCTCAAACTAATACCCAGGGTAAAGGTTCCCATCCCCCAGGGGATAAGAAACAAGGGGTCTCTTTCGGAAAGCCTGCAGAGACCGGACCCAGGATGTCCTTTGCCTGTAAGCAGGTGGGTCACATAAGGGGGGATCCCAAGTACCCCAAGAGGGACCAGCCACGTACCATTGGGTAGACCAAGGTGTTGGCTAGTGTAGCGCATGGGGAGGAGGGGTGCCCACAGGAGGGTGGGGATCCTGCAGAAATGACCCTTGTCTCACTAGAGGACAGTGAGATGTTCTCAGGGGAGCACAGATGCCAGCTAACACTAAGAAATAGAGCACCTGGCTGACCATCAATGGGAAAAGGGTAGAGACTCTCAGAGATACTGGAGCCAGTATGACCTCAGTCCGGTGTCACCTGGTCTCTGAGGACCAAGTAGTTGCAGTGGACAACTCAGAGCGACATTATATGGTGGCACAGCTTCCCTTTGAAAGGGGGGGGGTCTCAGGTCCATTGAGGGTGGTTGTTAGCACTACCATGCCTGTAGATTGTCTGCTAGAGAACGACCTCAAGAAGTCCTTGTGGAAGGATGTTGAGCTCAGGTCGTACTTGGAGATGCTTAGGTTGTCAGAGTGGGCATGCATAACCGGTCAATGGCGGCCAGAAAGGGTGATCAGAAAGACCTGTAGCCTGAAACAGTGCCAGGTTCCTGCCAAGAGAAAGGTCAGGGGGTACAGGAAAACCCCCCTTGAGGTTCTCACGGTCTGGGAGGAGCTTGATCTTGAGAGGGACGCCCCAATACCTACAGGGGTGCAGGGAGCTTAACTGGGGGATCAATTCAAGATGACCCATTGGCAGCATGAAGGTGGTCCCACCAGGGAAGAATTCTGCCAGGAGCAGAAAGAGTGCCCTTCTCTGGAGGGTTTGTGGCAGCAGCCTGCAAACCAGGCAGCTGGTGATCAGTCTGGATCACACTGGATCTAGTGGGAGAATGGTCTCCTGTACAGCAAGCCTAAGGTCGCTGAGCCTCTGTCAGGTTGGCACACCAGCGCTTAAATGGGTTTGGCTCATGGCATACCTTTGGCAGGATATCTGGGGTGGAAGAAGACTTTTCACCGGCTTTTCACCCACTTCTTTTGGCCTCAAATGCGAAGGCAGTTAGATGGACAGTGCAGGTCTTGCATGGGAGGAAGGGTAAAGCTCCTCTCCAACTTTTTCCAGTTGTTGGAACCCCTTTTGAAAGGGTTGAGATGGACATTGTGGGGCCACTGGATCCCAAGACAGCCAGGGGCAACAGGTACATCCTGGTCTTGGTGGACCATGCCACCCGGTACCTGAAGGCAATCCCTATCAGGACAACGACGGCGCCAGTGGTGGGCCAGGCGTTAATGGGGATCTTTTCCCGTGTGTATATTACATCCCTGTGGAAGGAGTGTGGTAAAACCTACAAGTTCACCACTCCTTACCACCCACAAGGTAACAGTTTGGTGGAGAGAATCAACCTAACCTTGAAGGGCATGATCAAGGGTCTAACAGAACCCATGAGGCATGGGACCTCCTCTTGTCATGCCTTCTCTTTACATTCCCTTTGAGCTTCTGTGTGGGCACCCTGTGAGAGGACCTCTTAGTTTGGTCTAGGAAGGCTGGGAGGCAACTCCCAGGAAAACTCCCCAGGATATATTTACCTACATGCTGGTCTTCCGGAACCAAACTGCCTGCTTCAGGAAACTCGCTCAGGTGAACCTGGAAGCAAGCCAGGAGGAGATGAAACACTGGTACAACCAGAATGCCACTCTGGTAGAGTTTCATCCTGGCTAGAAAGTGTAGCTTATGGCCCCAGTGGAACCTTGTGCCTTACAGGACAAGTGGACTGGGACTTTTGAGGTGGTGGAGTGCAAAAGTGATGTCACCTATCAGGTGAATTTGCGGATTCCCAGGAACCCTTTGAGGGTCCTCCACGTGAACCACCTCAAGCCTCACTTTGAGAGGTCTGAAGTAAGCATGCTCTTGACAACAGATGATGGGGTGGAAAGGAGAGTGAACCTCTCCCTTACCTCCTGTCTTCCAAGGAGCACCATGGGTCAGTGGAAGGTGTGATCCTCTCCCCTACACTGAACCCCAAGCAGCAAGGTGACTTTAACCAGTTGTTGGGACAGTTTGCCACGCTGTTCTCTTTGACCCCAGGTGTTACTCACTGGTGTACCCATGATGTGGACACTGGTTACAGCCCTCCTATAAAACACAAGATTTACAGGTTGACTGGTCACGGCCAGCATCAAAGAGGACTTCTCTAAGATGTTGGCGTTAGAGATGATAGAGCCTTCCAACAGTCCTTGGGCCAGCCCAGTGGTCATGGTCCAAAAGGCTGCTTCACGCGGTGCCACTCTAGAACAGCCATTCTGTGTGGACTACCGTGTGTTCAATGCCGTCACCAAGATTGACGCGCACCAAATCCCCAGAGCTGATGAGCTTATTGATCAGTTGGGAGCTGCCAAGCACCTTAACACGTTTGATTAAACGTCAAGGTACTGGCAGATTGCCTTAACTGGTCGGGCTAAGGAGAGGTCAGCATACTCAACCCCAGAGAGGCATTACCAATTCCGGGTGATGCCCTTTGGATTGAAGAATGCCCCTGCCACCATTCAAAGGTTGGTCAACCAGGTGTTTGCTGGACTGGAGGATGTCAGTGCTGCCTACCTGGATGACATTGCAGTGTTCAGTTTCAGCTGGTAAGAACTTTGCAGCACCTCTTGGAAGTGTTGAAGGCTCTGCAGAAAGCAGGTCTCACGGTCAAGGCCAGTTAGTGCTGGATCAGGCAGGGCTCTGGGTATACGCCACCCCTGGTATCCCTGACACAGCTGCTCCACGCTGACATCGACACCACTGCTTGCACCGTGTTGTGTAACTTAAGACCAGTGCCCTTCAACCATCAAGGGCAATGCTCTTAAGTTACACGATGCACTTTCCTCATCCTGCACCTCATCCTGCACCTCATCCTGCACCAAAGGCACACTGACACCGGCGCCTTCGACTCCAGTTAGTCAGCCGACAACAGCGCTTCAGCAACAGTGACACTGCTGCTTGCACAGTGACCTGCCAGCACTGCGACGAGCACTGCATCACTTCGCACAGCATCCCTGGTCTCACCGATACTGCTAGATGACCGTCACCGAGCCGTGGCTTGCACCGCGACCTTAGGGTACCACAAGACCCACCACTGCACTCGCACCGCAGCCCCAGTGCCTGCCGGTGCTCCTGACTTCAACCATGAGGAGTTCGTTCTGCAACGCGTGTGCCTTCAAGGGTCCGATGACGCCCACACCGACCTCCAGAACCAATGTCGGCTCTTCAGGGCTCATCAAGAGGTCATCGACGTCCTGCATTTCTAAAGGTATTGTTTTGCAGGTCTTCCTGACATTGTTGCTGGCCCGCGACGCCGCGGTCAGCCAGAACTGTTTGGATTTGTTGTTCACTATGACGTGATAGCCCCAGATGGAGCTATCGGCTTCAAGGAACTGTATTTCAACTCAATGTTGATTATTGAAGATTTCTGAGAACTGTATGGTGGACTTTTATTGTTTTTGGTCTTGTTTTGGATATATAAAAATATTAGATATTTTTCTAAACTGGTGTGGTGTCCTTTTGTAGTGCTTTCACTGTATTACGGTTGGTTATCTGCAAATGCTTTACGCACTGCCTCTAAGATAAGCCTGACTGCTCGTGACAAGCTACCAAGAGGGTGAGCAGGGGTTATTTTAGGAGTGTAACTCTGTTATCATGACTTGGAATGAAGGGCCCCCTCTTGGACAAAGATGCAAACCATTGCTAACTAGAGACCCCCATGTCTAACAGTCCCTTTTCTCAGCAATTTCAAACAATTCCTTAAACATCTAAGAAGAATTGAATGTGCTGTGTAGAGGCCAAGGGCAAGTCAAAGTAGAAGAAAGTCTATGCAGGTTAAACACAAAATTAAATCAATGAGTGGTAGATGAACAAAAACAACTGTGAAATTAGGAATAGATATCGATAAACAGTACACACAGTGACATCTAAATATATATATAAATATACCCAAAACAGACTTATTTTAATCCCCCTAAACACAACAGCCTAAACCACTATATAGTACCCAGTACAATACAAGACATAGATAACTATCTGGAGAATGTGTAGGCTATAATACTGAACATGAACATTTATTAATGATGATAAACACTTTGATAAGTTAGTGAAGTGACATACTGGCACATGCATCAACAAAGACTTTTGCAATTCCTTAATTGCGATTTTTAAGGAATCACAATTAAGGAATTGCAAAAGCCTATGCATGTAGGAATCACTATAAAAATAGCGATTCCTACAAACTCCTTAATTGCGACTTGCAAATTGCGAGTCGCAATTAAGGAATGCCATCCCAATCATTCCTATGGGCCTCTAGGCCCATAGTAATGATTTGGAGATTGCATGAGCAAATTGCGAGTACCAGTAGGTACTTGCAAATTGCTCATGCAATTTCAAGGGTGCAAGGGTGTCAAAATGACACCCTATTGCACCCCTGAAATTGATCTGTGCACATATGTTGCACACACACATGCTCTAAGGGCATGTGTGTGCGCAACATGACACTTTGAAAAATGCACAAAAGTGCATTTTTCAAAGTTTTTGCAAATTACCATGAAGTTCAACTTCATGGTAATTTGCTCCCCCTATTAGCGAAATCGCTAATATTTTAACTTTAATGCATTGTATTTAAGGAATCTCAATGTGGGATTCCTTAAATGCAATCGCAATTTAAGGAATCGCTATTTAGAGATTCCTTAAATTGCGATTTTTGCATTTGGGATGATGCATCCCAAATGCGAAAATACCGGTCGCAAAGGGGCAGATTCTGCTAATCTGCCCGTTTGCGACCAGTTTTCTCGTTGATGCATGTGGCCCATAGTGTTCAAAAGATTCAACATTTTAAAACATTAGTTGTCCAGCATTAATGAAATGTCTCTCACAAGTGACTAGACATACCAAAATGTATCTTCAACAGCAGTCAAATTGCTAATTGATGCCAACTGTGTGTGAATGTATGCTACTTGAGACACTATACCTGTTTGTTGTTAAGGGAACTCTGCTGCATTTATTGCAAGATGTAATACAGCAAGAGGTCAGACTACAAGTGATTTTACAATGACATTTAACAAAATAGCATATTATATTATATATGCATGAGTGGTTGTGGTTCTGATGACTTTCACAATTACTTTTGTACTCTATTTGAAATCATATTCTCGTTGTCACTTTTCTAAGTGCCTCTTTGACCTCTCTGTTTCTTAAGCTATAAATGAGTGGATTCAACATAGGAATTATTATAAAATAAAACACTGATGCCACTCTGTCCTGGGCCATTGAGTGGCTTGAGTTAGGTTGGCCATACATAAAGACAAGCGTGCTAAACATGATGATAACACAGACGAAGTGGGAGGAGCAAGTGCTGAAGGTTTTCCATCTCCCTTCTTGGGAGTTTATCTTCAGAATGGCAGACACAATGTAAGTGTACGAGATAAGGATGATGATGAGGCTTATCATTATGAGGCAACCGGCCAAAGAAATTGGCACTGCCTCATTCAGAGAGGCATCAGCACAAGTGATCTTCAAGACTGCAGGAGCTTCACAGAGGAAATGTGTGATTATATTTGATTTGAAAAAGGGCCGAGGGAAAGAGAATATGGTTTGTGTCAGTGCATAGAGGATGGCAAATGTATACATAGAAACAAGAAGATAAGTACAGACTTTGGTGTTCATGATGACTGAATACAGCAATGGATTGC
Organism: Triturus cristatus; assembly: GCF_964204655.1. Taxonomy (NCBI): domain Eukaryota; kingdom Metazoa; phylum Chordata; class Amphibia; order Caudata; family Salamandridae; genus Triturus; species Triturus cristatus. The sequence continues at coordinate 182,264,746 of NC_140585.1, forward strand.
AGATTGCAGTGTAGCGATCATAGGCCATCAATGCCACAAGAAACACTTCTGCACCTCCAGTGGTATATCCTAGAAACAACTGCATTAGGCAATCTCCAAATGAAATTGTCTTTCTCTCTGCTAAAATGTTTGCAAGCATATTTGGGGTTGTGACTGATGAATAACAGATGTCGACAAAGGACAAATTGAAGAGCAGGAGGTACATGGGTGTGTGAAGCTGAGGCGACATCATGATCAAAGCCATCATCCCTACGTTGCCTATGACAGTTATACTGTAGATGAAGAAGAAGACTACAAAGAGGGGAACTTGAAGTGCTGGGTCATCTGTGAGTCCTGAGAGAATGAATTCTGTCACCAGGGTCCAGTTGCCCATTTGCATTGGCTCTGAAAAAGGAACCTTTCTAAAAAAATTGAGAGAGAAATGAGAGGTGAAGTTGTATCCTAATTAGGAAAATACACAATTATCAATTGAAACATTAGAGACCGGAAGAATGCATACATGCAATTGTAATATGGCGTACAGGATATCCATCATTTTTGTGACTGAGTATCCATCCACTAAAATCTAAATCAGTCCTAAAGTTTTTTACTCTACAGATTGCAAGTATTTCAGAAAAAAATCCCAGCAAAACCCTTGTCTTTTCAAGTATTCTCCATGAGCCAAATTATAACTAGCTTTACAATCTTTTAGAACTGTAACCTTTCTAAATTTGACAAAAGTTTACAGTTGATATATGGTTAGTGCTACCCATAATATGAATTAATTGAAGCATTCCAGCATTCACCTATTTATTGAAGAATTCAAGGATCCGCATATTTATCTATTTAGTGGTTTGTTGAGGGACTCATATACTAACAACGTAATCCACCACATTATGTTATGTTATGTTATGTTAGGAGTTTTTTAAAGCGCCCAATTACCAAAAGGTGTCTTGGTGCATTACTTTATTTTGCACGTATCCTTCTGCACTTCTTCATTTTAGTTTAATGAAGTAAACACTATTTTAACATGACACAAATTCTGACAGACTTCTTATATCTTCACTGAAGTGGTGCTCAGTCAAGCACTGATGTTGTTTCTATACTTCTATATGGACACAGTTTTAGGCTTGTGGGAGAAAGAGCGTACTGACAGTCAGATACATTGTGCATAATACATAGTGAGATTTGCAAGAATTAAAATTCACATCAAAAATGGAATCGGTACATTGTCATTCATTTCTGATGCACAACTAAGGGCATCATTACGATGTCGGTCGGAGTTTCCTCCTCCCGACACGACTTGGTATCGGACTGACTGACTCGCGGTCGGCGTTCCTCCCGACCAATTACGATGTGATCTAACACTGTTTGGTCAGATTTCCATTGACTCCTATAGGAGCCTGTGTTCCGCCTGACAACACAGGCTCCTATGGGGAACTGGGGGTGTGCGGAAAGCTCTGCACCTTGTTGCAGGCCCCCCATGGTGCCTGCCACACAGTGCAGGGTTTTTTAGGGGGCAGCTCCCAACTGGAAGCTGCAGGATGAAGGTGGGCCCTGCTAGGTTCCCTAAATGTCACCTTCCGACAGCTTTTTTGTTGTCACACAGGCCGACTTGGAAAGGCTGTTGGATGCAGTACATAGAGCTTTACAATGCGCATTCGACTGCCACGCATTCTCTGACTGCCGGTTGGAACCGATTTGAAAAGACTGTGCAGTTTGCAAACCAACCTCAAACCGACCTTAAACATTGGTAATCGGTGGGTCAGATTGTTCTGACACAGTCTAGGAGATTCCGAGTGTCGGGAGGAGGATTTCTGCACGACATCGTAATCGGCCCCTCAATGAGAAAGTTAATAAATAACAACCATCTTTGGTTAAGTCCTTGGTCTGTGTAGGAGAGTATTCAGTGGTGGCTCCTTTGCTAAGGTGGAGGAGCATTGCCCCACTGTGCAAAAGGAAAATTAAAATGACAAGAAAATAATGTTATTGTCATTTTATTTTTCCAATTGCATGCAGACAGTCGCCTGTGTGGGGCGGGTAGGGGTGGCCAGAGCAGAGGAGGAGTGGTTTGCACTCCAAAGTGCACATTGACTATTTGGCTGGCCCTCTCGGGATGACCAAACAGTTCATGTGCACTTTGCATGTTCCTACCAGGGTGCAACACACAGCCTGGTCAGGAACATGCACAGGCTCCCTGTTCCAGTCTGAGTGCCGATCCATGGCGCTCAGACCAATCACAACGCTGCATTTCAGCGTTGTGATTGGCTCAGGGGATCCTGTGTCCCAGGTGCTACTAGCTGCCGGCCAACTGCAGAAATAAAGAGGATGAAGGAGAGGCGGCGGCAACCAGCCGTAAGTTCTAAGGTGAGTATATTTTTTTCTTTTATTAATTATCTCCCCCGCCTCACCACACCCATCTGGTAGCAGCCGTTCCTCACCACACCCATCTGGTAGCAGCCGTTCCTCGCCACACCCATCTGGTAGCAGCCGCTACTGAGAGTATTTGAAGCAGAATCTCAGCAAACCCTTTTGGGAAAGACAAAATCACTTTACATATGTAAATTTCGAATCCCAATTAAGAGATTCATACTGAAAGGAATTGCACTTACAAATACATCATTTCTGCCAAAATGGAATTGAAGAGATCACAAATGTTGGGTTAGGTGCAACTTCATCACTGATTCTGTATGGAGCATCTTGCTAAAGTAAATTATAAGCCTGACTCTTGTACATTAATGGGATGGAAGAGCCTTCTCCTACGTCATGGCCAAGGCCTGGAACCAGCTCCCAGTCAACATCAGACGCTCCCCTACCCTGCACACCTTCAGGAAGAGCGTCAAGGCCTGGCTTTTTGGCTGATCCGGAGATGCACCCCACAACCTGATTGATTGATTGCAACTAGTTTCCCACCCTGTTCCTATAAAGAACATGATGGGACTGCACATGGACTATATCCATATTTTAGGAGGGTAAGTAAAAGATGCTTATAGAATAATATTTCCCTTAGTGATATGAACATTGGTACGCATTATTTTCCTGCTCTTGAGTGTCCATTTTGTGAAAAGGCTTCATCATACCTTTTTCACAACTATGACACCTTGGCTGCTGTAGAATTATTGGGTGGCCTATGGGATTCTTTGTGAATCTTAAAATGGAGAAAATGGAGAAGTAACCCTGGCATTTATCAAATTGTTCACTTATCATCTTTTAAGTCAGGCACTGTTGACCCTGGAATCAATATTTTCAAAGACTGACAGATGTTTGAGTGTGCATGTAGAAATAAATACAAGTCCCTAAGTAGTCAGTTAGCCAGAGAAATCTTAGGGCCTGATTATACGGAATGGGACCCCATTGCCTTTTTAGCGGTTTCCCTGCCTCCTGTCTTGGCAGTCAGGCTGCTTGATTACGATCCTGACAAGTAATCGGCTACAAGATCGATGATGAAACTCCTGCTACTGCATCGATGGTGGGAGAGCCAGATGCTGGTCTTGGAGGCCGTGCTGCCAAGCTTCCCACCACCCAGATTACGATCAGCCTTTATGCTGAGCAGTTCATGGTAGGGACACCGCCATGAGTGAATCAGTGGAAAGGTAGAAAAAGAGCTGCAAACTCACTTTTTTTCCGGGTCTCACTTCGGAATCCATGTCGGATGCCATTGTCCAATTCCTTCCCATCCTGCCGTCCCCGGACCATGACACACAGTATCCCCGTTATCACCAGAGTGGACAGAAATCTTCTTTGTCACTTCTCATATGTGGTGTATGGTGACAGTTACTTTCGGCTTGTTGTATGTTACATGCAACAAAACAGAAGGTATACGTAACCTACATATACATTACAACACATACACAACATATATATGTTAGACCTGGCACCTTGGCATGAGTCTCCCTTCCACTTTTTGTCGCTGTGCCTCATGTGTTTTTATGGTGTTGGCCGCTCAGAGCACTGTGCCACTGCCAACCAGTGCCACAGTGCAAGTGCTCCCTATGTAAAATGGATATGTTGGTTGGATTCCATGATTGGCTTATTTGGTTTACTATCAGACCCCAGTAAAGTGCACCAGGAGTGCCAGGGCATGTAAATACAAATGCCGCTGGTGGGCTTGCAGCACTGGTTGTGCCACCCACAGAAGCGGCCTTGTAAAATATGTCTTAGGCCTGCCATTGCAGAACCTGCGTGCAGTCTGGTACTGTCCTGCTGACTGCGCAAGTGCACACACTTGCCAGTCCCTAAACCTTCCCTTAACTTCATATTAGTCACCCCTATGGTAGGCCCAAGGGCACGGTGCATTGTAAGCATAAGGTAGGACAAGCCCTGTGTGTGTGGCATGTCCTAATAGTGAATTACAGCCATTTTCGTTTTTCACTATTGTAAGGCTACCCTGTTCTCATAGGCCAGAATGGGCTGTTAAGATTGTTACCTCCTATGATCCTAACATGCCCAGGGAACATGGTAGAAAATCGAGTTTAGTATGCCTGAACTCGGAATAATAAGGTACATCTTTTAGTAAGGTTTATTTTAATATTCTGCGTTTGCAAATGCCACTTTTAGAAAGTTGGCCTTTGCTTGCCTAACCATTTCAGCCCGCCTCTGTGTGATGTGTATCTGCTGTCTGGCTTGTGTGAGTGACAGGGCTGGGGAAACCCAGATGGGCAGGGCTAGGTAGCCTGGTGGTGAATAGGAAGATTGACAGATAGATGGGTGGGAGGAGTACACCTGGACTCTGAATAGGATTGTGCTCTGCCACCACAATGCTGGCTTCGCCCCCTGTGGAGCATCTGATGGCTCTGCCCTGCACCCTGAAGGAAGCAGCCTGCCTCGCGAAAACAAAGTGCACAGAAATCGGACTGGACTAGGCAAGGGCCCCCCTGGCCAGGCAGAACAAAAGAATCGCTGTATAAATGTAGGAGCCCTGCTCCCAAGAAATTAGATCCTGTCCTGCCAAGAAGAAACCTCTGTCCGACGAGGAGGAACCGGGAAAGCTGCGTGGAGGAGTACTGTCCCTGACCTGGGGGATTGGCCTGCAGTGGTTGCCTTGCTGCTGAAGAAGAGGAACAAAGACTAAAGAGACTTTTATCTGACTTGTGCTGAAGATCTCCAAGGGCTTTTGAGTGAGCTTGCCCCCTAAACGAAGTCCCAGGAACAGTGGACTTCACCGCCGTTGAATCGCCTTGGAAAATGGACCGTTTTCCTCACATCTTCACGTGTGTATGCCTCGCTGATCGCGGCGTACTCCCTGTGAGCTGATATCCCGCTGTCCGCCACGAACAACGCGTCTTTGGCCCCTCTACGAGCCGTAGCTCGCACCGCGAAGGAAGGTACTACCAGCCCAAGCAACGCGAGTTATTGCCCCTACGAGCCGTCGCTCGCACCGTAATTGAAGGACATCACCGTACCAGCTCGCACCCCCTACGGACCATACTATCACTGTACGCGCCTCTACCCTGCTTTGGGAAAGGCCGTAGTACGTGTGGTGGTCGCGTACGTCTCCCGTCCGAAGCGTACTGTTCGCCTGTCTCAGCAGTCCAAGTGAAGATCAGCGATCCCGGTACGTCACGTACCCGAACGTCTGGCAGTACAGAGCGTACTTTCGCCCCGTCCTCTGAGCCGCGCACGCCCAAGGTCTCCCGTACTGTAGTACGCGCCACCCGGAGGACTTTGCACCATACTGTACGCCTGCTGCCAATGAAGTGTCCGTGACGAACTCACCAAGCATCAAGGTACTGTGCCCGTTCGCGCCGTAGGCCGTACGCTTCACCTGAAGCGCCTGCAGCGCGTGTACGACCCATCCCAAAGCCTGTGTCTACGGCGTACGACGTGTACGAAGAGGGACAACGCACAAAAATACGCTAAAATCAAGAACTCTTTGAAAATAAGTATTGTGGCCTGCTTAAACGTTATTTGGTCTTGTGCTAAGCCTGATAAACCTATATAAAGTATTATTTTTGATATATATCATGTGTGGAGTCCATTTGTGGTGAGTCACTGTATTACTGTGTGGGTATTCACAAATGCTTAACCTAAACGCCCTGAGATAACGCCTTGTCTGCTCGCGCCACGCTACCTAGAGGGTGAGCATGGGTTATTATTAGAGTGTGTCCCCCTACCCTGACTAGAGGAAAGGTTCCCTGCTTGACACAAGTACCTACCTGTGCCAACCAGAGAACCCGGATTCTAACAATATATATATGTATTTTGTGATAGTCCCAGGTGTTACTTACCTGTCATCACAGCAGAAAAATGTCACTCCATCGGTACTCCACCTCCAAGAGACTGCTAGTCCATCAGGAATATCATAAACAGCACAGAGGTATACCACCAGCCCAACGGCAGCTGAATACTCAAGCTGCATCATAGCAATAGGGTGTTCTTAAGACACATTGGTCCAGCGGTAGGACCTCTTAGCAGATTATTGGGGGGGTAGGGGGAAACCCCAATCTTTAAAGGATTCCATAAATCAATTTCATTATTGAGAATAACAATTTAAGTTCTTTCAGCATTAAGTTTTAAAAAGTTGATAACTTTCCAGTCACAGATAAGGCACACAGTAGATTCAACATTTCTCGAAGAGGCAAGGGAACAATCAAGTCTAAAATCAAGCTGACAATCGTTGTGTTAATCATACATTTTGCAATTCATATCTTCCAAGTCTTTGATGAGGAGTCTAATGTAGATATAAAGCAACGGCACCATGTGACTCTGGGCATTAGCTTGCTTAATCTTCCCGACGGCCCCCAGTGCCTAGAGACCCTTACGGGTGATTGTTTGTGCTTTACAAATGTGGATTATTATTATTATTAAAACTATCCCCAAGAACATATATTCAGATATTTCCTCGACTGCAGTACTCTGAAATGCACATCCCTCCCCCACATTAATTTTATCAAAATGTAGTATTAGTTCATTTATTTTGCAATACCTAATAAACACCTCTAATTACCTTTCAAAGCCGAATGGAGTGCTATCAAAAATGATCAAATCATCAGTAGGTAGATTGACTAAATATAGCGCATAGAGTGTAGGAGCAATCACATATACCTTGCACAAACCATTCTCCATATTTGTGTTTCTTTTTCTACTTTTACCCTGACCCAGTTTTTAGTGTGGAGTTCTCTCAAGATTCTCAGTAGATCTTAAGGGATTTTCTGATTTTCTAATTTTGTCCACCTTATTTCACAGTTTATTAGGTCAATCACTGATCTGAAATCATCAAAACAAGAATACAGGGCTCCCCTCTCTTCAACTGTCTTCTGAGCAATTGCCCACAGATTAAAACAGTGGTCAACTGTGGAATTACTTATTTAAAACCCCCTTGGTCTATTGGGACTAAGGGGCTCATTAGGATGGCGGAAGGCCAGCCACCACCAGCCGTGCGGTAAGGCCCTCCGCCATCTGATTATCCATTTCCCCCGCCACATTACAATGGTAGGGGGATTCGTTCCGCAAGTGTGGCAGGTGCAAAGACCGCCCGCCACGCTTCTGCCACAGGCAATCAGTAGGATTGCCTGGTGGAGCGGACCGGACCGGGGAAATGGTGGCGGTGCATAGCAGACACTGCCCACCAGATTACAATGCTGACGTCAGCCAGCCTTTTCATGGCGGTGAAACCGCTATGGAAAGGCTGGCGGGCATTGGGTTTGGGGGCACGTTGCGGGCCCCCCTTGTCTTGGAGGGAGGTGTTGCTGCACTGGGGGGTACCCATGGTCCCCCCTGCATTTCCCTGCACTGTGTGGCAGGCACCATGTGGTGCCTGCCACGTAGTGCAGGGAAATGCACAGCATTACGTTTTGACATTGCGTACGTTGCTGCAGCCAGCAGCACCGTCTGCAATGTCAAATCTCCTGGATGCGCCTGCCATACTGGGAGGTGCATTGCGATTGCAGTGGTGGGACCGCCGCATGTCTAGCGGGCAGTCCCAAACACCGCGACGATGGCGGGCGGACTCTTGTCCGCCCGCCATAGTAATGAGCCCCTAAATTCCTCTTTTCAATCCGTACTTTGAGACTGTTCAAACATATTTCCCCATATATGTTGGCCCCCACTTCCATAAGGCTAATAAACTTAGGCCTTATATGCCTTGGAGAGGAATTTTGCCCACCAATTCCGATTTTATTTTATTACTATTGCTGGCAGATCATCAGGTCCTGCAGCTCGAATTAGGCTGATTCTAGATATTACATTGTTTACTGCTGACTCAGAGATGAGTCTCATTGCAATATTACCTTATTATGCTTTATTCTGTTTTTATACTGTTTTATTGGTTCCCAACAGGCCAAACTAACTTCAATCGGTTTCTGGGCATGCTGTAACCTTCTTAGCTTTTGCTTCATCAGTCGGCATTCGGGGTCAATCCATCTGCTCCTTTCCCTCCATTTTCCAGTGCAAGGCTTTAGTATCTCAGATTTCTTCTGTCATTCTGTGATCAGGCACATAACCAAAGATTTTATCGTGCCTACCTACTTCTTTTACCGCATCTCCTTCGTGAAGTAAATGGGTGTATGGGTCAATGTGATTTTGTAATTCTGCTAGAGCCTCAATATGTTGAGCACATATACGTATCATAAGCACTTGGGAAATTCAATGTCCAGCGGCTTAACCACTTCTCCTCTAGATATTTCTAAATGAAGTTCAGCTGTCAATGGGAAATTGTCACTCATTTGTTACAGTAAAACCTGAAAGTCTTCAATCAAGGAGAAATATGCTTGAGCAAATATATAACCTATGTTCTTCTAATAATTCATATTGGATTCAATTACACTCATATGCTTTGTGGTAAATATTTCGTTACCGGTACTATTTTTTATGCGGTAAAATCTATCGAGAATAACTCAGTAAAATGAGAGGCAGAATCCGTGGTATTAGAGGGTTTAAAAAGGCTTTATTCCTATACAAAGGAACACAATTCGAATTATGGGCCTTCTATTCCATCACCACGAAAGTTCAGGAAGGAAGGAACATATATTATTGACAGATAAGCAGTTTTATAGAAAATACATTACAATGAAACAGATGCAAGAGGCGTAACAGCTGATAAGAGGTGCATACGTAGCTAATAGAGGGCGTAATTTAATAAACGTCATCATACATGATGTAATATGTGGGTGGATCCATAAGAGAATCCTGCAATGTCAGCAGAAATAGTTGGCAGAGATGCGCGCGCAGCCGCATGACGTGTGATTGACGTGCAACTAGAGGGTGAAGGGGACTTGACATTTAACTCTGCATGTGGAGACAGAAGTCTGGGGTTATGTCAACCTAATCCCAAATCATATCTAATATCCTATGTTTAAAGAACTGTGTTATCCAAAAAGAGAGGTCTCTTAGGATAGAATCTTATTCTATACTGACTATACTGACTTGTTAGTGCGTGTACAAGCGTCTAAGTGTCTACACTAGATGCGAGGGGGTAGGAATATTCCATGGTAACGGGGCTATGAATTATTGGCATGAGGGCAGCAAGGCCTGGCCCTGTGCACGGTAGCTGGAGGAATGTTTACCTAAACTACTAGACAGGAATGCATCGGATGAGGAACGAAGGAGATAATCTCGAAGGTGAAATACAGTTTTTGGCAGGCGACGGGCTGGATCAGGCTCCGTTAGCCGCGCAAGGAGTAAGACAAAGTTCATGGTCACAGATGCGGGCTCAGACTGGAGCTTTCAGAGGCAGAAGGCAGAAAAGGCTTGAAGACAGAATTCGGGCCTATTCGCCTGAATCTGTAAAATGTGGAAAGTGAACCATATAAAGTCGGTGGCCTTTCATACTTAGGAATGGAATGTCTGACCCATTCATGGCGGATCTGAAAGAGGACATGTTGACGGTGGACGCACATATATTTGCGTCTTCAGAACTGGAGCAGGAGGGAACATACATGTACTTATAGCATGTACATGGAGCCGTTGGGGTCTACGATAGGGGACATAACTGATCACAAAATTCATATTTCCTCATTCCCTCCTTGTCCCCTTCGGACCCTTAGGAGATATCGATCTTCATCAATCCATCGATCTGTTCATATAGCATCATTTGTTCTTCTTTCTTCTTCCGGGATCTCGAGCGAAAACTTGGATGTGGGATACACGAGGTGGCACACAGACCACAAATCGCTGGCCCACATTGTAGACATAAGCAGCAACTGAATAGTATAAGAAAGCCAATACCTAGGAAGGAGAGGATTCTCCATCCCCAGGCTGACAACACGCCCCAGAACCAACCGGACCAAGTCCAGGTGCCTGGACTCTGGTGTATCTGGCTTACAATCTTATGAAGGCGGGTTATGGCTTTATATACTGACGGTGAATTTTCTGGTATGAAAATGCAACAACTTGATCCGATGACCCTACAAGCTCCGCCCCTATCGGCCAGGATGACGTCAAGGACAAGACGATTTTGAAGCACAACAATCCGCATAGCAGACTGCTCTTCTGTTAAATTGCCTAAGGCGGAAATAGTTTCGTTCACTACTGCTTCGAGGGTTCTGGTTAATCTACGTATCAGCTTACTATTAGTGACTGTACCTATATAGGGAAAGAAACCTTTATTGAAATCTGTGTATTTCTCCCATGCTGTTTCAGTATAATCGACAATTGGGAGATCTCTCTGCTGTCTATTGTGTACTAAATGGGTATTTCTATGATAATCAGGAGGAGCTAGGAAAACAGGTGGTAGAAGGAATGCTATGTAACAGGTACCATCCCAATCTAAAGGTAGGCGTATATATGCGGTCTGGCCACATATAAAGTAGGAATGACGCGAAGCTCTAAATGCAGACTTGCCTTGATCACTGAATTTTATTACAGTGGTGCATTTACTATGGCCCATGTGTATGGAGCCATTCTTTCTTATACATAGTTCCCCTTTTACTGGGAATACGGACATGGCGGGCAAGATTGGTGTAGCTTCAGATTCAACGTTCAGGATCATGAGGTTAAGTGTAAAATTACCTAATCCATATACTTCATTTTCTAGATCAGTTCCTGTTCTTTTGGGAAGTCCCTCCTTGTTAGGGTAGCAGACTTTAAGCAAAACTAAGTTCAGGTTTCCCCATACCCAGTTGTCTTGATAAACTGCGGAATTTGAATCTAGGGAATTAATTAAACTAAACCATGCTCCACAGGAGCCATTGTGTGTGAACGGATAGGGAAAGAGGGGCAAAACTCCCTTATAGTTCTGATAGGGGGGGAGTCGGCCACATATCCAACAATTTGTGGCATTGCTGGTTTGATGGGAATGATGTAGCATACTAATGAAAGTGTTATTGCGCAGCGCAAATCTATAAGACAATTCATGTGGAGGTAATTCACTAAAAGAATGTTCTGCAGTTATATTATAAGCATGCTTAGAAATAGGGTAATACATGTGCAATAGGATGCTGACAATGATGATCAAAAGACTTAGAAAAAACAAAATTAATAATGTTACCGTACAATGACTACGAAATGATTTACAATACGATTGCTTTTTGAGCAGCATTTGATTATTTCTTTCTCTATTCCGGTCCAGAGGATACATGTCAGAGACAAATTCAACCGATTCACCTTGGAGAGGACTTAAACAATCAGGGCCCGATTCACAGAACTAACTTAAGACAAAATCCTAAACTTACTACTTTTGGTATTCACAGAAGTTAGGATTTTGTCTTAAGTTTGTCTTAAGACAAACTTAAGACAGACTTAAGACAGACTTAAGACAGACTTAAGACAGACTTAAGACAAACTTAAGACAGACTTAAGACAAACTTAAAACAGACTTAAGACAGACTTAAGACAGACTTAAGACAGACTTAAGTTAGGATTTTGTCTTAAGTTTGTCTTAAGTCAAAATCCTAACTTCTGTGAATACCAAAAGTAGTAAGTTTAGGATTTTGTCTTAAGTTAGTTCTGTGAATCGGCCCCTCAAATCGTCTGACTTACTGGACCTCAATTTTAATTTATATAGTTCTGAGTTCGATTGCTCAACCAAAGGGAGCTTTGAGTCTGTCTGTGAAGGATTACAGGGTTGAGTCTCTATACTGGGTGGTAGTCCACAAAATTTCTTGATATGACTCGAGTGCAACCATCCTTTTCTTCCTTCGATTTTCACGGCTGTCCTTGTGGTGAGTAAAACTAACTTCGGTGACTTCCACCTAGGATCCAGTTGGGTCTTCCGGTCAAAATTCCTGACCAGCACCAAGTCCCCAGGAACCACGTCATGGGGTTTCACCTCAGTATTGTCGGGAAAAGCTGCAGATACCTGTGAACGACAAGATTGTAGTGCAGACATCAAGGAAGCCAGGTAATCTGTCAGCATATTACAGTCAACGTCAGTTATTTTGCGAGGTATAGGCGTCCCCCACATATTTGGTGGTCTACCGAAGATCACCTCATACGGGGATAGCCCTGTTCGAGAATGTGCTACCATTCTCATGTAAAAGAGCGCAACTGGTAAGGCTACTATCCAATCGACTCCTTTCTCTCTACATATTTTGGACAATCTAATTTTCAGAGTTTGATTATGGCGTTCCACGAGACCTGCCGCCTCGGGATGTCGGACACAATGAAATTTCCATTGGTATCCTAATAGAAGGGAAACGTGTTTCATTAGTTCGGACGAGAACGGCTGGCCGTTATCTGAGTAGACAACACGTGGTAAACCGTACCGTGGGAAAAATTCTCGAACTAACTGTTTGGCAGTAGTCGGGGCAGTGTAATCTGAAACCGGATATGCTTCTGTCCAACGGGAAAGAGCACAGACAACTACGAGAACATATTTGAATCCTCGACATCGTTCCATCTGGATATAATCCATCTGGAGGACTTCAAAAGGGTGATCGGGAGTTTGGAATCCACCCTGTTCTACGGGGATGCTTTTACCTGGATTAAACTGACAACATATCATACAGGTACGAACTTTTTGTTTAGCTGCGGCTCGTAAATGTTTGTTGAACCAAATGTGTTGAATGCTGTCTAGCATAGCTTTTTCTCCTAGGTGCGCTGGACTATGTATAGTGTTAATGATGACTTGGACCATTGAGTCGGGAAGAAACCATATAGATTTTTCCTTCGTCATCCATCCTTGATCTGTTTGGATCCGTCCTAATTCAGTCCATTTCTTTATTTCTTCTGGTGTAGCATGTGTCTGTATGTCAATTACATCAAGGGCGGGATCCTTAACTGTCATGCAATGTGTTGGTGTCAGGACTATTGTCTTTGTCAAGTCAGTTGTGTGGGTCTGATTCTGAGCAGTCTGTTTAGCTGTTCTGTCAGCTAGGTCATTACCCTGAGAAATGATATCGATAACTTTTGTGTGGGCTTAGCATTTTATAATCGATATTGCAGTAGGTAGATGAATCGCGTCTAATAGGGCTTGAATGAGGGGTCCGTGTTGGATGTGGGCACCGTGAGAAGTTAAATAACCTCTCTCTCGCCACAGTACGCCGAAGTCATGAACGACTCCGAATGCATAACGTGAATCTGTGTATATATTGACTTTTTTATTTGTGGCTTGAATACAGGCTTGTGTCAGAGCGGTGAGCTCTGCTGCTTGAGCTGACAAAGTGTTAATACAATTTGTTTCAATGACTTCAGTATCTGTGGTGACTGCGTAAGCGGCCACTAACTCTCCTGTACTTGTTCTCATACATGACCCATCTACATATAATGTCAAGTCTGGATCTGTCAAAGGGATATCTGTCAAGTCTTGTCTGGGTTTCGTCGTGATAGTAATGACTTCGACACAATCATGTGCCAATGGATCTGTTCCGCCTACTGGTAACAGTGTGGCAGGATTTAACGTATTACAACGTCTGATTTCTATGTGTGGCTGAAACAATGTTAATTCATAACCGGTGAGTCTTGCTATAGTCAAGTGTTGTGTTTGTGTGCGGTTCAAGAGAACCTCTACTGCGTGTGGTACTTGTACTGTCAGTTGATGTCCCAACACTATGGCATCGCTTTGTCGGATTGCTAAAGCTGTTGCTGCCACTGATTTCAGGCACGCTGGAAGTGCCTGAGCTACTGGATCTAATGTACTAGAGAAATAAGCACACGGTTTGTGTGATCCTGCTTGTTCCTGAGTGAGTACTGACAAAGCAGTACCTTCACGTTCTGTAACAAAGAGTGTAAACTGTTTACTGTAACATGGTGTTGCTAGGACAGGTGCTTGGCATAAAGCTTTCTTTAAGCTTTCAAAGGCATGTGTATGTTCTGGAGTCCAAGGGAGGACAGTCGATGTGGCCGCCTCCTGTGTTGTCAACTGAATGAGTGGTTTTGCTAGAAATGCATACTGAGGGATCCACTGCCTACAATATGAAGTGAGGCCTATGAAAGCCCGCACCTCCTTTTGTGTCTTGGGTGGTGGCATATTAGCAATTAACTGGATGCGGTCGGGTGTAAGCTGCCTTCCCTCCTTGGACAGCGAGTGCCCAAGGTAAACAACTCGCTGGACACAGAATTGCAGCTTAGAAGGGGACACCTTGTGCCCCTTTTCAGCCAGAAATTTCAAAACCGTCAGTGATGCTGTTTCACATTAAGGTTCGCTTCGAGCGGTGATCAGCAGATCATCGACATATTGAAGCAAGGCAGTGTTAACTGGCATGTGGATACTGTCAAGTTCTCGTTTCAGTGCTTGGCTATAGATGCTGGGGCTTTCTGTAAATCCTTGAGGTGCGCGTGTGAATTTAAAACTTCGTCCATTTAAACTAAAACCGAATAAGTATTGACTTTCTGGATCAATTGGGACACTAAAGAAAGCATTCTTGAGATCAATTACAGTGAAAAACGTTGCTTCTGAGTCAATAGCTGTGAGTAATGAAGAGATATCTGGGACCACAGGGTATTGTGGTACAATACATTTATTTAATTCGCGCAGATCAATAACCAATCGATATACTGGTAATGCTTTTGGATCCGTTCTTTTAAGAATCGGAATTATCGGGGAATTACATACATTGGAGTCTGTTTCGACAACCACTCCTTGTGCAATGAGCTCGTCAATGATTTGCAGTAAAGCCACTACAGCATCTGGTGGTAACTTGTATTGTCGCATTCGTGGTAGTACCACTCCTGCCTTTAGTGTGACTCGTTATGGTGTAATGTTCATGCAACCAACATCAGTGGGGCCTTGTGCCCATAAATGTGTAGGTAAATTCTGCAGTCGGTGATCCATGTCTCTGGATACGTAGTGACCTTTAAAGTCACGTAAAAATAGTCGTACTCCTTCCGGAGAACAACATATTATGGCTCCTAGAGCTTTCAATGTTTTTATACCTAACAAGTTTTCTGGACATGATTTAGTAAGCAACAAATCTGTTGTACGTGTCAATGGACCTACTGTAAGTGGAAGAGGTTGTGTTACGTCATTAATTATAGGTTTTCCTGAGAATCCAAGGGAAATATTCTGTGAGCCTGAGAGGGGTGCCCCTGGAACTTCACTACTTCTTATAGTTGTTCTGCTTGCCCCTGTATCAAGTAAAAACTTTCTGTCTTCCCCTAATAGTTCACTATGTACATAAGGTCCCTCTTGGTCTACAGGAACCTCTATAAGGGGTAAGCCAACTTCCCTCTCTAGGCTATCTCATGAGTATCGCTGATAATCGGGATAATCTGTTTGTGCATACTGATACATCTGTTGTGTTGTCGCTTGTGTTGCAGCAATAGGCTGCGCTTGTGGTGGTGCTACGATCTGTTGTGGAGCTGCCTGTTGCGGAGCTAATTGTTGCGGAGCTAACCTAGGTTGTGCCTGCTGAGGCGTCTGTTGTTGATTCTGATCCTGTCTAGGTAGACGTGGTCTCTCATGTGTTCTACCGGTGGCAATATTATGTTTCAGAACTGGACAATCGTGTATATAATGACCTGGTTGTTTACAATAGTTGCATGTCCCTTTTGGAGGACCTGCGGAATCACCCTTTTGATGACTATCAGCTGGAACTGACTGTGCAACAAGCATTTTCATTTTCGTATCTTTCATACGTCTTTGTTCGTGTTCTTGTTCTTCTCTAATTCTATTGTGATGATATTGTAACATCTGTAGCATCTGTGATGGGGTATTACCTTGCCAGGTACTTTCGAATTTCAATACTCTATTCTTGACTTGTAGCAGAGAATTTTCGACTAATTTTGTCACAAACAGATGTGGATATGACTCACTACTGGCTTTTATGCCACTATTTATACTAAAACATTTTTCAAATCGGGAATAGAAATCACTAGTGTCTTCATCTGGTTTTTGTTTACAGGCTGAGATTGCACCCCAGTCTTCCTTTTTCGTAGTTAATAAACGTGGCAGTACCTGTATTAGTAATCCTGCTAATGCGGTAGTCTTATCCCCAAGCCCTGCTCCTGCAGCTCGGGCCTTCTCTTCGTTTTCTAATGCTGTCCAATCTATCTTTTGGTCTCCCACCTCCCATTCTTTTTCTTTGAGTTTCTCATAAACACCTGCCGGTAACAGGACTTTTAATATTTTCATAATATCGGGGTAGGTATACTCTCCCATGAGTAACATGTCTTTTATCTCACGGTGGAAACCTGCTGGATCTTTGTCATGACTGGGTACTACTTTCTTCATTTCCAATAATTCCAGTTTAGTTATAGGCGTGTACACAAACACACGTGTGAAATTATCGTCGGCACCTCTGATCGGGTGCACTTCGCGTAACGGGTTCTGTTAACCCTTCGGCCAAAAGTGGATACATACCATTCATAAGAGCGTTTCTTTGTCTATCTACTTGTTCTGATTTTACTCGGGTACCTTCCTCAAGTAATAGATTTTCTCGGACTTTATTTGAATTCTCCTTACTCTTATCTTCCTGTCTAAGTGCTTTTTCTGTACGTCTATATGATTCTTTACGCCATAATTCAATGGCATCTTTCTGTGACTGTCTGGCTTTCTTTTTCCATAATTCTTCTTCTACTCTCATGATGCAATCTGCATCCCAGGTCCCCGCTGCGGGCCATCTCTGACTCTCTGGTAATTCTTTGGTGTAGTCTACCCATAAATCAAGAAATAATACGGCATCTAGGCCATGTTTATGATACATAAAGTACCCTGGAGTGTCCCTCGGTGGGATGGGAACGGCTTCTTCGAGTACCCCTTTTCTAGTTTTGATCTGTCTTAGTTTCGAAAAGAGCGGCATTTTTAGACCTTATTACTAGAACACACTTTATAAAAACACAATAATGAACAGTCATTCACACAACAATATATAGAACGTATTTAAAACATTTAACACTTAACAGTTTTTACGAACAATGATAACTAATAAAAACTAGTTACCGACATAATACTGACACTAGATAATACTTATTTATATGCAAGACATACTATATATACTGCTAAACAGTACAGATACACTGCTAAAACAGTGCAGACCGGATTTGTGTACCCAAACCCGTCTTGACCGGCACAGACTATGTGCACGTAAAATGCCTCCCCGGTAATGGTACTCACCGGGTAGCTCGGAACGGAAGGCCTCGGAACGGAACTTGAAACTGGACGGGACTGGACTCGTCTCGGCGAACTCGGAACTTTGGAACCTGGCGGATCTCTGTATACCTCGGATCTTGCTCTCTCAGCTAGGCTCTGGTCGGGATACTTCGCACTTCTCACCGCCTCGTCTGGGTGTTGATCGCAGCCTCAGTCGTCCCCGCTTGGCCGGAAGGAGACACAGGAAATCCTGCAGATACGCGTTTTTGTTGTCCGTTTAGCTGTGGCAGGAGACCGGGCCTGCAACGCACCGCCGGCGCGTGAGATGAGAAAGTGTCCCTGTTCGGGCGCCAATTTATGTGGTAAATATTTCGTTACCGGTACTATTTTTTATGCGGTAAAATCTATCGAGAATAACTCAGTAAAATGAGAGGCAGAATCCGTGGTATTAGAGGGTTTAAAAAGGCTTTATTCCTATACAAAGGAACACAATTCGAATTATGGGCCTTCTATTCCATCACCACGAAAGTTCAGGAAGGAAGGAACATATATTATTGACAGATAAGCAGTTTTATAGAAAATACATTACAATGAAACAGATGCAAGAGGCGTAACAGCTGATAAGAGGTGCATACGTAGCTAATAGAGGGCGTAATTTAATAAACGTCATCATACATGATGTAATATGTGGGTGGATCCATAAGAGAATCCTGCAATGTCAGCAGAAATAGTTGGCAGAGATGCGCGCGCAGCCGCATGACGTGTGATTGACGTGCAACTAGAGGGTGAAGGGGACTTGACATTTAACTCTGCATGTGGAGACAGAAGTCTGGGGTTATGTCAACCTAATCCCAAATCATATCTAATATCCTATGTTTAAAGAACTGTGTTATCCAAAAAGAGAGGTCTCTTAGGATAGAATCTTATTCTATACTGACTATACTGACTTGTTAGTGCGTGTACAAGCGTCTAAGTGTCTACACTAGATGCGAGGGGGTAGGAATATTCCATGGTAACGGGGCTATGAATTATTGGCATGAGGGCAGCAAGGCCTGGCCCTGTGCACGGTAGCTGGAGGAATGTTTACCTAAACTACTAGACAGGAATGCATCGGATGAGGAACGAAGGAGATAATCTCGAAGGTGAAATACAGTTTTTGGCAGGCGACGGGCTGGATCAGGCTCCGTTAGCCGTGCAAGGAGTAAGACAAAGTTCATGGTCACAGATGCGTGCTCAGACTGGAGCTTTCAGAGGCAGAAGGCAGAAAAGGCTTGAAGACAGAATTCGGGCCTATTCGCCTGAATCTGTAAAATGTGGAAAGTGAACCATATAAAGTCGGTGGCCTTTCATACTTAGGAATGGAATGTCTGACCCATTCATGGCGGATCTGAAAGAGGACATGTTGACGGTGGACGCACATATATTTGCGTCTTCAGAACTGGAGCAGGAGGGAACATACATGTACTTATAGCATGTACATGGAACCGTTGGGGTCTACGATAGGGGACATAACTGATCACAAAATTCATATTTCCTCACCATGCTCCCTAAAGTTCTGTTCTAATTAGACAGATCTATCTTAGATGCATGCAGAAACTCACTTTCGTTTGTACCTGATTTCCTCCCTTTGCAATATGTGTTGAAATCAAAGTGACTAATCCTCCTGAATTACACCCAGAACCATTTGATTAGGCTTCAGAATAGATCTGAGTGAAACCTAGGAGGAGCAATTTTTACCCCATCCTCTCCTGAAACCATAAAATCGTGTGTTTTACAAGGATGTTTTCAAATTGATCAAACTCCATAGTTTTCCTTATGATGTAACTACTTTATTTCCTTCGAGGATCCCCAAACATAAATCCCATTTGTCTAATGTCACTAGAGGTTTATATTTTTTAGGCTTGCATATTTATGGACGACCCCAAGTAACTTTGACCTATTTAACAAACTCTTCCTACGAGGCATCCTCCTTTGTTTAATATTATTAAAATAAGTTAATAAAGCTCCTCACTTGGTTGTGGACTCACAGCATGACTAGGGGTATTTACTCTGACAATCTTGGTACTGATGTGGCACTGGGCCAGTCCTACCATTTATCCTTCGATGAATCTTTGATAGCTGGCTGAGAGGTAAAAGGCACTTAACACCAATCCAATAATTTCCTTTACAGTGAAGACCCTTTGGCCACACATTAAGGACAAGGAATTGATAAGTAAAGTTAAATGTGTGTTAATACAAATTAAGGACCAAATGGAAATAAATGAATATCAAGAACATATTGTTCTCCAAATCAATGCATTGTATAGCTGTAAGCTATACAATGGAAATATGAGCAGAGGGGTACGTACCTCTCAGAGTCAAAAGGGCATCCGATCTAAAGACTAAAGTTTTACCACTGTTTGAACCCACAGATTATTTGAGAATTTCACTTCATCGACTCCAGTAATGTTCCTCCTTCACACAGTGGAAATTGACAATGCGACAGTTCTGACACCAGGTCCACCTTGGATGTCTCCCAGCTCACCCTCCAAATGAATAGGAGGAGCCTTCTCTTTCGTGCCAAAAGTTCTCCTCCCAGACCTCACTATCTCTAATACTCTAAAAGAATATTTCTTTTACTAGCTATAAAGTCATGTGAATACCTGCAAAAGAAAAAAACACATTGAAGGCAAAACTTTCACGTTGAAGGTTTAACATTGAATACCAAATGCTTAAGGTCATTGCTTAAGCTGACTTAGTAAAACGGTCAGTGAATACGGAAAATACATCATCATATGTGCACCTATGATTAAGGAATAAATGCAAAAACATTAAGGGATGAGCACATAAAAATGCAATTATGAAGGAGAACTAACATTTTTTAACATTAAAATAAAGACGTTAGAACACACACATATATGAATCCCTCATTTCTACACTGAACCCACTCAAGCATTATGATTGGTGTTTTACTTTACATTAATAGGGCTAAGGCACACAGTAAATATATTGTGCTAGTGCACGTAAGTATTGCTCTTTGATGATTTATTGGGGTGGAGCTTAAGTTGTGCATCTCCAGTATTGATTAACCCAATCTAACTTTCTGATTTGGTTCCCTAATCCTCTTTGTACAGACAGAGGGTCTTATTAATGTACATTTGTGCATACCTTTATTAATAAATCCGTCACTACACAATAGCTGTTCAACACCGCCAGGTGCCCCGTTAGCCATGGGACCTGAATTCTCCCCTTGTTTCTCTGCTTGAATATGCCTTATGGGGTTCACCTTTTTTGGGGTTAGGTTCCTGCCAAAGCATTTCTTTGAAAAGGTGTCCTTGTTACTGTTGATTACATCTTTTCCCTTTAGTGGGCATGCTACCAACCATTTGTTATGTCTCCCTTAATTTACTCTTCTGTGTCCCCCTTCATATCTAAAACTTTTCCAACTTTTTACTGTATTTTTATGACCCCCTCCTCTCCAAAGCCCTTCTTTTAAAATAAACATAATCTCACCTTTTCTTCATAAGCAATGGGACTTTAGACACAAAACAATCAGGGAAACCTTTTGATCCTGTTTCATTTGCAGAGTGACTTATTAGTACAGTTAAAGCACTTGCCGGCCCCACTGGATGCACTAGAGAGGGCATGCATGTATTTATTACTTTCAATTCTGTTGCAGTACAGTTAGGATACCCAGTTTGTTTTTAGGTCTCGCCTAGCAGCGCGCATGCGCTGATGAAAAAATACCTTTAGCCATTGATGCCGCTTTTGCCCTAAAAACGTGCACGCGTTCCATTGCCTTCAATGGCAACGCGTGCACGTCTGGCTATTCCCTTGCGGGAGCGAGCTTGACACCATATGTTTGTAATTAACTTACAAACATATGGTGCCCCTGGCTCGCTCCCGCAAGGGAAACGCTTTGTGAGCTGTCGGCCGCACTCTCCTCAACCCTCCCACTTGCAGTGCGAGGTGCGCGCTTGTTATGTCTTGGCTTGTACTCCTCCCTCGGCTTGGTGCTTTCCCATATCCACCATGCTCCCCATTGCCTCCCTCGTATAGGGCCTCACCCCAGCCTGCTGGCGCGCCCCGTCTCCACGCCTCAGCGAGGTGGAGCACTAGCCCCAGCCCTCACCTTCCCACCTCCCGCGAGCAACCGGGACGAGCTGGATGGATGGCGCGGCGCTGCGCTGTGAGTTTACTCGGAGCCGGCGCAGCATTTGTCAATGTGTTACTTCCCTGGAAGAGACAGATGCCGGCACAGTCTGCCAGGCCCTGAACCTAACGAGCGTCGGCCCATGAGACTGTGGTAAATAAAAATACCGGACTGAATTTCATACGGAATCTTAAAATAAAGTAAATAGCTCAAAATAACAAGAGGCAGAATCCGTGGTATAAGAGGTTTTCTAAATGGGCTTTATTCCATTCAAAATGGCCGACTCGAGTCGCGGCCTTCAAGTTCCGTCACCACGAGGGTTCAGGAAGTGAAGTACAATACTTTATTGACAGTCATGTATTTTTATAATAAGTGCATTACAATGAAACGAATGTAGAAGGCGTAACATTTTGATAAGAAAAGTGACAAAATAGGTACGTAATCGAAACTAGGCGTAATAAGGAATAGAAGAAACATGATTGGTTAAGATTATCAGACATAGGTGGATCTATAAGATAATACTTGGCATAGATGCGCGCGCAGCAGCATGACGTGTGATAGACGTGCAACTAGGGGTGAAGGGGACTTGACATTTAGCTCTACATGTGGAGACGAGAAGTCTGGGGGTCAAGTCAACCTAATCCCAAATCATATCTACCATCCTATGTTTGGAGAACTATGTTATCCACAAGGAAGGACTCTCGGACAGAATCTATTCTATACTAACTGTGTGTGCGTGTACAAGCGTCTAAGTGTCTATATGAGATGCGAGGGGCAGAAAACTTTCCATGGCAGCAGGGCTATGAATCACTTGCAGGAGGACGGAAAGGCTGAGTCCTTTGCTTGTGAGCTAAGGGAAATGTTTACCTAAATCACTAGACAGGAATGCATCGGCTGAAGAGCAAAATAGATAATTCGAAGGTGAAATACAACTTCTTGGCAGGCAGGCGAAAACTGGCCGAGGCAGGCACCGTTAGCTGCACAGGGAGTAGGACAAAGTTCATGGATACAGATGCGAGCTCAAGCTGAAGTTGTCAAAAGACAGAGAGCAGGGAAAGGCTTTGAGGACAGAATCGGGCCTACTTGCCTGAACTGTAAAAATGGAGTAACTTAGCCATATAAAGTCGGTGGCCTTTCATGTTTAGGAATCGAATATCCAGCCCATTGATGGCGGATCTGACAGAGAACATGTCGGCGGTAGACACACATATGTTTGCGTCTTAGAAACTGGAACCGGAGGGAACATACATGTACTTGTAACATGCATATAGAACCGTTGGGGTCCAAGATAGGGGACATAACTGATCAGGAAAATCCACATTTCCACATTCCCTCCTTGTCCCCTTCTTGCCCTTCAAGAGATATCAATCTTCATCATTCCATCGATTTGCTCATGGAGCATCATTTCTTCTTCCTTCTTCTTCCGGCATTTTGAACGAGAACTTTGATATGGGATGCATGATGTGGCACACAGACCACAAATCGCTGGTCCACATTGCAGACATAAACAACAACTGAAGAGCATAAGAAGGCCAATACCTAGGAAGGATAGAACTCTCCATCCCCAGGCTGATATCACATTCCAAAACCACCCGGACCACGTCCAAGTGCCTGGATTCTCGTGTATCTGGCTTACAATCTTATGAAGTCGTGTTATAGCTTTATATACAGATGGCGAATTTTCTGGTATGAATATGCAACAGCTGGATCCGATGACCCTGCAAGCTCCGCCCCTATCGGCCAGGATGACGTCAAGGACAAGACGATTCTGGAGAACAACAATTCTCATCACTGATTGTTCCTCTGTCAGATTGCCTAGGGCGGCTATAGTCTCGTTTACTACAGCTTCAAGAGTCTTGGTTAGTCTACGTATCAGCTTACTATTTGATATGGTACCTATATAGGGAAAGATACCTTTATTGAAATCTACATACTTGTCCCATGCCGTCTCAGTATAATCGACAACTGGGAGATCTCTACGCTCTCTTTCATGTACTAAATGAACATTTCGATAATAATCAGGGGGAGCTAGGAAAACAGGTGGCAAAAGGAATGCTATGTAACAGGTACCATCCCAATCTAGAGGCAGACGCATATATGCCGTCTGGCCACATATGAAGTAAGAATGGCGAGAAGCTCTAAATGAAGATTTGCCTTGATCACTATATTCTATTGTAGTAATGCATTGGCTATGGCCCATATGTATGGAACCAACTTTTCTTACACATAATTCACCTTTAACTGGAAATACTGACATAGTGGGCAGAATTAGTTCAACTTCGGATTTGACATTTAAAATCATAAGATTAGGCGTAAAATTACCTAATTTATACACTTCATTCTCTAAATCAGTTCCTGTTCTACTGGGGTGACCCTCCTTATTAGGGTGACAGACTTTGAATAAAACTAGATTCAGATTTCCCCATATCCAATGTTGTTGATAAACTGCTGTGTCTGGGTCTATGGAATTTAATAAACTAAACCATGCTCCACAGGAGCCATTGTGTGTGAACGGATGTGGAAAGAAAGGCAGAACTCCTTTGTTATTCTGATAGGGAGGGAGTCGGCCACACACCCAACAATTGGTGGCATTACTAGTCTGATGGGAATGATGTAACATACTAATGAAGGTGTTATTGCGCAGCGCAAGTCTATAGGACAACTCATGTGGCGGTAGGTCACTAAAAGAATGTTCACCAGTTATATTGAAAGTACGTTTAGAAACAGGATAATACATATGCAACAATATACTTGCAGTAACTATTAAAAAACTCAAGGAAAACAAAATTAATAAAGTCACAATACAGTGGTTACGCAGTAATTTACAATAAGCATGTCGTTTCATTATGATTCTGGACTCTACATGATTCAGACCTAAGGGATACATGTCGGGACAGATTCAACCGCTTCACCTTGGAGAGGACTTAAACAATCAAATCGTCCGACAGCTTGGATCTGGACCTGAGTTTCTGTTTATAGAGTTCGGTGCTACTGGCCTCAGCCAGAGGTAGCTTTGAGTCAATGGGGGAAGACACACGGGGAGTACTGTTTGTGTCAGGAGGAAGTCCATGAAATTTTTTTATATGGCTGGAATGCACCCATCCTTTTCTTCCTTCGATCTTCACAGCTGTTCTGGTCGTCAGCAGGACCAACTTAGGAAGCCTCCACCTTGGCTCCAGTTGGGTTTTCCGATCAAAATTTCTGATGAGAACATAATCACCGGGAATTACATCATGAGGTTTCACCTCGGTGTTGTCGGGAAAAGCTGCGACTACCTGTGAACGACAAGATTGTAGTGCAGACATCAAGGAAGCCAGGTAATCTGTCAGTATATTACAGTCAACATCAGTTATTTTACGGGGTATAGGCGTCCCCCACATATTCGGTGGTCTACCAAAGATCACTTCATACGGGGATAGCCCTGTTCGAGAGTGTGCTACCATTCTCATGTAGAATAGCGCAACTGGTAAGGCTACTATCCAGTCCACACCTTTTTCCTGACATATTTTAGACAATCTGATTTTTAAAAGTTGATTATGTCGTTCCACGAGACCTGCTGCCTCGGGGTGTCGGACACAGTGGAATTTCCACTGATATCCCAACAAAAGTGAGACATGTTTCATTAATTCGGATGAGAAAGGCTGGCCGTTATCTGAATATACAACACGTGGTAAACCGTACCGTGGGAAGAATTCTCGAACTAGCTGCTTGGCAGTAGTCGGGGCAGTGTAATCTGATACGGGATACGCCTCTGTCCAACGGGAGAGAGCGCAGACAACTACGAGGACATATTTGAATCCTCGACAACGTTCCATCTGAATATAATCCATCTGGAGGACTTCAAAAGGATGGTCAGGAGGCTGAAATCCACCCTGCTCTACGGGAACACTTTTTCCTGGATTAAACTGACAACATATCATACAGGTACGAACTTTTTGTTTAGCTGCTGCTCGTAAATGTTTATTGAACCAAATGTGCTGAATGCTGTCTAGCATAGCCTTCTCTCCTAAATGTGCTGGACTGTGAACTGTAGCTATAATGGCTTGAACCATGGAATCAGGGAGAAACCATACAGATTTCTCCTTCGTCATCCACCCTTGATCTGTCTGGATCCCTCCTAGTTCAGTCCACTTCTTTATTTCTTCTGCTGTGGCATGTGTCTGTATGTCAATTACGTCAAGTGCGGGATCCTTAATTGTCATACACTGTGTTGGTGTCTGAACTATTGGCTTTGTCATGTCTAATGTGCGATTCTGAGCAGTCTGTTTAGCTGTTCTGTCAGCTAAATCATTGCCTTGAGAAATGGTATCAGTGGCCTTCGTATGTGCTTTACATTTCATAATCGATATAGCAGTGGGTAGATGTATTGCGTCTAACAAAGCATGAATGAGGGGTCCGTGCTGAATGTGGGCACCATGGGAGGTTAAATAACCTCTCTCTCGCCACAGCACGCCGAAGTCGTGTACAACTCCGAATGCATAACGTGAGTCAGTGTATACATTAACTTTCTTATTTGTGGCTTGAATACAGGCTTGTGTTAGAGCAATAAGTTCTGCTGCTTGGGCTGACAAAGTATCTACACAATTTGTCTCAATAACTTTAGTGTCTGTTGTGACTGCATACGCGGCCACTAAGTCTCCTGTACTTGCTCTCATGCACGATCCGTCTACATACAACGTCAGGTCTGGATCTAACAATGGAACGTCTGTCAAGTCTTGTCTAGGTTTCGTCTTTATTTCAATGATTTCAACACAATCATGAGCTAGTGGGTCTGTTCCAATTATAGGTAATAGTGTAGCAGGATTCAATGTATTACACCGTCGGATCTCTATGTGTGGTTGAAACAATGTCAGTTCATAACCGGTAAGTCTTGCTATGGTCAAGTGTTGTGTTTGTGTTCGGTTCACAAGAACCTCTACCGCATGTGGTACTTGTACTGTCAATGGGTGTCCTAATACTATGGCATCGCTTTGTCTGATAGCTAAGGCTGTCGCTGCCACTGATTTCAGGCATGCAGGCAAAGCCTGAGCTACGGGATCTAATGTACTGGAAAAATAAGCACATGGCTTACGTGATCCTGCTTGATCCTGAGTGAGTACTGACAAGGCAGTACCTTCGCGTTCTGTAACAAAGAGTGTAAAATGTTTGCTATAACATAGTGTTGCTAAAACAGGTGCTTGACATAAAGCTTTCTTTAAACTTTCAAAAGCTTGTGTATGTTCTTGAGTCCAAGGGAGAACAGTCGATGTGGCTGCCTCCTGTGTGGTTAACTGAATGAGTGGTTTTGCTAGAAATGCGTACTGAGGGATCCACTGCCTACAATATGAAGTGAGGCCTATGAAAGCTCGCACCTCCTTTTGTGTCTGGGGTATTGACATGTTAGCAATTAACTGGATGCGATCTGGTGTAAGCTGCCTTCCCTCCTTGGACAGCGAGTGACCAAGATAAATAACTCGCTGAACACAGAATTGCAGCTTGGAAGGGGACACCTTGTGCCCCTTGTCGGCTAGGAAATGTAAAACTGTCAGAGAAGCTTTTTCACATTCTGACTCGCTTCTCGCGGTGATCAGCAGATCATCGACATATTGAAGCAGTGCAGTATTGACTGGCATGTGGATACTGTCAAGTTCTCGTTTCAATGCTTGGCTGTAGATGCTGGGGCTTTCTGTGAATCCTTGGGGAGCGCGTGAGAATTTAAAGCTGCGCCCATTTAAACTGAATCCGAACAAGTATTGGCTTTCCGGATCTATTGGGACGCTGAAAAAGGCATTCTTGAGATCAATTACAGTAAAGAATGTTGCTTCGGAATCAATTGCTGTCAATAATGATGATATATCAGGGACCACAGGGAATTGTGGTACAATACACTTGTTTAGTTCACGCAAATCAATAACCAATCGGTATACTGGTGGGGCAGTAGGATCAGTTCGTTTAAGAATCGGAATTATCGGTGAATTACATATATTAGAGTCTGTTTCTACAACTACTCCCTGGGCAATCAGCTCGTCAATGATTTTCAGCAAAGCCACCACCGCATCATGCGGTAACTTGTATTGTCGCATTCGTGGTAGTACCACTCCTGCTTTCAATGTAACTCGATAGGGTGTAATGTTCATGCAGCCAACATCCGTAGGGCCTTGTGCCCATAGATGTACTGGTAAAGTCTGTAGTCGGGGATCCATGTCTCTAGACACATAGTGACCTTTAAAATCACGCAAAAACAACCTTACTCCTTCCGGAGAACAACATATTATGGCTCCTAGTGCTTTCAGAGTCTTAATTCCTAACAGATTTTCTGGGCATGATTTAGTAAGCAATAAATCTGTAGTTCGTGTCAAAGGCCCTATCGTAAGTGGTAGAGGCTGTGATACTTCATTAACAATAGGTTTTCCCGAAAAACCAAGGGAAACATTTTGAGAGCCTGAGAGGGGTGCCCCTGGAACTTCACTACGTTTTATTGTTGTTCGACTTGCCCCTGTATCGAGTAAGAATTTTCTATTTTGACCTAATAATTCACTATGTACATAAGGTCCTTCTTGATCTACAGGAATCTCGATAAGTGGTAAGTCAACTTCCCTCTCTAGGCTGGTTCATGCGTAACGCTGATACTCAGGGTATTCATACTGTGCGGTCTGATACATTTGTCGTGTTGTGGTTTGTGTGGCAGTAGCAGGCAACGGTGGTGCAGCTGGCACAAACTGTATGGGTTGCTGTGAGGCTGGCATGGACTGTTGCTGAACTGGCATGGACTGTCCATGCTGCATAGCTCCTTGTTCATTCTGATCTTGTCTAACTAATCGTGGTCTCTCTTTTGCAATACCTGTAGCTATATTACGTTTTAGAACTGGGCAATCATGTACATAATGGCCTAGTTGTTTACAGTAATTGCAGGTTCCTTTTACAGGAACTGCAGAATCACCAGAATGTGTCACACCCTTTTTGTGACCATCTGCTGGTACTGTCTGAGAAACTAGCATTTTCATTTTTGTATCCTTCATGCGTCTATGCTCATGTTCTTGTTCATCCCTAATTCTATTGTGATGATACTGTAACATTTGTAGCATTTGCGACGGAGTGTTACTTTGCCAGGTACTCTCGAATTTCAATATTCTATTCTTCACTGGAGGCAATGCATTTTCCACTAATTTTGTCACAAATAGATGTGGATATGAGTCACTACTTGCTTTTATACCACTATTTATATCAAAACATTTTTCAAATCGAGCATAATAATCGCTTGTGTCTTCATCTTGCTTTTGTTTGCAGGCTGTGATTGCACCCCAATCTTCCTTTTTTGTAGTTAATAAACGTGGCAGTACCTGTACTAGTAAACCTGGTAACAGTTTAACTTTATCCCCGAGCCCTGAACCTGCAGTTCGGCCCCTTTCTTCCTCTGCTAATGCTGTCCAGTCTATCTTTTGGTCTCCTACTTCCCACTCTTTTTCTTTCAGTTTTTCATATATGCCAGCAGGCAAAAGCACCTTTAATATCGTCATAATATCAGGAAAGGTGTACTCTCCCATCAGTAACATGTCTTTAATTTCTCGGTGGAAACCCGCTGGGTCCTTGTCGTGACTAGGTACTACTTTCTTCATTTCTAATAATTCCATTTTTGATATGGGTGTGTAAACAAATACACGGTGAAACTCATTGTCTTCGCCTTTTATTGGGTGCACTTCTCGTAAAGGATTTTGTCTATCCATATAGTACGGTGCTCTTTCTCTGCGGGGCAGGGAGAGAGAATCTGGATTTACAAAAAGGACATACTGTTTACGTGACACTAATATCTCCTTAATTAGCTTGTTACTAGAACCTCTCCATCTGTTCGTGAGTAGTTCCGTTAATATATCAGGTAAAGGACCAGGGTCAGCATGTTGGCTCTTATATAATATGAGGAGTTGCTGAATCATATAGATTCCAGCTGAGCGTTGTTCATCTGTACTGAGATTAAAAAACGTGTGTGCTATGGTCTCATCACCGTATTTTTCAGGACTGTCAATCCAGTGAACGGCTGATCTGGCCAATTCTTGCTCATCCATGGAATCGAGGAGGTGGTAACCCCTTCGTTCTCGCAGTATCTTATCTGCGGCTTGGAACGAATGTTCAGGAGATTTCAGATTTATTACAGGCGTCGGATACGTTCTGTTATTATTTGGACATACAGAGTGTATGGGATCAGAAAAACATCTAGCATTATCACAGGATCTTCCTCTGCCTACATAGGCTATGGTCTCTGACTGTCTTGCGGAATTCCCTGATTCGGACACTTCATCTTGCTCAAACTCGTCTGTTCCCAATCTTTCTTCATGAATACGCTCTATTTCTTTACGTATTTTTCGGCACATGGCTATTATACAATTTTGCTTATCGTGTCTCCCTTCTGATATATTCTGACTCCATCTTGTAAGAGTAAGCATTGCATTCGGGTCTACCCCCGGACGGTCTTGATTTCTGATTACACAGTTTATGAGGAAACGTAACAGTTCCCCTTGTATTTCTACTTTCTGGAATTCCATAGCTCTGTTAATACATCCTGGATCTCGTCCTGTTTGAACAAAATGATATATGTTATCTAGATGCGTAGTCATTCCTGGTAACCTCGCTAAATACTCGGCGGCTCGCCTGATACGTAATGATGCCAGGACCATTTCGTCCTCTTTACCAACCACTGGGTCATATCTACAATTTACAAGGAGTTCCTTAAGCGTACGTTCACTTACGAATTTAGGTGTACGTGAATGTGCTGACTCTTGAAAAACAAGTTTATTTATTCTAGGTGGTGTGAAGGTATTGCTAGCCCCTCTCGTGGCCCCATCTGGGGCGTCGGGTGTGAATGGGTTCGTTGAACGTGACACAGCAACTATGGGTGTCGATACCCCTGTAGAGTCGACTGCGGAGACAGATGCGGAAACAGATGTGCTTGCCAAAGCTTGTGTCGGGACTTGCTGTTGCACGGGGACAGGTACCTGATCCTGACGTTGAACCCCTCCGCTAGGCGGTCTATGTGGTGTGGCGTTAGCATACTCGGGAGCTGCGTCGTCTAGATATGAGGAAAGAAAAACATCTTCTGCGGTTCTGGGATGCCCTTTTGGATGTACCTTAATTGGAAATAATGGGGGTGGCAAGTCTTTTGGCGTCTCTGGAGCAGCCTTAGGTAGTCCTTCGGCTAGAAGGGGATACATACCATTCATAAGAGCATTTCTTTGTCTATTTACTTGTTCTGATTTCACTCGGATACCTTCCTTAATTAATAGATTTTCTTCAATTTTATTTGAACTTTCTTTACTCCTCTCTTCTTGTCTACGTGCTTTTTCTGTTCGTCTATGAGATTCTTTACGCCATAACTCAACAGCGTCTTTCTGTGACTGTCTGACCTTTCTTTTCCATAACTCTTCCTCCACTTTCATGATGCATTCTGCATCCCAGGTTCCCGCTACGGGCCACCTTTGACTTTCCGGCAATCCCTTGGTATAATCTACCCATAGATCAAGAAACAATATGGCATCTAAGCCATGTTTATGGTACATAAAATGCCCTGGAGTGTCCCTAGGAGGAATAGGAACTGCTTCTTCAAGCACCCCTTTTCTGGTAGTAATCTGTCTTAACTTCGAGAAGAGCGGCATATTTACAACTGATCTGATACTTACTCTTGAATTTTCTTAAATACGAAAAACACAATAAATGAACAGTGAACAATGAACAGTCATTCATACCACAATATGCAAGACATTTCTGAATACTTTAAACATTAAACATTAAACATTATAACAATGATCGACAATGATGACAGTCTGCCTAACTAGTCACCACGCTGAATTCTTGACAATAACTGAATACTTCGGAATACTTGATCTACTGCTAAACAGTACATATACACTGCTAAACAGTGCAGACCGGATTTGTGTACCCAAATCCGTCTTGACCGGCACAACCTATGTGCGCGTAAACACGCCTCCCCGGTGATGGTACTCACCGAGTAGCTCCTTGAAACGGAAGGCCTCAGAGAATGGACAGGACTCGATAACTGCGGACAGCGGACCCTCTGGACATCGGGATTTCGGAAAACCTGGTGGGCCTCAGTATACCTCGGATCTTGCTCTCTCAGCTAGGCTCTGGTCGGGATACTTCGCACTTCTCACCGCCTCGTCTGGGTTGATCGCAGCCTCAGTCGCCCCCGCTTGACCGGAGGGAGCTTACAGGAAATCCTGCTGGTACGCGTTTATGGTCCGTCCAGCTGTGGCAGGAGACCGGGCCTGCAACGCACCGCCGGCGCGTGAGATGAGAAAGTGTCCCTGTTCGGGCGCCATTATGTGGTAAATAAAAATACCGGACTGAATTTCATACGGAATCTTAAAATAAAGTAAATAGCTCAAAATAACAAGAGGCAGAATCCGTGGTATAAGAGGTTTTCTAAATGGGCTTTATTCCATTCAAAATGGCCGACTCGAGTCGCGGCCTTCAAGTTCCGTCACCACGAGGGTTCAGGAAGTGAAGTACAATACTTTATTGACAGTCATGTATTTTTATAATAAGTGCATTACAATGAAACGAATGTAGAAGGCGTAACATTTTGATAAGAAAAGTGACAAAATAGGTACGTAATCGAAACTAGGCGTAATAAGGAATAGAAGAAACATGATTGGTTAAGATTATCAGACATAGGTGGATCTATAAGATAATACTTGGCATAGATGCGCGCGCAGCAGCATGACGTGTGATAGACGTGCAACTAGGGGTGAAGGGGACTTGACATTTAGCTCTACATGTGGAGACGAGAAGTCTGGGGGTCAAGTCAACCTAATCCCAAATCATATCTACCATCCTATGTTTGGAGAACTATGTTATCCACAAGGAAGGACTCTCGGACAGAATCTATTCTATACTAACTGTGTGTGCGTGTACAAGCGTCTAAGTGTCTATATGAGATGCGAGGGGCAGAAAACTTTCCATGGCAGCAGGGCTATGAATCACTTGCAGGAGGACGGAAAGGCTGAGTCCTTTGCTTGTGAGCTAAGGGAAATGTTTACCTAAATCACTAGACAGGAATGCATCGGCTGAAGAGCAAAATAGATAATTCGAAGGTGAAATACAACTTCTTGGCAGGCAGGCGAAAACTGGCCGAGGCAGGCACCGTTAGCTGCACAGGGAGTAGGACAAAGTTCATGGATACAGATGCGAGCTCAAGCTGAAGTTGTCAAAAGACAGAGAGCAGGGAAAGGCTTTGAGGACAGAATCGGGCCTACTTGCCTGAACTGTAAAAATGGAGTAACTTAGCCATATAAAGTCGGTGGCCTTTCATGTTTAGGAATCGAATATCCAGCCCATTGATGGCGGATCTGACAGAGAACATGTCGGCGGTAGACACACATATGTTTGCGTCTTAGAAACTGGAACCGGAGGGAACATACATGTACTTGTAACATGCATATAGAACCGTTGGGGTCCAAGATAGGGGACATAACTGATCAGGAAAATCCACATTTCCACAAGACGCCGCGACGGGGGCAGCCGTTTGGGACTATTTAATTCACGTTATGGCGAGATGTGGAGGCGTGCTGTTTTTAGGCAGTTGACGCGTGTGTCCCCTCTCGCTACCCATCGTACGTGTAAGGCAGGCAGGCAGGCAACTAGAGTCAAATTTTGGGGGGGGTTGAAAAAGATTTCGGGGGGGTGCTAAGTCTTCCAGCCATAGGCAGAGTGGCTGTAAAAAGGGGTGACAACACAACAAAAGCCTCATTGACGAGTAAATGGGCTTTTAAAGACCTGTGAAGTACTCGGGTCCGGCTGCAATTAGACAGATGCCAGCCCACAAGGCTGTCTCAGCCGGGCTGACACACATGACTGGGGGGCTGAAGCCCGGTGAGCCCAATGGGTGTTGCGCGCCTGGTGTAATGTGATGTGCATTGTGTAAGAAACCTGGGCCTAAGCGCTCATGGAGTCAAGTCAAGTACACCTGAGGATTTCAGTGCAGAACTATAGTGAGGCTGAGTCCTTTGGGCCCGTCGTGAGGTTGGGTGTATGGTGGAGACTGTGCGCGGTCTCATGTGCCCAAGCATTTCAAGTGTCTAGCTGTTTGTAGAGACACCTGGGGAAGAGGTGTGTACTGATTTAAAAATACAGAGGACGAAATTGTTTTGCACGTGACATGCTCTGAAAATTATTTAAAATTCTTTGAAAGTACTTAGAATTGCTTTTCACAGTTTAAAATATCGATGCGCGGATAGATGCATTATCTATTCAGTGGGCTGTCTAGACTTAAATCCCGAGGCAAAGGTTTTCACCCAACGAGTAACTGCTCGCGAAACGTCCTTCTTTTCGAATAAGTAATGACGGCGGATTTTCAGAGCTCCAGGTTATATATCCGTCTCTTGCATACATTCATTCGGATTTTTCTCGCTCAGTGGTGTTGCAAGCTTCGCCCCCACCTCTTGGTAATATAGTCAAAGACCGTCAAAGGGTATCCCGCAGCAGCTTCCGGTGCCGGGGCACCTTCTGCACTGATAGCAGCACTAAGCAAGTTGCTAGCCAGTTTTAATGGTTGGCACCTTCAAACTCCCTAATGTTCTGTTCCCTTAGAGGTTTGTCAAGTGTGATGCCAACATGATGCATTTACCAAGTGTTCACGTTTATCAGCGCTGCTTCACACCGGTCTGGCCTGTAAGACAGAGGTTCTGGTGCTTTTACTAGTGCCAAGCAGACTAGCAAAAACGACACATACATTTGTGCCGGGGTAACAGACGCCGTCACACTCATGCAGTACTGAGCGGTCAGTATGCGAGGAGAGTGTTGCACTACAAGCACTGTACCTAATGAAACGTCCTCCCAACAATTTGCACAAATATGTCACCGTGTGAGGAGGGGGCGCGTGCCCAGAAGTACCTTAGGGGTACTTTTGAACCCTACCATGCTCCCAAGCCCTCTTCTCTCCCACCCCCATAAAGCTTTCTGAGGGTGGCGCCGATGTCCTGGGGTGTATTAACACCCCTCAATGTACGTGGGCAGTTCAAAGCCTCGGGAAACAAACTGGAAAACCACAATTTACAATGGTTTTCAGCTCATTTTCTCTGCCACCGGTTGTGATATCGGCTCATCACCCGGAGACCGTGTGATATCGTGTCACAGGGTGGCACCTTGTGAGTGGGCAGGTATGGTGTAACCTTAAGGTTAGAGCGGTCGACCTCGAAGCTGGGGAACCGGGTTTGAATCTCGGCAAAGACGCTCAACATCCTGTGTTTCTGGGCAAATCACTTAATCTCCCCGTGCCGAACAAATATGAATGTGTCCATCCGTAACGAAACTGGAGCTATGTAAAGCGCTCTGATACCTCATATCTTCGGGTCTAGTTCGCGCTATAAAACGTGGATCATTGAAATTCCAAACTCTGCATAGAACAAAGCCGTATGTATAGTGCAGCTTTACATGTCCCTCAGACATAGCTGGCATACAAAGCGCACTGACCCACCTTCCCTCCTTTCCTTTCCTCCCCATATAGAAACACCTGAGTCATTCTTGGTCTTCACAGTGTAACTTTATTAATAAAGCTCCGGCCATGTACTCATTGGCCATTTTAATTACTCGTGAACATCTTATAATACATTTTCAACACACCACAGCACTCCAACTCAACTGACTGTAAGATTGTACATATTTAGGTTTTGTCTTTGGGCTGTGCCAGTAGGCCCCAACCAAGATAGCCTGCTCTCCTTAAGCTGACCGCCCCCCGGTCAACAGAGCCGCAGGTAAATAGTCTGCCACCTCTTGTGACAACCGCTGGCTTCCTGGGGTAGAGCCAGAGAGTACGGAGCCACCAGCAGGTCAGCCCCCTCTCTCTCGCCAGCCCGGAGCCCTGATACACTTCCAGACCTGTTCTGGTACTAAAAAGTCACCGCAAAACGGAGTCCATGTCATTTCTCTTGGCCAGGACCCCGCTGAACCCGCCTAACTAACACCACGCTTTCAGGGATGGGTGGGTGGGCAACTCCGACGCGACCTCCGGCCACCTAACAGGATCGCGGACAAAGAGGGCGAAGATCACGCCCCTTCCACTTTTAAACCCCCCGCCATAAACAAATTGCTTCCTGGGTCGAACAACGACTCTTCGTGCCTACGCACATCCGGTCACTTTGCTTGTGTCCATCCCCTTCCGGGTCACGCGACCCGGAAGGGGTTCCTACGCTTTCTCGGGCTCTTTGATGCCACTAAAGGCGCCACGCCCCTTACATGGGGTGGCGCCCCTCATAGCTGGCATACAAAGCGCACTGACCCACCTTCCCTCCTTTCCTTTCCTCCCCATATAGAAACACCTGAGTCATTCTTGGTCTTCACAGTGTAACTTTATTAATACAGCTCCGGCCATGTACTCATTGGCCATTTTAATTACTCGTGAACATCTTATAATAAATTTTCAACACACCACAGCACTCCAACTCAACTGACTGTAAGATTGTACATATTTAGGTTTTGTCTTTGGGCTGTGCCAGCAGGCCCCAACCAAGATAGCCTGCTCTCCTTAAGCTGACCGCCCCCCGGTCAACAGAGCCGCAGGTAAATAGTCTGCCACCTCTTGTGACAACCGCTGGCTTCCTGGGGTAGAGCCAGAGAGTACGGAGCCACCAGCAGGTCAGCCCCCTCTCTCTCGCCAGCCCGGAGCCCTGATACACTTCCAGACCTGTTCTGGTACTAAAAAGTCACCGCAAAACGGAGTCCATGTCATTTCTCTTGGCCAGGACCCCGCCACAGGGCGAGACGTTTACTGGCGGGCTCGCCCTCCCCCTGCTAAATCCAGTACCTCCTCGATAGCACCTAAGATCGTCTGTATGAATAACATGTTACCAGGCTTGGAAAGGTGTACTCCATCTTCTGCGTATAGGTCTAACCTTGCAGGTTGTATCAACTTGTGTCTGATGTTACGTATGCTGGATCCCCTTAAAATTCCCGCTACAGACTGATTCAGCCTCCTCACCGATTTATTTATCGCCTTCGGTGGCGCTCTTTCCGCCCAAAGTTGTCGTGGTATGATCTCGGACCAAAATAAAATTGTTTTGGGAAACATATTCTTAACTTCAGCCAAGACTGAGAACAAAGTCTCCTTGACTCCCCTCCTCCCTGCCGGGATCATATCATTGCCCCCTGAGTGTATTACTAAAATATCTGGGACCGGCATGCCTCTAGCCATGGCTCTCTCCAGGTCTTTGGGGACGCCCCTTAAGCGTTGTCCACCTACCCCCACCCAATGGTGGTCAATTCCTTTCGACTTCTGATCTCTCTCTTCTTGTGAATCGTTGAACGTGAGCCCTGCCCTGCGTATAAAGGAATGACCACACCAGCATATTTGCGACCTCTGAGTAGGTGTACCTAGAGCAAATTGAAGATGGACATAATCAACGTGAAGTGCCGTAACAGGGGGGGAACAAATCAGCCTACCTATATTAGCTGAGGGCGTATATATCGTTCAAAGCATGTCGACTTCCATCGGCCCAACCTCTTAATGATCTCCTCTGGAAGACCTAATGCCGCTGCTGTTGTGGCTGCGCCGATGCGGAATGAATGAGAGGTATAATGCGCCGTGTCTACCCCTAGTCCTTCCAGCGCTAACTTGCACACTCTAGTAAACTGAAATCTTGTGAGGGGTAACCCATCGGCATGTATTAGCAATCTGCTGTCGCCCCCATTTTGCCTGATGCGCAGGAAGGTCCTTGTAAGGTTCACTGGGCAACATGTTGCCCCTGTCATAGGCCTTAACTGGATCCAACACCCTTTCCCTAGTGGGTCTGTTTTTGATCTCCGCACCCTGACTTGCAAAGAATCGTCTGTCAGAATAACATCCTCAGCTCGTATGCCCCCTTCTTTGTCTGTTTTTGAGGCCGCCAGTAACTCGGATACCCTGAACGCCCCAAAAAAGGCCAGCGAATATGCCACACTAAATAATTGTGTCTCATAAGGTGAAAAGCAAATTCTGGGTAACATTCCCAGCAAGCTGGTTAATCTGCTTGCATCTATCGGTCTCCTAGCATCTTTTGCCCCTGGTGTCAATCGCTCCCAACCCTTTATCGCTCTCCTCACCCTTGGGTCTTTCGTCGGGTCTGCCACACCGCTCAACCCAGCATAAAATGCTATTGCTGACAATTGTCTTCTCATCATTGCTGGAGATTTCCCACTCTCTTTCTGGTGCACTATGAATTCTAAGACACTTAATGGTGCAAAATCATCTAATCTTTCTGCTCTTTTGACAAAAACCTGATATTCCTGCCATGACCTCTCATACATACTCTTTGTCTTGGGAGCCAGAGAAGCTGTTATCAAATCGGGGGCTGTGGGACACCAAGCTTCCATAGACCGGCCGGGAATTCCGTCATCTCTATATCTGCTTGCGGCCATCGGGTGCGAAACTCTGTCAACTTAAAACGGGACAATGCATCAGCGACTGAATTGTCTATCCCTGGCACGTGTCTAGCAGTAAAGTGTACATTCAGGCGCAAACATTGCATCACCAGCTCCTTCAGCAAGCGCAGAACCCAGGTGCACTTTGCTCTCTGATTGTTAATTGCCATCACTACTGACATGCTGTCTGACCAAAACACAATATGCTTGTTCACCAAACTGCCTCCCCACAGATGCAAAGCCACAATGATTGGGAACAATTCCAGAAAGGTAATAATTCTTGTGAGACCTGACAATGCCCATTCTTCCGGCCAGTGTTGCATGCACCATTTGCGGCCTAAGATAGCTCCGAAACCCACACTCCCGGCTGCATCTGTGAACAATTCCAATTCCCCATTGGGGCGACTCGGCGCCTGCCAGAACACTGTGCCATTGAAATTTTCTAAGAAGTCTTTCCAAATAGCTAAGTCCTTCTTCACCTCAGTTGATAATCTTGTATGATGGTGTTTTGCGCGCAGCCCTGACATTGCCCTTGCTATGCTCCTCGAAAAGGCCCTGCCCATTGGTATGACTCGCAGCGCAAAGTTCAACTGTCCCACTAGTACCTGCAATTGATGTAACGTCACTTTACGTGCCAACAAGCAAGTTTCAATAGCTGTCTTGAAAGCTACCACTTTCTCTTGCGGGAGCCTGCATACCCCTTCTCGAGTGTCTATCTCTATGCCTAGGAATGTTAGGCGTGTAGTTGGCCCTTCTGTCTTTTCTGCCGCCAATGGTACTCCCAAAGCTTTTGCCAACTGCTGGAAGCCCAGCAGAGCCTTCCTGCATGCTATCGAGCCCTGTGGTCCCATGAATAAAAAATCGTCCAAATAGTGCACCACCTCGTAAGAATTATCTGAGGTTAAGAATTGCTGTACAGCCCATTCCAGGAACCTGCTAAACGTTTCAAATACAGCGCAAGCGATCGAACACCCCATTGGCATGCACAGGTCAAAGAAATACTCCTCACTGAAAGTGAAACCTAAGAACTTGGTGTCTTCTGGATGTACCGGCAGTAGCCGAAAGGCTGCCTCAATGTCTGCTTTAGCCATCAGTGCTCCCTCACCTAGCCTCTGCAATTTCTGAATTGCGGTGTCAAAAGTGGTGTAACGCACTGTGCATAGGTCTGGGTCAAGTTTGTCATTGACGGATAACCCTGGGGGGCTTGATAAGTTGTGAATTAGACGGAATTTCCCTGCCTCCTTCTTTGGAATCAACCCCAATGGCGAACATACCAGGTCTGGCTTAGGTAATTGCTTGAATGGTCCCGCCACCCTCCCCAACGCCACCTCATTTGCGATTTTTTGCTTAGTCACCTCTATGTTTTGAAGCACGGAGCGTTGGTTGCGTGGGGGATTGTCGGTTGGTGTGGCAGTAGATGGGATGCGAAATCCTAGTCGAAATCCATCATGTAAAAATTGTGCATCTTGTAATTTGTCATATTTGCTAAGGAGGTAGGATAGCACGTGCAATTTGATAGGTGTCGGCAAGCCCTTAGGGGGCCTGTGGGGGCCGACCTTTAGGTTGTGCGGGGGCTGGTTGTTCTTTTGGCTTTCCCAATTTTTTATAACATTTAATTTCTGCAGGTCCTGGCACTCCACAGAAGGCGCAACAATGTTTAAATCTGCATGATGTGCCCCGATTGCATTCATTCTTGTTAAACTGCCAGCAGGCCTGTTTTTTGTCTCCCGCACCCTTGTCCCCACGAAAGGACTGGTTGGGAAAGGTTTGATTGGACTTAGTCCCTGCTAATGTTGAATAAAATACTGTGTGCCATACATTAATTTCCCGTTGATCCCATGCCAACCCTGGGTGCACTGCCTTCATCTGTCTGAACTTGGTATCGTATTGGAGCCATCCTGTCCCTGGGAATTCGGACGCCGCTCCATGTATTAAGGATATGTAGCTAATTAATTGTGGAGCTACTGCTGGGCATTTCTCAGCTATAATTGCCGCGTAAATTGCAAAGCCCGTAATCCAATTTTTTATCGACCAATCTACCCATACCTTCTTCTGCCTATAGTCGCCTTCCTTTCCTGCTCTGCTTTTTCCTGGCACCACCCCAGCATTTATGAGATCAAAAACGTCTATATATTCACCTTTCAAAATCTTTTCTTTGGTCTCTATCGGCACATGCCATGTGATCCCGGCCGAAGGCGATAACGCCATGGACGCCGATCCATACATTAGAGGGCTATATGCTAACGCTGGTTGCCCAGTCACTCCTGTCCCCAATGTGCTTGGGAAGGGTCCTGCTGTGGCTCCTGCGCCATTGCCGAGCATTTGTCCTTGTGCGGGCGTTGTTACTGTCATTGGGGATTGCCCCATAGCTACTAGCCCTGACCCCCCCGGATAAGACATTGCGGGAATCATTGAACCTACTGCGCAATTACTCAGTGCTTGTCCCTGCGACGTTGCTGCTATTACGCCTGGGGATTGCCCTACGCCCCCTGAGTGAACCCATACCTGTGCTATTCCACTGCCTGGCTGTGCCATCACTGATGGTGTATTTAGAGGGATCAATTGCTCTTTGGGCGCTTCCACCATTACTGCCGGTATCTTCGCCCCCTGTGCCACATTGTTTGTACTTCGTCTCCCCCTTTCGCAGTCCCTACTTGTGCATCCTTCGATCCCAAACTTGTTGTTTCGACAACTTCTACCTCACCTGAGGATGTATCTTGAGCGTCTTTTGTTCTATTGCGTTTGTCCATTGGCGCATCTTTGAACCTCTCCGGTGTGCGCCTCGTTCGCTTGCCTCGTACTGCTTGCTCTTGTGTACCTGTACTGGCCCCTTCTTTCAGAGTCTTTAGCGCCCAATCGACTCCCCTCTCTTTGGTAAACTCCAACAGCTCAGTCAACGCCAGGTACTCGTCCTTTGCCGCTTTTGCTCCTTTCCCTTTCTGCGCCCGTCGTGGAGGCATTCTGCACTTAAGAGACAAAATTTTGTTACCATATGTTCTTACTATTCATTCCCCCGTGTATTGGGTTCCAAGGAATTCCTTACTTTCTGTTCGCACCCTTTCTTTCGTT
Source organism: Triturus cristatus (assembly GCF_964204655.1). Taxonomy (NCBI): domain Eukaryota; kingdom Metazoa; phylum Chordata; class Amphibia; order Caudata; family Salamandridae; genus Triturus; species Triturus cristatus. The sequence goes on from NC_140585.1 coordinate 182,305,710, forward strand.
GACATGCATTTATCCCCCTTCATTGCGTCCCTTTATTTGCCCCACCTACTACTGCCTAGGTTGTGTTCTGCCGGCTAACCCTGTGACCTCCCATCGTTAATGTTTACCCTTCGTGCTGAATCATGTCCAGCCGCTAGCTGCTCACATCCTTACATGGCTCACCCCTGTGCCTTTGCTTCCAATGCCTGCTTTCGTTTAGTTGAAATGTTATTCCCCATTTCTTATTTTCCGCCTCTGAAGGACAAATGGACCCGTCGGGATATGAACCCGTGACTAAGATGTTGCATCCATGACCTTACAGTGAGCGCATTAGTGCTCTAAGCCACCAGGGGTATCTCTCAACCTCCGCAGCGCGCTATTCTAAACTCCCCTTAATTGCCGCCACCCGGGACCCTTGTCTCCGCTATGGGTAAAGCATCATTTTCCGCTCTTTTAAGCCTTGCGGTACTTGCATATTCATCGAGCGCTGCCCCGGACTTACGATGGGTCCTCTGAATTCTATCTCTATACATTTGCTTTCGCTCGCTCTTGCTAGCGCATCTGGCACGCTTCCTCATGCCCATTAACTATCGCCACCCGTTTGCCCCAAGTCGTGTCCTGCGTGTCCCTTACTCGCACACGATATCACCCGCATTATGCTGCACACTGTGAGGCCCGCTTACCTGCCGATCGGGCTCCGGCCGCCTTTCTCGTTGCCTATGTCGCCGTACCCTTCGTAACTCCGACGCGACCTCCGCAACTCCGACGCGACCTCCGGCCACCTAACAGGATCGCGGACAAAGAGGGCGAAGATCACGCCCCTTCCACTTTTAAACCCCCCGCCATAAACAAATTGCTTCCTGGGTCGAACAACGACTCTTCGTGCCTACGCACATCCGGTCACTTTGCTTGTGTCCATCCCCTTCCGGGTCACGCGACCCGGAAGGGGTTCCTACGCTTTCTCGGGCTCTTTGATGCCACTAAAGGCGCCACGCCCCTTACATGGGGTGGCGCCCCTCAGTTGTCACGTCTCTCAGGCCAGCACCTGCCACACCCACAGATACGGCATAGTGCTGCGTGACGGTGCTGCCTGTCGTCGCTACAGGTTTTAGGAACATGTTAAAGGTCAGTGAGGGTTCACAGTTTTGCAGCATCCTATGGAGGATGACGTCAAAAGCTCGGTTAGCTGCACTGAAAAGATGCTGCGCCGTTTCCGTGGCGAGAGAGATCCTCTTGCAATGCCCGAGTGAGAGGCTATTGAATGACACGGGAAATCCCTTGTACCAGACAGCTGGAGAGTTAATCAGGCCTTTCACTGAAGAGATGACTCGATGACCCTCTGTTGCCCTGGCCAGAGAGATCCTCTTGAAATGCGCGATTGAGATGCTCTTTGAAAACGTGGAAGACATAGATGGAGAGATAGTTGAACATTTTACTGAAGACACGCTGTGGTGTTGTACTTGAAGATGCTTTGACAAAGTAGCAGCGACATGCTCTGCTGTTTGTTGCCCTGGAGACGTGTATTGTACCTGAGATATGCTATGTCATTTTGCTGGAGAGATGCTGTGCTACCAGGCTGAAATACTCCGACATAGACAGCTGCTTTTTGCACTGTTTCAGATAAATGCCCTGAAGGAAACAGTCAGTCTAGTGGCCTTGGTACTGCATTTGAAACACTGATACCTCAGGTTCTAATACCCACCTCAGGACTTGACCAAAGTGTGTGTGTTTCCAGCAAGTTGCTTCATCTCCCTGTGCCAAAAACTTGATCTGTATGTGCAATGTTAGTGTTGAACTAGCCTTTTAACGTCCCAGATACAAGTCCCCACCATCTTGTCTCAGCAAATCTTGGTGTTTGAAATATTTTTGTTGTAGTAATATTCTTTGGTAAGCACCCCTCTGTTCCTCGGATCTAGTTCCGTGCCATATTCCCAAAATCAAAAATCCATCCTTGCACAGGAAAGGTGTGTTTCACTGCACCAGGAGTTTTTTTAAATGTGCACCAGCGAGCTGTCCTGTTGGTGCAGTGGGGAAATACTCTGGCATTGCTCAAGGATTGTCTGGGGAGATACCATAAAGTTACACTGAAGAAGCATTCTGGCATCGCGCTGGAGAGTGGCGTAGCCATGAAATAAAGCGAGTGTAGTGTCAACGATGTTTGAAATGCTTAGTTTTATTCACACCCTTCCATGTAAAAGGACATTATTTCTTTTATTTTTCATGCAACATCTACATGCTGTTGATGGAGCGGGTAGTACAAAAATTTTGTATACTCCCCTATTCTGCATGTTTATACTAATTAGAATAATCTATTAATTGTAATAATATTAATGTGTTTGTTTGACATTTAATCAACATTACTAATGTACAAAATACACGTGGGACTTGCTAATTGCATGACTACATAATTTGTAATTAACATATGTATGCATACTAATACTAGAAAAATAGAATATCGCATGATATATGTCGCTTTTGTGACGTTTTCGTAAGCTTGCACCAGATGACATCAATGGGTGAATATGAACGCTATAAATGTCGCCATACGCTAGATAATTACAAGCACATAGGGGAATTAGTGAGGGTTTAACATTTTATTCATTATTTCTATGTGTTAATTACTTTTTGTTGTTTGTTTCGCTTAAGTTGTCCTTTGGGCCTAAAACCAAGATGGCAGCCTGACTAACTCGACGTGATGGCCACCATTCTGCGAGGTTTCAGACGAAGTGCGCCTGTGTCACATCATGTATCAGTGGCCTCGACATGACCCTAGACTCGCTGTGCTCAAGCAAGGTCACGATGGGAAGCCTGCCAAGCATTTTTACAATGGACAGACACAAGGAACCGGATGGATCATGTATAATGACATAACCTCCTGAACTGCGTGAAACCTCACCGGACGATCACAACCAACCAATGGGATGAGCCCAAATTTTGTAAAATGTATCTTCTAGACCTTACTTTCATTATAAATTGATGGTAGAATAGAGAGGCACTCTCACCCCTTTTATTGAGATCGCGTGTTTTCTTTTTGCTGACGGAGACGACGGTGATGCTACGTGACTGCTGCGATCCTGAATCTTTGACAGACTAAATGCTGCTCAATTTCTTGATGAACTGAGGACTTCCTAAAATCTATGGGCACTGATCGATGCTTGCACGTCTCTGGTCCTTGACCCAATCTCTGGGACTGTAGCGTGCTGCATGAAGAACTTTCGAATTCTGACTAATTGACGACCAAATTTGATGACTTAGAGGACGACTGATAGCCAGATTAGGTAAATATGGTGTTCTGTGATTTGCGTAATGATTAATAAATTTACTAGATGGAACTAAATTCTTGCATTATTTAGATAAACAAAAATATTGATTAACAAGAAAATGTGTTTGGTCGTTAATTGAGAGAGGATAGATCAGGATCTTTGAGTTTACTTTAGCGGGACTAAATTATCATACCAATCCAACTAAATGATCCATTGATCAAGTGGGAGGAGTATCTTAATGTTCAGGTTTAAGGTGTGTAGATATAAGAGTATTAGTGTATAGATGTGTAAATAATTATCTCTCCATAGGTCATAAGGTATTCTTTCCATGTCAGCGCTTGGAACATTCATCTCTCCTGTAAGTGCAGACCAGTAAGAAGTGAAGTGTGAATGTTGGTCCCGTGGGCCCCACCAGTGATTGAATGAGGGAATGTGTTAACGTGATGTCTGGTCTGTGATAAAGGGAGGATATTTGGTACGGATTTTGCCTTGATTCCCGTTACCCAGGTTTCCGCACTGTAACAGTTTTTCTGGTGGCAGGATGATGGTTTTTATTGTTTTGGTTTGGTGATCATTGCTTGTACATTGCTTACTGATTATTGATTATTGATTGGTATTGGTTTATGTATTAACACTCTATGTGAGTCGCGTCAGGCTCTATGTTGTTTGCACGGCTTCTGGGATGTAGGAAGTCAGAAGTTTGTAACGGTTCCGTAGTAGAGCAGAGGTAAGCGCTGCTCTCGGGAAAGACAGAATTTTTGTTGCCCGTAGGTACACGGAGAAAACGTGTGACGATTAAAGTTGCACGACCCATTGTCTGGGTTTGATTCGGTGACATCGTCGTGTGTTGCCATTAGAGATATTCTTGTATGAGAGGAGTGTATGGTAGCAAAGGTCACCTGTGAAATTTTTGTCTTAAATAACAGGAGTCCAGAAGGTACTCTGATAACGCTTCTCACTGAAAAGGTAGTAAGTGTACCCTTAGCTTGCTAGAAGGATAAAGTAGAGGGAAGTGCTACTTTGTTAAAGAGTGTCATAATTCTATAGTAGGACAGACTTTTCGCTGTTCTCGAGAAAGACAGAATTCTGTGTGAATGTACTACATTTTCTGTGTGTAAGTGCGTGCATTCAGGTTAATTGCGAAACTCTGTTTTTTTTTCTTAGGAGAATTGCGTCTCCAACTAGGTGTCTTAATTCTGGAGAATCGGTTAGCCGATGTTTGTTAGAAGGGTAAGATAGAGGGGTGTGCTACTTTATCAACAGAAGTAACGATTCCATAGTAGGGCAGAGGTAAGCGCTGCTCTCGGGAAAGACGGAATTCTTGTGAAAAAGGTCTTTAACTATTCTTTGGTTAGCGAAGCGGACAATGTTGGTGTTTTTATGTCGTTACTAACAGATCTGTGGATTTAAAGAACGTAAAAAGCTTACAGAGGGAGTTTTGTAAAGGAGGGATCAACAGGAACAGGAGCTGCGACAGTGAGAAAAGCTGACGTCAGAAAAGCTGCGCTGGGATTGGCTAGTCAGTGAGAAACGTAGGCGCCCTTGAGTGATGCACTAGTGTATGCCACACTAGGAGTGGAGAATTGACGTAGACATCGCTGATTGGTGCGCGAGCGTGAAACGCGCTGGGATTGGAGAATTGCAGAAGTGACGAAAACGCTCCGGATTGATGTGTTAGTGTGAGTCGCGCTACGATTGGTCAGAACAACGGAACAGTCATAAGGAAAGACTAGCGATACACGAAAGACAAAATGATGTATTACGATCTACCAGAAAAGGAGAAAAAGTCCTGGTTTGGGCAAATTAAGAAGTGGTTTAAAAAGGACAAACCGATTGAGACTAGGGAAGGACAGTTACTTCCCCCACCGAAAACACCCGCATCCTATATGGTTGCGAAATACGGATATCATACTTGTATTTGGTTAGACAATTGGGTAAAATACACCAAGAATGACGGAGTCTTGGCATTTCCAGAGCATGGTTTGTTTAATTTCGCAGTTTTGAGAAATTTGAGAGAGAAAATGGTGAATCTAGAACCAAGACCTTGACCAACACAGTTTGAAGCACTGACAGTTTGGGAAGATGAGATGCATGACAGAGAAAGACAGAGGAGTGGCGGAAGGTATAAGTACATGTTTGGTAGATATGGGCATGACACTCATGATGAGAGAATGAGAAGGTGGTGGAATGCAAGTATCACTGAAGGTCTGTTTCCTGTGAGAATTGCTGAAGAAGTTGGAGGTAGAAAATTTACGGAAAAGAGACATAGGGCCCGATTCACAGAACTGACTTAAGACAAAATCCTAAACTTACTACCATTTTGGTATTCACAGAAGGCACTTACTCCTTTTGGTTTTCACAGAAGGCACTTACTCATTTCGGTATTCACAGAAGTTATGAGTCCTAACTTTAGGACTCCCAAATGCCTTCTGTGAATAACGAAAGTCTTAAAATTAGGATTTTTCTCAGTTTAGGAGTAGTAAAGTTAGGACTCCTAACTTTAGGACTCCTAAATGCTTTCTGTGAATACCGAAAGTCTTAAAGTTAGGATTTTTCTCATTTTAGCAGTAGTAAAGTTAGGACTCCTAACTTTAGGACTCCTAAACTGAGAAAAATCCTAATTTTAAGACTTTCGGTATTCACAGAAGGCATTTAGGAGTCCTAGAGTTAGGACTCCTAACTTCTGTGAATACCGAAATGAGTAAGTGCCTTCTGTGAATACCAAAATGAGTAAGTGCCTTCTGTGAATACCAAAATGGTAGTGAGTTTAGGATTTTGTCTTACAGTAGTTCTGTGAATCGGGCCCATAATGTAGAATCAGGAGGGTATGGAGTGCATGAATCGGAAGATGATGTTCTTGATGACATGTTTTATAAAAATCCACCTCCGTATCAACCAGCATCTGAAATGTTGACACCTAGTGCCCCGATGAGAGAAAAATTATGAATCATTAAGACAGAACCAGTGTCCCAAGAATTAGGGAAAAATAATTCCATTAGAGAGGTAGAGAGAAAATCGGATAATAAAATAAATGGTGAAAAATTGGCAGAATTAGTAAAAACAACTTTAGAATTAACTGAAAAGATAAGAGAAATGACCAAAAATTTAGAAGCTGTAACTGTTCCAGTGACTATCGGCCCAGTGATGCCTATTTTTGATAAACAGAAAGATAGTGAACATTGTTTAACAGTTCCTTATAACAGTAATAAACAGACTGAAGAGTCAAAGCAGAGCCTAAATGAAAATCCATGGAGACAGACAATGAGTATAATTGAGCCAACCGTTTCGAATAACCTATTTATAGGTCCAAATATAGCAGAAAGACATACAATGGCAATAGAATCAGTATTAGAGACTCAAAGAGACTCAGAACGAAGTAATGAAGAGAAACCAGTAGGTCCAATTATCAATTTACAACTTCAGAAGAATTGAGCGAATGGTTGAGAAGTTTGCAGAGAAAAGACAAAAAATCCCAATCAATAGATGTGGCCAAATTACGAATGATACTAGAAGAGTTAATAGTAGGAACTATACCCACAGAGAAGTTAAAAACTGATCAGGATGAGGAATTACTGTTTCTGTGCAAAAGTGTAACAAGGAGAGCAAAAAATCTGCATGAAAGACTAGAAGAAGTAGCAAATGAAATGGGTATAGATATTGAAAAGGTGAAGGATTTACAAAAACCATATCGAATAGATTTTACTGAAAAAGATATTGAAAATTTGAATACCACAGGACGAATCAGTCAGATTAAGGAGATAATCATTTTGTTGAGAAAATGGGGAGATGTAGATAAATGGAGAAGCAGGTGAAACCGAAAACGAGATGATGCCTCAGATAAAACATTTGCAGCGTTCACTGTGAGAAAAAAGGAAAAGGTAGTAACCAAATGCCCCATGAGAGAAATTCCAGGAGGAGGATATGTACATGTTTCATGGACTAGACAAGATATTTTGTCATTTACAAATGATTTCCCTCGACTACGCGAAAAGGCCGTCGAGTGGTATAGGCAAGTGGACAGATTTGTGAAATTATCTAAAGTATTATGGATTGATCTAAACAGTCTATTTGACATAATAGTACCAGCAGATTTATGGACAGAGTGCAAACTTATGATAAATTGGCCAACATAGGAATACCCTAGGGATCCAAAGACAGGAGCACCTGACCCAGAAGTTATGAAGAAATATGAACAGGTTATTGCCTTTCTGAAAAATAAAGTACCTACCAAAGAGACAGATTGGGTGAAAATTGACAGAACTCATCAGGAAAGTAAGGAGTCGGTACATGCCTATTACGAAAGGTTGATTTTGGCCTTTAAACAGTTCAGTGGTGATGAGAATTTGAGTGAAAAGGATTTGAGTCGTTTTGTATACAGAGTTGTATATGGTCTACGTCCAGAAATTAGTGAGATGATCAAACAACATACTGTAGATTGGCAAAAAAAGAAAATAGATGAAGTATTGAGACATGCAAAATATTTCAGTGATGAGATTGAAGCCAAACAGCGTAAATTAAAAGAGAAAGCTATGTGGGCACAAGTAAAAGTGGCAGAGAGACAGGAAGCTAAGTTAGCGGAACAAGCGAATAATACAGGACCCAGATCGAAAGTCACTCCTGGGAAAGGTAAGGGAAATTTTAATATAGAAGAAGCTAAAAAGAAATTCCCATGTCATAATTGCAGTAGAGTAGGGCATTGGAAATCCGAGTGTAAATTTCCCCCAAGTACTAATAATGAAAATGCATCATTGAATCCACAGGTGCAGAATGAGGTGAGTGGTCAACCGCAGCGGCAGCAGCAGGTTGTTACCCAACAGAATCAGGTGCTAAAACCGCCTTTTCCACAAAGCAAAAACTCACAGAAATACAGTAATGAGACAGGATTCTACAACGAAGAACAGGTAACTAAGCTGCCGCGCACTAGCGCTGTTTCGCAGTATTGGCTACAACGCGATGAGAGCGATTCAGAAGAAGGTTATTGACGGTGCCGAAGGGAGGAAGAGGAGTGAGTACTTGGCGCAACTCTAGAAGTAGACCAGACAGGCCCATTTGTAGATTGAAAAATAAATGATGAAAGTATTACTTTCCTAGTCGATACTGGTGCTACTCGATCAACTGTTAGGTCAGCTGATGTTAAGAATCTTCCTCTCTCGGATGAAACGATCCAAGCAGTTGATGTATCCAACAGACAGATTAAAACTTATCTTACAGAACCAGTGAAAGATAGCTTAGGGAAATTCTCTGAAATGCACCGCTTTGTTGTGTGCGATACAAGTCCTGTGAATTGGTTAGGTAGGGATTTGCTGTGCAAAATGAATTGCACTATATTCTGTACCCCTGATGGGATAGCATTTGAAACCCCTGATGAAGATGTGCTGTATAAGATGACTATGGCAAACAGGGAAACTGAGGTTATTGAAGCCTATGCTGTATTTAACCCTGATGAATTACCTAAAGAATTGAAACGGAACGTAAAAGCAGAAGTCTGGGAATTAACAGGAGAAGATGTAGGATTAATGAGAAATGTAGACCCAGTAAAAATAACAGTGAAGGAAGGAATAAGCTATCCAAATGTCCCTCAATATCAACTGACACCTGAGATAATCGAAGGAGTTACTCCTGTGATTGAAAAGATGATAAAAAAGGCATTTTGAGAGAAATAATGAGTAGTCCATGTAATTCCCCGATTATGGGACTGAAAAAGCCTAATGGGAAATTTAGGATAGTGCAAGATTTGAGAAAGATAAACAAAATCGTTGTATCGTGTTGTCCCATTGTACCAAATCCATCTGTGATTTTGTATCAGATTCCCCATGATGCAGAATGGTATACTGTGATTGATTTATGCCATGCTTTCTTTTCTATTCCATTGCACCATGACAGCCAGAAAATTTTTGCGTTTCGTTTTGGCGAACGTATTTTGGCTTGGTGCCGAATTCCACAAGGGTATACAGAAAGCACCTCAATATTTAATCAGATATTGAAGAAATCCTTAGAAAGTCTAGAAATGCCAGAGAATTCAGTATTAGTCCAATATATCGACGACCTTCTAGTGGCGTCGAAAACTCGCGAAGCTTGTGAAATAGACACTATAGCCTTGCTAAATCATCTGGCTGATGGAGGACTTAAAGTGTCACCATCAAAGTTACAATTTTGCAAGAAAGAAGTACATTATTTAGGCCATAATATTGAAAAAGGACTGAGAAAGATAACAATACACAGAATGAGGATCATAAAAGGAATGAGAGCTCCCATGACTCAAAGAGAGGTGAGAATGTTTCTTGGAATGGTTGGATACTGTCACCAGTGGATACACAATTTTTCCCTGATTGCAAAGCCTTTGGTACGCTTGACAAGAAGTGATGTGAGAGATCCAGTTGATTTGAACAAAGAGTAATTGGCAGCTTTTAAACGATTGAGAGATGGTCTGTGTGAAGCGCCCGCATTAGGAATGCCAGATTATGAGAAGGAGTTCGAGTTGTATTGCAGTGAGAGTAATGGATGTGCACTTTCTGTTTTAATACAGAAGCATGGAAAACTGAGGAGACCAATTGCATGTTTTTCATCGATGCTAGACCCAGTAGCTGTAGCCTTACCTGGGTGCTTGAAATCAGTGGCTGCTACCTGTCGGAGTTTGGAACAGAGTGAAGGAATAGTGATGGGATATCCTGTGAAAGTGTTTGTACCTCATGATGTGGCAATCCTTCTAACAAGGAGTCGCACTCAGTACATGACACATAGTCGGCTGACTAAGTATGAGAAAGTCATATTAGGTGCAACAAATGTAAGTCTTGTGAGATGCTTGAACGTGAATCCCTCAACGTTATTGCCTGAAGCTGAGAATGTGGCAGTCAGAGATGAAGCGGATCATGATTGTCTGTATGTACTCGATTTCTGTACCAAACCACGTTCTGACATAAAAGATGTACCATTGCCAGAAAGTGATTTTGTGATGTTTGTAGATGGTTCTTGCTTGAGAACAGATGATGGAATGTTGAGTGCAGCATATGCAGTATACACGGTTGCAGCCGTGATGGAAGCATCCTACCTGAAAGCAGTAAGATCAGCCCAAGTAGCTGAACTTGTTGCTTTAACTAGAGCATGTAAGATTGGGAAGAGTGTGAGGGTGACTGTGATAACTGACAGTCAGTACGGATTTGGTGTGGTGCATGATTTTGGCCAAATATGGCTACAGAGAGGATTTTTGAAATCAAGTGGAACTCCTATGAAGAATGCTGAGGTGGTTGAAAATTGCTTGAGGTGATACAGCTGCCTAGGCGATTGACTGTTGTGAAGTGTGCTGCACACAGTCTGGCGATTACATCGCCATCGGCAACAAATACGCCAATGATATGGCCCAATACTGTGCACGTAACCAGAATTGAATTAATAGGGCGAAGGAGAAAGAAGTGACTTCTTACACCTTAATGTTTACTAACATTGTGGGTACCTGGGAGGAAGTAAGGCAATTGCAGGAAGAAGCAGGAGATGAGGAAATGAAGCAGTGGGTAAAAGCAGGATGTGCACCAAGATAAAAGGATCACGTGTGGGTCTATCGGGATGGAAGACCAGTTATGCCTGATAGCACGGTGTCTGCCATGGCACGGATGTATCATGGTCAGGGACACATAGGGAGAGATGCCATAATCAGGACATTTAAGCAGACCTGGAACAATGCAAAATTTAGACTTGTAGCGGAGAGTCTTTGTCAGAGATGCCTTATATGTCAGCAATACAACCCTGGAAGAAAGACAGTGGTGAGTCTCAGAACAATAGGTCGAAAAGGAGGGCCTTTTACCAGAATGCAGTTAGATTTCATTGAAATGCCTCCTTGTAACAGGTTGAGATATGTTCTAGTTATGGTCTGTTTGTTTTCAAGATGGGTAGAGGCATACCCAACAAGAAGAAATGATGGAATCACAGTGGCAAAATTGCTTTTGAGGGAATTCATTCCCAGATTCGGGTACCCAGTAGCAATTGAATCAGATCAAGGAAGACATTTCCATAATGAGATCATAAAATTGATTTGTGAAGCATTGAATGTACGACAAAAACTACATTGTGCCTATCGCCCAGAGGCTTCTGGTGTGGGGGAGCAAATAAATGGTTCTATCAAAAACAGGATAGGAAAAATGTGTTTAGCCACAGGTATGAAATGGCCTGATGTCTTGCCTCTAGTGCTCATGACTATTAGATCAATTCCCAACAGAACTACAGGGTTGAGCCCCCATGAACTTCTCATGGGTAGAGCAATGCGTCATGTGTTCATATCAGTCAACAAGCTGTTGCCTATAACTGATGACATGGTCTTGGATTACTGTAAAAGCCTGGCTGACGCAGATCATTCTGTGTTTCATCAGGTTGGAGCGGATGCCACCACCCTTGAAAAGAAGCAAGCTCATGATCTGAGCCCAGGGGACTGGGTAAGAATCACAGTACACAGAAGAAGAAACTGTTTGGTTCCAAGTTGGGGAAAACCACGACAAGTGATTTTGACCACAACAACAGCTGTGAAGTGTGCTGGACTGAAGAACTGGATTCATGCAAGTCACACATTGAGAATTCCAATTCCAGTGGATAGCACAGAAAAAGAATATTTTGACGAATCAGAATCTAGTACTGAATCAGATGATGAAGAGACAAGAACAAAAGAAAACCCTGAAAGGGGGGAATCAGAGTAGAATCTAACTTCTGTCCCCAGAAGTATTTCCTTGAGGAGAAGGCTACAGATTTCTGATACCAGTTCAGACTCAGAGACTGAACAAGGAACTCTATGGGCCCGATTCACAGAACTAACTTAAGACAAAATCCTAAACTTGCTACTTTTGGTATTCACAGAAGTTAGGATTTTGTCTTAAGTCTGTCTTAAGTCTGTCTTAAGTCTGTCTTAAGTCTCTCTTAAGTTTGACTTAAGTCTGTCTTAAGTCTGTCTTAAGTCTGTCTTAAGTTTGTCTTAAGACAAACTTAAGACAAAATCCTAACTTCTGTGAATACCAAAAGTAGTAAGTCTAGGATTTTGTCTTAAGTTAGTTCTGAGAATCGGGCCCTATGTTTGAGAAAAGGAAAAGACAGTGAAAAGACAATTAAAGAAATTGCTGAGAGAGAAGTTTCAGATGAAAAATGTAGAGAAATTCCACCTGAAATAATACATTTAGATGAACAGGTGCCAGATACAGAGAGAGAGGGAAAGATTTCTGCGGAAGACCCCCGAGGAGGTGTAGGGAACTCCAACTTCCAGTTAGAGGAAGGGATAAGTAGTCAGCAGGAAGATTGCGTGCCGGAGATTCGAGGAGGGACAGAAGTAGGGAAATCAAAAGAAGTGGTGGAAAGAAAAGTTGTTGAAAGTAAAAAGCAAGTTGAAACAGAGTCAGAGGAAAGCGGAGACGAAGTACCAGAAGGTCGAGTTCTAAGAAAGAGAGCTTGGAGAACTGAAAAGAATGATAAAGGAAGTAAACTGTAAAGAGCAGCAAAGGACAAAGTTTGGCCGAATAAAAGAAAGAGGCTGAGATATCGACTGACACGAGTAAATTCACCAAGAGCTGAACAGGTGAATGAAGTAACAAGTCAAGAGAAATCAAAAGATGAAGAAATAGTTGTACTTGGAGAAAGCAAAAGAACGAGGAAACCTAACCAGAAGTATAAGTCGCCGGAATGGACGTATGTGGCCCTGCCTGAAATAAAGGAAGAGGCGGATAGCCAAGGAAACCCAAAGGTGACTGTACCGGAAGTGGTTGAGGAAGACGAGGAATCGGAAATCCTGAGAGTTATCTTGTCTGATATTGGAGAAGAAGCGGATGTTCAGTACATTCTGTATTCAGATCATGAAGGAAAGGTGAAAGATGATGAGATGCCAAACTGAATGAGACAAGAAAGCTGCTAATGGAAAGACAATAAAATACGAGAAAGAGACAAAAACTGGTAGAACCATGTAGGTGCTTAGAGCCTTGGGTTAGACAAACTAGTTGTGTAGTAGAAGAGGCTAAGTCAAAAGACGCTGTTCATTTTTACAAAAATGGCAAACACAGATAGTAGAAAAGGTAGATGTATATTTTTGAAGAGATGGTGTAAAATGTGTTGTTGTTGTACAGGATTACCAATGCTTCTGTGGAGTATACTAGCTCTAATGATCTCATTTAAGGTTACCATGGATACAATAGAAGGACATAGTGAAAATAAAACTAATATAGAAAAGATTCAGAAAGTAGTTCCAACTAAAATAGATAGAAATTATTTGCATAAAGATAGGTCTATAACTGATTTTTCTAACAATGTATTTTCGAAATTATTGTATGAATATGTAAAGACAATGGACGTAAGGGACTGCTACGTTTGTATGCAGTTACCTGCATCTGTATCGGAGGGAGTGTGTCATGGATCGGGTGAGGGGGCACGCTAGAGGAGGCACACGACATAATGTATGAATGTGTGGAGACCGGAACTATCTTTCCCATGAGTCTAGGGGGTAGAACTACTGCTCCCGTGATGCTGCATCGCATTGGTCTACTTAAGCTCCGCCCACAGGGAATGCGGGGCTTGCCACTACGAAGACTTCCTGGATTCCTAGAGGATTATCGAAGTAAGCCTACGCGAGCATTTTTGCTCGCTTTGGGGATACCATTGCCGGTATCCGTTCCTGCACCAATGCAGAGCAGTATCGGCTCCGCGGGAGCTATTTGGGCTGCTCGTGCCGAGACTTATAAACCCCTGACTGAGTCCGCAATTGCAAGGGCAATCCCCGCGGTCCTCTTCGCCTGCAGCGGACTGCAGCTGTTCAGAGGGTACCAAGAACTTTCCGAAGAAGCCAACGAAGAGTACAGGTTTCTGTTCCCGAATAGCTGGTGAAGTAACCATAGCGAATAGGAGACCTGTATTTCGTTGGGAGGCGATCATGACTTCTCGATACCCTGAGATAAGTACATGCTAATTTTCATTATAAGACTATCTATACCTGGAAATTCTGTTAATTGACACTTGCTGCTGTGGGGAAGATACGATTGCTCCCTCTGTAAGTGTACACACATAAGGGTGATGGGAAGAGGGTGGTGTAGCCTTTGAGCTTGCGTGATGGGGTGTTTGTTTTATGTCTCACTCACAGGGTTTCTGGGGTGAAGCGCAGGCGAAGGAGGTTCTCCTTAGTGAAGACAGCCTAGCAGCAGCTGATTGTTTCTTTTTGGTTTCTTTGTTCCTTTTTTCCCTTTACCCGGGGGGAGGGGGTGTGGTGACCGAGCCGTGTTTTGTGAGCACGCTTGGGTATCACCCCTGAGGGGATAGGGTTAACTCACATCTCATCGTTCCCGCTGTACCCGGCTACAAGGTACGTCCTACCTATCTCTGTGTGACAGAGTGACCTATCACCACCTTCCAGTAACTTATGGAATAACATGTAGTGTAATAGCTAGTTTATTTTACCAATTAGGGGAGTTCGAGTATTATTTTTCAGATGTAGATAACATATTTTCACAAGTACCATCAATTAACAAACTAGATAAGGTAAAACCTGCCAAGGTATTAGGTGAATTTTTCTTAGAGACTAAAGAACTAACATTAGAATATATTTTTCGAAATAATTTGACTTGCAGTTTAAAGAAAGAAGAAAATAAATTTTTGGATATGGTTGAAGAAAGGAGATTGAAAATGCAAAGTAAGGCATCTGAAGGAAAGGTGGAAAAGACAGTTTGGGATGTAGAAATGGAAAAACACTTGAAGGGAGAAGCTAGTCCAACTTTGGCTTTAGATTGGCCTCAGAAGGGAAAATTGTGTATTAGAAGGAATCAAACTGCATATGATAATTACTTTGTAGGGAATAGTGAGTGCCATGATAAATACCGAATCATGGGTGGATGGGGATTTACAGGAGGAAATGATCCAGTTTTTCCTGGGTTATACTTTATTTGCGGGAGCAAGGCGTATTATCGTTTGCCAGACCATTGGTATGGCACATATTCGGTAGGCCTGGTTTTCCCAAAGATTTTTCATATGGGAAGAGGAGAAGATGGTGTACATAAGTTAGGTAGTTATTTAGCACATAGAAAGAGAGAATCTTGGTCAGAAATTGTAGGTGACATCTTTGGAGCATTGATACCAGCAGTGGGAATATCTCTGAATGCAAAAAAAATTAGAAGACTATCAACAGTAGTGGATCGCTTGTCAACAAGCACCGCTGGAGGATTCTTATTGGTAAATACTGAAATGGTTGCCATGCGTGCCATGGTAATGCAAAATCGACTTGCCCTTGCTATTTTATTGGCAAAAGAGGGTGGAGTCTGTGGAATGCTGAAAGTTCAACATTGTTGTACTTACATTCCAGACGAAAGTAAAGATTTGAAAACTTATATTAAAAATATAACTGATCTGCATGACGAAATTGCACCACTGGAGGTTGAAGGTGTTTGGGAAAAGATTGGAAAGAAAATATCTTCTATTAAGAATTTCTTAGTAAACCTAGGTAGTACCTTTTTAGGTAAAATCTTATTTCCAATAATTTGTGTGATTTTCTTAGTATTAATATTAAGATTAGGATTAGAAAATTCAGAAAAAGTTACAAAGAGAAAATGTAAGGAGAAAAGATAAGAAATAAGAACGGGAATTTGAAGACATAGAATTAGAAGAAGTTAAGGAAAATATGTATAAGACAGCAAAAAGAGAAGAGATTGGAGAGACTGAGATGTAAATAAAGCAAGAACTCATTTCGACTTCATGAAAAATGATACAAAATTTTAATGGTGTGGTGATAAAATAACCAAAGGGGAGATTGATGGAGTGGGTAGTACCAATATTTAGTATACCCCCTATTCTGCATGTTTATACTAATTGTAATAATCTATTAATTGTAATAATATTAATGTGTTTGTTTGACATTTAATCAACATTACTAATGTACAAAATACACGTGGGACTTGCTAATTGCATGACTACATAATTTGTAATTAACATATGTATGCATACTAATACTAGAAAAAAAGAATATCGCATGATATATGTCGCTTTTGTGACGTTTTCGTAAGGTTGCACCAGATGACATCAACGGGTGAATATGAACGCTATAAATGTCGCCATACGCTAGATAATTACAAGCACATAGGGGAATTAGTGAGGGTTTAACATTTTATTCGTTATTTCTATGTATTAATTACTTTTTGTGTTTGTTTCGCTTAAGTTGTCCTTTGGGCCTAATACCAAGATGGCCGCCAAACTGACACGACATTATGGCCACCATTCCACGCGGTTTCGGGCGAAGTGCGCCTGCGCCACAACATGTACCAGTGGCCTCGACATTACCCTAGACTCGCTGTGCCCAAGCAAGGTCACAATGGGAAGCCTGCCAAGCATTTTTACAATGGACAGACATAAGGAACCGGATGGATCATGTATAATGACATAACCTCCTGAACTGTGTGAAACCTCACCGGACGATCCCAACCAACCAATGGGATGAGCCCAAATTTTGTAAAATGTATCTTCTAGACCTTACTTTCATTATAAATTGACGGTAGAATAGAGAGGCACTCTTCCCCCTTTTATTGAGATCCGGTGTTTTCTTTTTGCTGACGGAGATGACGGTGACGCTACGTGACTGCTGTGATCCTGAATCTTTGACAGACTAAATGCTGCCCAATTTCTTGATGAACTGAGGACTTCATAAAATCTATGGGCACTGATCGATGCTTGCACGTCTCTGTTCTTTGACCCAATCTTTGGGACTGTAGCGTGCTGCATGAAGAACTTTCGAATTCTGACTAATTGGCGACCAAATTTGATGACTTAGAGGACGACTGATAGCCAGATTAGGTAAATATGGTGTTCTGTGATTTGCGTAATGATTAATAAATTTACTAGATGGAACTAAATTCTTGCATTAATTAGATAAACAAAAATATTGATTAACAAGAAAATGTGTTTGGTCGTTTATTGAGAGAGGATAGATCAGGATCTTTGAGTATGTTTTAGCGGTATTAAATCATCATACCAATCCAACTAAATGATCCATTGATCACGTGGGAGGAGTATCTTAATGTTTAGGTTTAAGGTGTGTAAATAATTATCTCTCCATAGGTCATAAGGTATTCTTTCCATGTCAGCGCTTGGAATATTCATCTCTCCTGTAAGTGCAGACCAGTAAGAAGTGAAGTGTGAATGTTGGTCCCGTGGGCCCCACCAGTGATTGAATGAGGGAATGTGTTAACGTGATGTCTGGTCTGTGATAAAGGGAGGATATTTGGTACGGATTTTGCCTTGATTCTCGTTACCCAGGTTTCCGCACTGTAACACTGTCATGGTATTTTTAGTTGTATCATAAACCTCTAATTCTCCCCCTCACCTCATCTCTTCATTTCATTTTCAGTTTCCAGGACATGGTGACAAAGTATCAGAAACAAAAGAATAAAACGTGAGGAGGCAGAAGCTCTGCCTATTTTTCTGATATTTTAGTGCTCCTAACCACAGCATGTTTTTCCCCCACAAAAGAGACACCTTTTAGCCAGAATCTAATTCTGCGTGGTTTACTGCATGTGCCACGAGTGTGAAAGTAATATGCACGAGATTTGCCAGGAGATGACAGTACTGGGCATCAATATTGCCATCTGGATGAAAGTAATGTGCAGGGACTAGTTACCATGAGGGCAAGAGTACTGTGCATTGACATATTGACATTGCTATTATGAAAGCAATGTGCAAGAGCGTTGCCATGATGATGCGAGTACTGTGCTTTGACAATGCCATCATTATGAAAGTCATGTGCGTGGACATTGCCATATGGATGGGAGGACTGTGCATGGACAATACAATCAGTATGAAAATACTTTCGAAATCCATTGCTATTGCTGTGGAGGAAATGTGTGTGGATACTGCAGTCGATATGAATTAAATGTTTGGGGACATTGCTATCGATGTGAAAGAAATGTGCATGGACATTGCTGTCAGTCCAAAAGAAATGTGCACAGGCTTTGCTATTATGAGTAAAATGAGCTTGAAACCAGATGAGCATGTCTATCAATGTGAAGGGATTGTTCATGGACATTCAATGTGATGTGCACATATTTTGCTATCTGTGTGAAAGGTGTGCATAGACGTTGCTGTAAGTGAAGCATGCTATCCTTGTGAATCAAATATGAATGTACTCTGTTACACATATGAAGGCAAAGTGTATGGGTATTGTAATTGGTTTGAACGAACGGTACACGAACATTGTGGTCAGTCTGAAATGCATGTAAGGATGTTGCAGTTAGTATGAATAAGTATGTCGGCATTGTAATCACTATGAACGAATCGTGCAGGGACATTGGCATTAAACGAATGGAAATCATGGACATGGCTGTGTCTATGAGAGCAATGTGCATAGATATTACCATCAGTATGAAAGAAATATGCTTGGAAATTGTCATGAATGATTTTGGATTGCACACATATGTGTGAAATCAGATTGGATTTGAAAGTGTGAAAAAAATGTTACTTGGTAAAAACATCCGGAAAAAAAAATGTTCACAGATAGCATTAAAAACGTGAAAGAAATGCGCTTGTTAATTGCTAGCAGTGTGAAAGCAATGAACTTATTAATTTCCATGCGATTGAACGATATATTGGGCAGCGTGTGAAATCAGACTAGGGTTGAAAGTGTGAAAGAAACGTTGGTTGGTAGAAACATCCGAAAGGAAATGAAGTTCACAGATAACATTAAAAACGGGAAGAAAGGCGCTTGTTAATTGCTAGCAGTGTGAAAGCAATGAACTCATTCATTTCCATCAGTGTGAAAGAAATGTAGATAAGTGTTGCCATGGCTTGAAAGAAACTGCTTAGGTATTGCGATCTCTATTTTAAACAAGCATTGGCAAAGCCAATAGGTCTCGCCTTTTGGATCTTATAAGTGTTTAGTTATCCAGCACAATATCCTTGGTGTAACAACATCAAGTGTTGCATGGCTAAACACTTATAAGGTCCAAAAGGCGAGACCTATTGGCTATGCCAATGCTTGTTTGTTTTTGTCATTATCTGCCACAGCTGCTTCCAGAATCTCACAGTTTTCTGCCTCAATAATATGTTAACAAGGGACCGCACATTGTGCTGCAGACATATCCAGATGCTGCTGACTTGATGGATTCGATGTAACATGATTTTCAGAGCAGTAAATGTCTTTCCCACCACCTTCCCTTTCACCTTGCAAAGAAAGCAAATCCTCCTGATACTTTGTCCCTTTAATATGTAAATGAGATTCTATGTAACAATGCTCTATTTAGGGGAAACAGTCTTAACACCGCAGGCTCAGCCTCGCATGCTGTTTTCCTGCCAACCGTATGATGCTTGCCTTAACCACGCACATGCCTTAAGAACCCATATGTGTGGTTAAGGGAATGTGCGGTCTAGTTGCTGAGCGGATGGACGGATGAGGAACACAGGAAGATAAAGGATGATCGGGAGAGGACACATTGAGCTAAGTGGGGCGGGGTCTTGGGAGAGTGGGGGTTCATTTTATTGGGTGAGGGTAGGTTTTAGGACTCAGGAGGGGGCTGGGGTTGTTTGTAGGGCA
This sequence comes from Triturus cristatus, assembly GCF_964204655.1. NCBI lineage: Eukaryota > Metazoa > Chordata > Amphibia > Caudata > Salamandridae > Triturus > Triturus cristatus. The sequence goes on from NC_140585.1 coordinate 182,325,471, forward strand.
GGGAGCAGTTTCAGGTCTTGGAGGGTACTAGGGTCGGGGTAGTTTTTTGGGTGGGGAACTGTTTTTAAGGCTAAGGGGAAAAGGGACAGTTTGCAGGGCAGGGGACAGTTTTAGGCCTTAGGGCAGGGGGCTGGGTCCGGGTACTTCAGGGATGAAGGGGATAGTTTTGAGAGCTCAGGACGGGGGCTGGTGTAGGGGGTGGGGTCTTTTTTGGGAGCGTGGGGTTAATTTCGGTGGCTAGGGGCAGGGCAGGGGGAAAAGGGGTAGTATACAGGGCACTTTTAGACTTGCAGGGGGGCCTGGGTCATGGTCGTTTTGGAGGCGTGAGTTTACTTTTAAGGGGTCAGGTAAGGGGAAAAAGGGACAGTTTACAGGGCAGGGGTATGATCTTTAGCTCACATGACCCTTTACCTATCATGTCTTTACCACGAAATTACGTGGTAAAGACATAATGAGTAAAGGCCTGGGTGGTAAAGATGTGGTCGTGATAGAGATCGAATGGTACAGGCATGCGTTGTTCAGACATGCGTTGTATCATACTACCTCTATTTCGACATCAGTAATTTTCGCTTGCCAAACTACTAATGAGGAAGCCAATTTTCCTCCTCTTAGCTTTTTTTTATTAAAATGTTCTCCACAAATTCTTTCACGGATAAGACTAATGGCATAATATCTTGGGACATTGGAGGCTCCATGTTTCTTCCTTTACTGGTGAGGTGAAGACTTTTTAAATATAATTTTCTTCTTGCTCTCTTCATTACTTCCAAGTACGCTTAAGAAGACTGCTTCCTCCCTAAAACTCTAGGTGAAAAATACACAATTCATGGTATTTGCCACTTAACCTTATATCTGTAGGTGTATCTGTCCAATAACACACCTTCTGCAAGGATCCAAGCCCCAGTAGTGCTGGTACCCCAAATCTCTATGCCTTAAAGCCCTGGCCTCCAAGAGAGAATATGGGTGTGATTCAAACTCCATCAACCCTCCAAAGGATACAGAGATCAGTTGTAAAGTCTACTATAAATCACCTCAATCTAATAAGGTCTCCTTAGTCACTTTCTCAAGTGATCTAAAACTTTAGAAATCTTGGGGGTAAATTAGTAATTTTACCAGTTTTTAAAACGCTCAGGTCCATTTCAGGTCCATTTTTCTTCAGCCCAACTCTTGTTCACAAGCCTCACCGGAGGCTGCTTTCAGGTGGTCAATACTAAAGCTTTCACTCTGCGTCACTGATTCTATCCCCAGCAAACACACAGCAGCACCTAGTGCTCCCCCAATCAGATCAGCACCTCCCGTCCTCCTCCGGCCCAAGCTGTACACACCTTGTGCCTTCACTAGCAGTAGTCAGCGAGCGCTCAAGGTAGTAATCCATGACTGAGGGGTTCCAACCAGGAATGGGTGATGACCAAGATCGGCTGCTGGCTGTGGGGCCAAAAGCAGCAGGACTGCGGCACTACCGCAGCACGAATCAAGAATTTCAAGTCCACTGCAGCACCTCTAGAGAGACGAAGCACTGCAGCTATTCCACTGCAAGAGCTCACAGGTCAGTAAAATGGGACCTCAGCGAGGCAAGAGAATCAAGAGCAACCAGGACCAAAGATTAGCAGCTAGCCAGTATGACCGGCATAACTAGTGTGAACAGAATGCTACAGCCGCTTTGTGGGTGGGCAGACGTACATGAAGAGCATAAGGATTCTGAGGGTTCTGATGCTGTGAGTGGGAGGCTTAGACAGAAACCACAGGCACTCCTGGTGCCTCCTGGTCCTCTCAACGCTCCTGGTGTTCCAATCTCTCTGCCAGCCTCTGGCTCCATAACCTCTTTAGCCTTGGGCATCTCGGCCTCCTCCTGTTCTCCCGGCTAGGGGTGGGTGGAATTTTCAATTTAGTTTGCAGAATTGAACTATACTGATGTAACACAGAATTACTAAAGAATTCAGCCACTCCACAGGTGGAATTTATCAGCACTAGTACTCTACATTGCAGCATTAGGCATGTGGTTTGTTTTTAAATAAGTGGTCACGTGCTTTGAGTCTATGCAACCCCAGGGAGAGTTGCCAATCACCATACTGTTCCATTTAAACTACCGCTGAGAAACCTTTATCTGGGAATATGAACAGTAGCCAGAGTTATCGCAGATGGAGAGGTGGGCCTGAGACTCGAAAGGTCTGATTGGACAAGCAATCCTTCACTCTCACCGTGGCTGGGGTATGGGGCGTAGAGTGTCTGACTCTGGGAACCTGAGTTTGCTATAGTGATGGCTGAATCTGAGTGAGCAATACATAGACTCTGGCTCACATCCAGCGGATGGGTTTATTATTGTAGCAAATGTGGCATTGACTGGTTTCAGATGAAGTGTTAAACAGTCCCAATCAAGTCAAGTTGTTAGCAGGGCTGTGGGGAGTCGAACTAATTTGCATAGGGAATAGTCACTAGTGATGGTACCCATTATTTCCCAGCCACACTACCCTAGGCAGTGTACATTTTTGCACTGCTGAAAAAATAACTGAACGCTGGAAATTGTTTCTCTTGTTGCATCCTGGAGGTGCCAAGGAAAAAGGGATGTTAGGTGGTGACCTCCTTGGAATTAGCAGGCTCCAAAGCAGCAGAAACCCCGTCTCATCCGTACAAAGCAACACTTCAGAGAAAAAAAGGGTAAGAGATCTCCCCTGGTGGTTGCTAGCAGCACACTCCAAGTGGGCACAGCTTTTGTCCACAGACATGCTTTGTGTCTGCTGCTCTGGGGACGGTCTATGCACAGCCCCTCTTCCCACACAGAGGTTCTTCTGATCACAGCATGTGTAGCAGGCACAGGCGGGGTGGGTCTGGTGCTAAGTGCTTGGGACAGTGGGTGTGTGTCCGACTGGGACTCAGCACTCTCCTTGTCACTTCTGCTGTGCACAGCCCGGCACATGGATGCTCCTGTTCAGTCACAAGGGTATTGGTTATCCTGAAGCAGGAAATTAAACTGGAGATTATCAACCACTTTCCACGTGCAAAACACAGAAGAGGACGCTGGAGTTCTTAATCTGAGGCCTAAGGCCTCATTCCTAACAAGGAGACAGGTCAGTCGCAGAGCAGAAGCACCTCTGAGCAGAAGTACCTCAGGGAAACAAGCACCACTGGGGATTGTAGGGTCATCCATGAGAAGGACATGTAAACAGTACTGGGACATACAACAGACAACCACTCAAATGTTGAGATGTGAACTAGGGATGGGGGGAATTCAGTGGAATCAAGCAGAATTTTTATGTAACTCCGCGGAATTCAGCAGAGGAAAACTTAGTGAGTTCTGCCCACCCCTACTCCTGGCTCTGGGGTTTAGTACCTTGTGAGGTAGTGAGTGGGTCAGGGACTCTCTGAAACAGGAGCAAGGAGCAGAGAGCAACACTCCTGTACGTGATCTCTTAGCCCCATCCCCAGAGTCAATCTGCTGGTGTTGTCCGAGTGAACGTCTCCAGTACGAAAGCTGAGTGCAGTTTGTCGATTCTGTCTCACTTAAATATTGGAAAGTGGTTCATTAGTAGTGATAAGTAGGGACCTACCACTAGTAATAAGGCCACAAACTCAATAAAAAGTTAAGTCAAGGTCTCAAAAAATGATTTCCTTTCTCAACTTTTGATAACTGGCTACAAGCAGGCAGGGTTAACACAGGTGTGTAAAGCATTTAAAACACCAATACAGCTGTAAGACACAACACACAATATAAATCCAACACCAATTCTTAAAAATATGATATATTTTTATGAACAAATAGACACAAAAAAATCCGATGTAGGGAACTGGATTAATACATTTTTGAAGAATAAACACTTTCTAGTGCTTAAAAACCAAACGCACCAATTTAGGACACCTTGTTGTGCATGACTGGTACAAAGTCAAAGTTTGAGGACAACAGTGATGGAGCCCAGGCAGATACACTAAGTCGGATTCCTCGGTCAAAATTTTACGCAGAGCTTTTTTCTCCCGTCATCGAGCAAGGCACTTCATCAGGCCAGATTTGCTTTGACATTGTCCGCTTGGTCCAGCGAGAGCCCTTGGGCATCACCACGAAGTCTCCACAGTTGCTGGAGCTCCGGAACTTTCAGTAGGACAAACCTGAAATCCAGGTCTGGTCGTGGTTTGATGTTAGTAGCTTGACTCTTGGCTAAGGGTCGGCCCTTTTATGGAGCTTTGTACCAAAGTTGTTCCATACTTCTCCAAACTTCTGAAACTTTTTCCTGAAGTTCCTCATGTGGCTTCAAAGTGTCCAAAATACCAATCCAAAGATATAGAAGCTCCTAGATGGTCTTTGGGATGTTGGAACTATGTTTCCTACAATGCACCTGGTCAAATCCTTAAAAGTCCACTGGACGCACTCCAGATGGGTCCTTCTAAATGGAGATGATGAAGGTAGAGCTCTGTTAACCGGTTGCTTATAGGGAGTCAACTCCTTAATCCTTGTGAAGCCAGGCAAAATCCTTAGGGCTGTTGTTCGAGATTGTGCAGCAGGTGCAGTCCTTCCGAGTGCAATCCTTGGGGTGGTGATCAGGGTTCCAGCAGGGCATTCCTTCTTTTCCTTATTGTTTCAGGCAGGCACCTGAGTTACTTGGCAACTCTCCTATTCAGAGTTTTTGGTCATCAAGCAGAGGTCACCTCTGACAAATGGGGCGCAGGATACCACCCTCCTGCATGACCACTTTCTCCTAACTGTGCCATATTCTTGCCCCATAAAACCCTATTATTCTAAAATCCAAAATAGAGAAACTTTCTTCTGGAGGTAAAGATCTGGCTAAGCCATCCCACTGATGTGGCTAAGTTTCCCTAACATCCCCCTCCAGTACCTCTACTAATCTAATTACTGGGGCTCCTGTCTGACGGAGGAGCAGGATGTGGGGGGGTGAGCCTGTGCTGCCTTAAACTGTCATTCCTTCTTTGAAGACAATTTTGGCTACTCCACCCCCATCCTGCCTTTTGCTCTGCTACTTGCAGTTCTCCTACCACAGGAAATCCTTTGTCTCTAGTCAGGCCACTTCTCACCTCATTAAGACAGATTGGCTTAGCCTGGCAAAGGTTGACCAATCAGGAGAGGGCTGGATTTTGACTCACAGAAAGGAGCGTTCTATATCTTATTTTCTGTAATAGTTATAATACATCTAACAGTGGCAGATTGTGAAATATATAATAACTATTCCTTTAAGTCCTTGAATTATATTTTTAGGCCACTCCTATCAATAGGTATAATGTAATAAAATATTCTCATGCTACCCTATTGAGCCATTGTGCTACAATAGGGGAAAACAAAAGTGACAGTTTTTCACTCACCAGGGCATATTAGACATATTTTATAATGTACATGATGGTAGTTACAAAGCACTCTACCCCTGAAGCACCTAGGGGAGACATTCCAGGTGACCTATGTTAAAATAGGGTAGTGTGAGACTCTAGAAGTACCTTTAATTTCAAATTCGAATTAGCATATACTAGAAGGTTAAACGCAGCCTGCAATGCAGGCCTGGCTTTTAAAGTGTCAGCAGCCACCACAATAGTGCACCCTTAAGTGCATTAAATCTTCTTGGCCTCTAAACATACATGTCCTACCAGATATTAGGGACTTTCAGGTAGGTTGTCAGTACAAATTGTGTAATTATACCTAATTACCATGTACTTTTAATCAGAGCAAAGACAGGTCCTGGGTCAGGTTAGCAGTTCCCGGGTCACAGTCAGAGTCAGAAAACCAGCATCTAGTAATCAAAATAGGGGCAGTGAGTGGGAGGACACTACAAACAGGTCCTTGTTTCTCACACCTAATATCCTATCCATCCTAATATTAAAACAACAGTGCCACATTTCTCCTATTGACGATTTTGCCAATTCTCCGCTACCTGGGAGAGATGAGAAGCTGCCAGACATTCCTTTGGCTAAAGTATGTTTCCTCCTTTGGAAGATTAGAGGAATCTTCTAAGTTTTCTTCAGCCTTGTAAAGGCTGTATCATGCTAAAAGGAACCCCAGAGTTTGCATAGTGATTCCTCAAATCCATATTAAGGACTATAATAAGGGGTATATTTATGAGGAGGTTTGAGTTCTTTTTGCACCAGACAATGGAGTACATGTGCGACGCAAACCTTAAGGAATATTTATGAAGGTGTACAAAGCCCTTTTGTGTGACCCTGACTGGCTTCATAAATTTGGAGTAACGCAATGCAAATTGCTGTGCTGCGTTACTCAGCCATGGGAAGGCTTTCATTGGGCATTGCCTACCACAACTCCCATGGTTTTTGAGGCATTCCCAGATTTACAAGAACTGGTAAACTTGGGAATGCGCCAAAAAGTTACGCCTACACAGGGGTTGTCTAACAAGGAGAAATATCTCCATTTGTTCTCATTTCTTACTTTTTTAACGTGTTTTGCATTCTGCAGCACAGATAGAAAGGAAAATATGCCTCCAGGATTGTTTTTGTATAGTTAGTTGCCCCTACCAACACAAAAACAATCCTCCATGCTATACAGTCACCCTAGCACCATGGTGCAAGGGTGTCTGCGTTGATGCTAAGCTGCCAAAAGGGAGACAGCGCAGGCAAAAGGACAGGAATTCGCTGTGTTGACTTTAATACAGTACATTCCCCTGTCACACCGTGCAGTGCAGAAGGTGACTTTGTTTTCATCTTTGGGTACAAGTAAAACTCTGATGGTTTCTTCACAAATGGAGAAGAAAGTCTGAGCTACTACTTCATGATACACAGGTTGGGCTTCAGCATGAGTTGAACAACTTAGGGAATTATGCTTCATATAAAAGCATGTCTGTAAATATAAACTAAAGAGAACTAAAATTATTTAATGATGGAACTGACCGAGTGAAGGTTCATAGGACTCTGGCAAAGCACAAGTTTCAGATTGTTAACAGTTTCTAAGAACTGATTTAAAATAGACCTCAAGCCACCCTGGAGCACATTGATATCCACCAAGGTACAACGCCTCAAAGCATTAACAGCAGGCCTGATGTGGTTTAACAACATGTATGAGGGAAATTTCAACTTAGACTGTTGAGTCTCATGAGGAAAGAGAAGAGTTGTGTGGCATGTGAAGATTGATAGAGGGAGTCCTTCACAAGAGATAAGTCAGCAGGCTTCACTTTACCAGGAACCAAATGCTCCATTGCATCCCTTGATTTTCCAGACAGTGAATTAGAGCACTTCACGGCCAACCCCCTGGGGCACATCAACAATAGTCTAAACATCATTGCTGCATCAGTGTATTTTATTATAAATAGGACAAGTACTATTTTTACACATGCACACACACACACACGCACACACCCACTCACACACACACACATAAAATATTATCCATTAGTAAAACATATATACAGTCAGGTAGATGGAAATGCCTTTGTTGACATCTGCACACCACATTACACTCCTTTGGGTCCTGAAGTTTATAACCACAATACTAGATGCATTATTATAATGTGGTTTCATTATGAATAAGGCAGGCCTACTGGCTTTGTCAGGCTGTCAACACATTAGTAAAAGCAGAGAACATTTTATACTTCACCATTGCAGCTTTGCCAACTGTCAATCTTTCATGTTTCATGCAGATGCTCTGGAAGTCCCTTGTGCTCAGATGATTTAGTGGTTGTTGCTGCTGTTTCCGTATAAAATGCTTTTTGGGTGGGATAAAGGTGCTAGCCTCTTCCCCAACCCCCAACCTGGATGACCAGTAGATTGAACTTTGTCTGTTCTGTAACCTTTGACCTGTTTAGCTTGGACGACCCTGCCAGAAGACAGTGTTCCCGCTAACATAGCCCTCATGAGGGGATCATTCTCCGTTGGTGCTGACTGATAGTATGTTCTCTGTCAAGTTCCTTTTCTTTTGGATACCAGTTGATCCATTAACATGGTTTTGCTCTCGGTGACAAGTCCTATACACCAACAGTGTTTTTTAAGGCCTCCTGGCCTCTATAGAGAACTTTATTTTGGGAGCATGATTATCTGCCTCCCTGCTCCATCCTGGTCTCTACATGGGCACCCGGGGTTCTCTTCTGCTTGGGAGTGTTTACTGTAGATGTAAGTGAGCCAGAATTGTACTTCATTTCAGATTTCGCCTATAATGTCATATTCAGTTAAGCACCACAGACTTTCAGTAAGCACCATAGACCATCACTATCAATGCCAACACACATTATAAAGCCTACCCCAGGTCAGCACCAATCCTTCAAGGGTCCCTTCTGCAACAGGATACCTGTGCATGGATACTGGGCTGCACAAGACAGTAGTCTCATAATGAAATTTGCACCCATGTGAGTGCTCACACATTCAAACGTAAGCAGACAAGAGCCTCTTACCCCAGCTGCACAACAGAAGCCTTATTCGAAAAGGTGGACATTGATGGTTAGCACTCTTGGTCCATTTCCACAGAATTTACTGTGAGTGAGATCAGTGGTACACACTATATTTGCATACCAGACACATGCATATTTACATAATATGTTTAAAACTGTCAGAACTATGCCTAAAAAAATGTGTTCGTCCCATCTAGATTTATGGACAAAATACCTCATTTAGAATCCCCAAATCGATATTTGAGTGAATAATGTCTCTTCCTAAACCCTGAACCCAGCTCAAAGACAAAATAATCAAGATTAGGGGCAATACTTATGACCCCAGTAGTGTTGCACTTGCAGCATACAATATGGTACATGTGCGACACAACTGAAAAATTTGATTCATGATGCCACACAAGGCCACTTTGCGTGACCCTCAGTGGCTTCATAAATCTCAAGTACAGCAACGCAGTGATTTGTGCTGCATTTCTTTGCTCTGAGCTATGGAGATGTTCCATGGGCATTGCGTGAGTGTTCCTCTGTAACTCCCATGGTTTTTGACACATTCCCGTATTTACCAGAGCTGGCAAACCTAAGAATGCGCCAAAAAGATATGCCTTCCTAGGACAGGCGTAACAGAAAGAAATATCTTTACTTCTTCTTGTTACTTCCTCTTTTTATGTGTGCTGCGTTCTGAATGTATTTGTGGAAATACATGTGTAACACATCATAGAACCGACAATTTCTGCTGGTGGAGATGGTTTCAAACAATTCCATATATTTCTTTTCTGCTGCCATGCATGAATCGGTACAGAGGATTTTAGTTCATTTGCAACAGATTTTCACATGATAGCAAATCTTGGTCTGCTATTTCTGCCTTATATTGGAGTAAAAGTACATGATTTTGTAGGACAAGCATATGTGGGAATTATGTTCCTGAAGAAGACAGTCTGGCAGATAAATCTCAATTTTTATTACTGTTGCCACACACATTAGTTTACCGTATAATAGTAGTTAAGATGCTTAGAGGTAGACTATGGCTATACTGTCTTTACCTTTCATCAAATACCGGTTGTTAGCAAATAATTCAGCACCTTTATCACTGTCATCCTGTATCTTTTTATCTAATAACAGTAGTTGTGGTGCTTAAAGGCATTTGTCAAAGAATAATGTTACAAAGCATGTAGAGTGACTTCATCTTCCTCCAATCTGGAATCCAGCATTCTCCACAAAGACATCTAGACAACTGCATACATCAGCTTATCAGACAAGCGAAAGGCGAAAGTCCTTCATACGGCAGGCACCTTCTGCATCTTAATTGATACAATTTCATCTCCTAACCTTAAACAAATATTTTATTTCTTAAACAAACACATAACATGACCTACAACATAACTTTTTTATCAAGAAGAAAACATTAAATGTAACATGCACTTTTAAAATAACAAATGTTTTCTATTCTCACTAAAGCAAAGAATTAAGGAGGCTTTGTTTAAACCTTCCAGCAACCACAGAAATACAGCTCCAGGTCACAGCTATAAATTATGCAGCTATTCTCTTCACCAGGAGAGAGAAATTCCTTTGCCTATCTTGAAGGCCAACAGAAACTTTCTGAAAGCAATAGTTAATTAAGAGCGGTTTCAGTTTTTTCTACATTATAAAATGTAGTGCTAATTCTATAACAAGATATATTCTACTAATGAACACTTTTACACTTTCAGAAATTAAAATCACATTTTCATAGTGAGAACAAACTCTTGCCTAAATACATGTAAGTCAACCTATGAACTACTTGCACATGAATTACATAAATTGTTCCATGCAAAGCATCTGGCTAAAGTCTGTGCATTTCAGAGCTCATGTTTTCACTTTGTAGCACAAAATATCTGTATATTACTTTTCAAATGCAGTTTCATATCTGAAGCAAAGGCAGGTTTTCCAATATTGATCCTAGATTTCAAAGCACATGTTTTAGGCGCTATCAGTGCAAAGCCTTTAATAATAAAGAATTCAAAACAGTGTGTTTGCCACTATTTAGACACATATTTTGCTCATGGATTTTCTAAGAGCCGTTTTGACTTCCTGGTTTCTCAGGCTGTAAATAAGGGGGTTCAGCATCGGAATAATCACTGTAAAGAACACAGCTGACACTCGGTCCTGAGCCATGGTGTGACTTGAGGAGGGCTGGGCATACATGAAGACAAGAGGGCCAAAAAATATGGTCATACAGACAAAGTGGGAAGAACAAGTGCTGAAGGTCTTCCATCTCCCTTCTGATGAGCTGATCTTCAAGATGGCCACGACAATGTAAGCATAAGAGATAAGGATGACAGTGAGGCATAGCAGTATGAGTCCACCTGCCACTGAAGCCAGCAATATCTCATTCAGAGAGGTATCAGCGCAGGAGATCATCAAGATTGGAGGGATGTCACAGAAGAAATGAGTGATCACATTTGAGTCACAGAAGGGCAACTTGAAAGCAAAAATAGCATGGGTCAGGGAATTGGACATAGCAAGTAAATAACTACAAATAATCATCCTGATGCAGGCTTTGTTGCTCATGATGACTGAGTACAGTAATGGGTTACAGATTGCTATGTACCGATCATAGGCCATCAATGTCAACAAGAACACCTCTGAACTTCCCGTTGTAATATTGAAGAACACTTGTGTTGCACACCCTAGGAATGAAATCGTCTTCCTCGCAGATAAAAAGTTAACCAGCATGAGGGGTGTAGATGCTGAAGAGTAGCCAATGTCTACCAAGGACAAATTAAAGAGCAGGATGTACATAGGCGTGTGAAGTTTATGATTAAACCTAACCAAAGTCATTATCCCTACATTGCCCAGAAGGGTCATAGTATAGACGAGAAGAAAGAGCATGAATAGTGGAAGATGCAACTTTGGGTTATCTGTGAGTCCCAAGAGGATGAACTCTGTCACCCGGGTTCTGTTGCTTCTTTGCATTGATCTAGAATAAGGAACCTTACAGAAAAGACAGGGAGAGAGAAATGAAAGATGAGAATTGGCATCACTGTCAAAGTTGACCATATTCAGTTACAATCGTAAGGACACAGGACAATGCGGTTGGCATTCACCATTAAGATGAAGTGTTTGCTTGGGAAAGAAAGCAATACACTTCCACTCTTCATCTAGAACTTCAAATGGGCAAAGATTTACAATATTCAGGGAATGACAAAAATATCCAGAAGAACGCTTGGAAACCTGTAATAATACAGTCCTGGAAAGCTTTTCAGAATTCTATTTTTGCATGAGAAAATACACACATATATATACTTGCTTGTGTGTACATCTTTTAAGCAAGTATTCATTTATATGCGAAACATATATATCCTTTTGGCAATACTTTTGTCATTGAAAATCCCTTACTCCATACCGCAAATAATTGTGTAGGGTTTTTTCATCCTCTTTGCATGCTGCAAAGTAATTTACTTTGCCCTAATCAGTTTCAATCTGTTTTGTATGATGGAAACGGTACAGAGAGGAGTCTGTAAATGAGCACAAATGTATATGTTTGTGGGTGTGCATGAAAGAGCTTTCGGGCCCTGGAATGCCTGCTCACTGGGTCTCTGATGAAATCTGCTCACTCAAACTTTTTTTCTTTTATTAATCCTTTTGTGGGTGTAAACCCAAATTTCGCGAATTTATAAAAGTGTTTTTCTCATGAAAAATGCTATTTGTGTACGTCAAACATCTGCTTGAAAATAAGTTTTTAAATAGTGCTAGAGGAGTTTAGAAATGTAGGGCCAGATTTTCAGGAAATACACGCAACACAGTGCAGCACCCGAAGAGGCTGTGCTGCGTTGCATGACAGGGGGGAGCGGAAAAGCGCCATATCTACAGAGATATGGAACTCTCCTCCCCACTCCCTAGCGCCAGTGCTGATTTCTGCTGCCGAGCGCCAAGCATACATCTTAGCACCATCGCGCTAGGGTGTGCGCATGAGTCTAGGATAGGTTTTGTGCAGGAAGGGCACCCTTTCTGTACAAAATATCACCATGCCTATACAAGTTTAAAAGCTTTTCCCACTTTGTATGTGTGCTGCACAGTGCAGCATGCATGCAATGTCGGAAAACAAAAGGAGAAATAAAAGTTATTCTCCAGTTAGCGCCTCCTTTGAAGTTGCATTAGCTTTTGGCGCTTAACCCTCTCTACAATTCTATGTAGGTAGGATGTTGCATCAAAAGACATGGGTGGTTGCATGGGAATACCCATGTAGCACCCATGTAACTTCCCCTTGGCGCTAAGTAATGAGAAGCAGGGCTCTGCCCCGCTTTGCTCTACTCTTAAGATACTTTCCAGCGCTAAACGTAAATTTCCCAAAAACATTTTATGCTGGTTAGAGTCACTTTTGTGTTGCTAACCCAGCACAAACTGTGTGAACATCCATCCAGTAATATTTTTATTGATAAACTATACTCATATTGCTGCTGCTCATCACTTTGCAATGTAGTCATGAGTTTATGTTTCCAATACTCGAACAGAGCTAGGATGCTGCCACTGCTGCAGGTATGCCAAATCATTTTGATACCCTTCTTTGTACAATCCCTGACCTGTTTAAAGACCTATCAATTCGTAAATTAGACTATATTTTCATCTGCTTATTAATTGGTGTACTGGTCTAGCTGTGCTTTAAATCATCAACTACAGCATAACTATTTCGAAAATATCATTAATTAGTTACGCAAAACAATCCCAGGGTTTCTCTGCCCTGGGAAGTCATGGGTGGAGCATGCGTGTTCTCATGCATCCTCCCATGGTTTTTGGTGCATTCCCAGATTTACTAAAACTAGTAAACCTGGGAATGAGTCAAAATGGTACGCCTTCCCAGGGGAGATCTAAGAAGGAGATATATGTTTATTTCTCCTATTTGTTCCTCTTACTACATGTGCTGCATTCAGCAGCATAAATAGAAAGAGGAAAATGCCTCAATGATTATTTTTGTGCAGTAAGATGTATGTTCCTGTATAGTAACAATACTGGCTGTAACATAGGCATGGGTGCCTGTATTAACATGTGACAGCCACATGTGTGCCAGAGCAGAGGAAGAGCGGGAATCTGCCATATTTTGTTAATTATGTCATAATCCTTCCTTTTCCATCTGATGCAGCGCAGCAAGGCGTCTTGTTGCGTTGCACCAAATAATATTAAATCTGTCACTGAATACGTGTTGGATGGCTATGCAGAATTCTCCTACCCAATAATGTTAAAAAATTTAATTTGTTGCTCGCACAGGGAGACATTTCAACTCAATTTATGAAGCTTTGAGTCTCAATATTTCTGAAAAAGCTTAGCCTGAAATTCATTTCTTAGGAGAAATTTATAAGATTTTGGTCAGTGTGCAGCTCAATGATTTGATATGATTTATCATTAATATTGTCTCTGTTACTACCATTCTAGTTGTAGAGTAATTGTGACATAGAAAGAACTTTCTTGCAGGTTCCAATAGTATTTGGTAATTGGTGTACTTTGTGTATTTCTAGAATCTGATCTCAAAATAGGTAATAATGATAGCTCTACATGACATTGGACAGCTGAATAACTTTTTCTCTCACGTAATAAAACCTGACACTACAGTTGCTGCACGTTTGAAAACAAATAAACATACAATCCTTCATAGCCAAATTATTGCTGCTGTTTTTATTCATCTCTGCTTACTTAAGACCATCAGTGTGACAATACATTCTACAGCTTTGTCTAAGAGTTCAAGTTTCTGCAAACAGTCCTCTCCTTGCTAAACTGCTCAAATCAACACAAGCAATGGCAGCACATTCATTCACAGGTGTTGCATGTGGAGCAGCATAATTTAGGCTCCACCCTTTTATGTCATAATTATGCAATTATATCATCATATATGACATTTATATTCACTGTGTGACTTTATTTCCTAAATGTGTTTGGTGCATTTAAATGTAGTAATAGCGGACGCGCCTTACCAGACTCTGCTGCTATGCCTACTCTGCCCTTACCTGCTGGGGTGGGACTTTCCCCCCCCCCGCAGGCTTTGTTTTCACCAGGAGGAGGGGTGCGTGCCCTGCACTACAAAAGTGCTCTACAATCACTGCGGCGCAGGACGTTCCCAGGTGAAGACCAGGCTAAGACCGGGCCGCTATTCACCTGTCATGACCTGGAAGAGGCAGGGCTGGTCTACCCCTCTTGTGCCCACCTTTAAGTACTTTGCCGGGCCATCTAGGGACTCCTGTCAGAGACAAGGTACTGTATCATCTGAACTCTTACACATATTGCTTACTCTGCCTTGCCCCCTACCTTTACTACTGCTCCTTTTATTTCATCCTGTACAATGGGGAAACAGAAAGTAACTTCTGAGATAACTGTGCCTGCTCAGGGGCATCACCATACTACCATTGCCATAGCAAAAGAGATTCAGTTAACTGAGTGAAGGCTCTCACTTTCATCCAATGAGCACGCAGTCTTCCCTCATTTACCCTCTTCTTTAATCTGTTTATGTGGCGATTTCCAGACTAATGGTAGCATCAGGGATAGTACTCAACCTGTAACTCCTAGGAGTGTAAGTGTCCCAGGTAACCCCATCAATGCAGGTACGTTTGAGAGGGAGTTTTTGAGTGGGACTGCCAAAAATGCATTACTCCTGGCACTGATCCTGCAGCCAATTGTGGGAAGGGGCCAGATACATCAAAGGGGGGGGGGGGGGGACACTCCAAAACTGCAATTTTGAGTTAAGGGCAGCCGCTCTCAGCACATAATTCATCAAATTCGCACACATCCTCCTCGGATTCCTGGCTATGGGCAGCATCTGTGGGCAGATGAGTGATTTCTTAGACTCCAATTTCCGCCCTCCGCATGAGCGCCTCTGAGTTACTGAGGCCCACTTGAATGCTCTTAATCAGAAAACTGAAGGATGGCCATCTAGCCCCCTAAAGGGAGTGAACCCCGTCCCCCTACTTCAACTGGCACTATCATCAGGGCCAATGAAAGGAGCCCACAAGATAAGGGTGACGCAGCCACACAGCCTGAGGTTACTTCCTCTCCAGATCTTCCTTCTGGCCAGGAAACAGGATTGGTTGGGACCAAGCGGAAGGCCAGGGGCCCCCTGGCCGTAGCTGGCTGCAGCCTTGTTTGGATCCTGTCCCTGTGAATATTCTGCCCCCTACCTCTTGCCCAAACCTTCCATCTAGTGCTGCTGAGTCCACAAAATGCGGTAACACACTGGATCTATGACCACATCAGATCCATTCACAATCTTCATGATGGGAATATTTTGGTGTATACAGTGGGACGGAATGGGCCACTCCCTAGACAGTTTCACAGTGAATGTGTTATCATAGACTTTCTCGAGCTATCAATTGCAAAGAAAATTTTGCTTCAGGCCAGGACATGTTTATCAGATCCCAAAGTAATGAAAGTACTGTCTTTGGGTTTCTTAAAGAGACACGTGATGCCAGAAACCCTGTCTAGTGGATGTCAACTCCAAATCCAACTCCTCTGTCTGGATCAATCTCTATATGGGAATAGGTTTGCAGCCCTTGCTAACCGTGAGGAAATTGACAAACAAAGAGAGAGGGTTTGTGTTTCTAGCAAGGTCTCAGACAATATGAATTCCACTCTCATGGTTTCTCATCTGCCCTCACCCATGCCTACAACACCTCCTACACCAATGCAGAGACCCTATAAATCCATTGACATGTCCCCTGATTTCCCCCATGCCTGGTAGTCCTGATGTGCCCCTGGACTTGCTCTCATGGAGCAATTGCGCTTGGACCTTCGTCAACCTGTACCTGGGGCTAATCTGAATGGTCGGGTGCCATCTTCTGCCAAGGAAAGAGCCAATCTTAAATGATTTAGCTGGAACATTGCTGACTTGTTTTCTAAACTATATATTGATGATTGAGTTACCCTTGTTAAGGCCTACGATATTGTATTTTTCCAGGAGGTCCAGTCACAGGAGGATATTTGTTTGGTGGGTATACCTGCTATAATCTTTCTGTGTCTCCTTCCAATGAGGGGCGAGGAAAGGGTGGGCTGGCCGTTTGGTTTAGAGTAAGCATTGGCTGCAAAATAAATCCAATATTGATAGATGAGGAGTTCACACAGGTATTTGAATTGAAGTGAGGTCCAAAGCATGGCATTATCATGGTCAATTTTCATTACAATTATTTAACCAGCAGGGATAATTGGATCTTGCGTATGTTCTTAACTTGAATAAATGAGCTAGCATTGAACCATGCTGTCAAACCAGGTCCTTTCAATTTAATAGTAGCAAGTGACTTAAATGCAAAAGTAGGTAATTTGCCTCCCCTATCACCTGCAACATTTACACCAAAACTAGATGAAGTCAGCTATTTAACTAAAACAAGACGTTATGGATACAAGAGGGTGATTGTTGTTTGCTTTCTTGGCATCATATGACCTGGACAGTGCCGTCCCCACCCTCTTATTTGCACACATACCAACTTACATTGGAAGGGGGGTGGTTCAGTAATAGACTATGTCTTTATTCATGGAGCCTGCACACCTTCATTGTAAATGGGAGGGTCATTCCCACACTACATATTGATCATAACCCCCTAGCCCTTACATTTGCCATTTGCCAAGGACACAAGTCTCACCAAAGGGAGTCAGCAGCTGCTGACCATCAAAGATGCACATCACAGGTGCTCTGCAGACATGAACAGAGTAATGGTCCAGCTGACTAACAAGAGCGCTGATCTAGTGACATTGTGCAGATCAGCGACGCTGTGGTCCTCAGAAGTCCTTACCAGTTTTATAGATCTAACCTCATACATTAGGGACTAATCCCATACACACTAAGCCTAGTAATACAAATGCATGGTTTGATAAGGTGGGGAGAACAGCAAATGAGAAGTTACACTGCACATTGAAGCAATTCCCTAGGGACCAGGGAGCAATTAGTTCCTGTAGAAAAGCTCATAACCTAGCTCTTAAAAAGAGAAAGGCAAAATTTAGGATTGAGAAGTGGGGCAACCTAGTGGTTGCCTGCCATGCCCAGGACATGGAGGCCTTTTGAAAATCAGTCCGAATAACTTTCGATCCTGGATGCTCACCTGATCCAGTGACCACACACATTGGACCTGATTGCTTGACAGAACATTTAAGGAAAATATTTGTATTTAGCACCTATGTAGTGAGATGGGCTGTTGGATGTACCACTATCTTTGAGAGTTAACTGTACTGTGGAGGAAGTATCCAAGGCTATTCAAAATAGAACATAGTTAAGGTTAACCCGGGGTTTTGGTCGCGGTTGCTTGCAAAAATTTGAACTCTGTGCGTAAGGCTGGCATACCTCATCCTGGCACAAATCTATTATTACAACAGTCTTCAAGAAAGGAAACATGCATGACCCCAAGTGCTACTAGCCCATTTCTTGTCCTTAGTTGGCCCTTGCCACTTTACGGGCATTGGTGTAACCAGGTCTTGGACTCCAATAGAGCATTGCAAGGTTGATGAGGATCACTTCACCTGTCCCCTTGTCCTGAGGAAGATCGGCATGGCTGAGGTATTAAAGTCCCTCGGTTGCCGATAAGACGGATCGAAAAATCAACGCTATCCGCCACCGCACCTGGACCAATTTCCCCTTCCCTATTACCCCTGTTTACAGCCTTAAGGAAACTCTCCTTACAACTTTAAAAAATATAATTCAAATGAATAATTTGCATGTGGCCAGGTTGCATCTAACTGTTTATTGGATATCAGTTCTATACAGTCGTGTAAATATATGTCCTTTACTTTTCTACACACTTTGAGCTATCTTGACTTCTTTATATACACTTGAGCACTCTTTCTTACACGTTCCCCAGAACATTCTCCTACCTTCTTGACCCTCTAGTGATTGTTCCTTTAAATGACTAAATAAATATATTATAATAATAGCTAGTGGTTTTTCTGCACATTTGTTTGAATTATTTTCACGATTTACAGACGTTTGTGAGGATGTAAGCTCAAATAAGTTTATAATTCTGCTAAACTAACTCGGGACCATTGTTTCTTTATAATAACCGATGCCCAGGTCGAGAGACCATTTGGGAATACCCCATTGTTTATAATGGCTGTATTTAAAAATAAGCCCATGCTGCTGTGCAGCTTGCTAGGATAGCTAACAGCCTAAAGTTACTGATATCTAGCTTTGTGAGTTTCATGGAGAAACTAGATTTGCAGACCGACTTCTCCATGTCCTTTATAATGGTATGTGGCCCCAAGAACACAAAAACACATCCCATATGTACCAAGAGGAAAACTATTTGTTCTTGTGCCAGTTTCCTTATCTAGAATTGGTGCTTGACGAGGCATGCTCCGGGACCCCCTGTGTTGGGAGCAGGATAAGTCGCTATTTACAAGCTGCTGGCCCTTTCTTCTCTTTAGCCACCACCTAGGAGGGGGGGCAAAACAATTGCTCCCATTCTTGAAATCTACAATAGGAAGTGTCTCCATTCTCTGATTTATGGCTCAGGGTATGTAATTGTAGGGACACCAGTAGGGTGCAAGTGGAGGAGAATTGAGTCTGCCGGCAAATATTATGCATACCTCCCTCAACCCCTCACTTTATAGTCCACCAGGTCCTAGCCGTAGAATATGTGAAGGATCAAGTAAACCTTGCACTTTTGCTAATATGGTGCTCCACTTGGTCAAATGATAAGTCTGGTTTTAATTGTGCAATTATATCTGATTGCCTCTCTTGCAATCATGGTCCTAATATCCCCTAGCTCAGGTACATTTGGGATACAGGCCCTTGCTTTAGGTTGCCCGTATGCATCTGAAAACCCAATAAGCATCACAAAGTGGGATAAAGGGTGCATTAGGGACTGCTTTCTGTCCTATAGAAGGGCTCGGGGGGGAAGTTATGAAACCAACACTTAGAGATTACTGCCTCCTTCAACCCAATGAAGCTGTAGCCCCCTATTTAACTGTTGTTCAGAATACATGGGAGTGGATGTTACATACGTGCTTCAGAACAGGCTCTATCAGATGTCTTTTGTGCTTCTCCCAGGTACAGTTTACCAGTACAAACATACTAATGTGTCCCTGCAATGAACCTTCACTACAGACCTTATTGCAATTCATATTTTTTGCAAGTTTTATACCCCTCCCACTAAATAGTTTTTACTTCCATTATTAGGCAAGCACGTGTTTAGCAGGCAGGTTGATTTTTCTTCCATAACTTGAAGGTCCCTCTACTTGCAAGCCAGTTGGTTATTTTTTTTAATCCATGCTGTTTTAGCATTTCCTGAAGGGCCTTGCAGTTTCTGTACAACGAGGTAACTCAGAGGAGAGACGGAGATCACTCAAAAGCACTGGGGCACTTTACTTTGGGGGACAATTGCGCTGTTATAAAAGCAGGCACTGAAATACTATATTGCACTGTTGCTCTGTCTGTGGTTGAACCCAGCAGGTGCAGTAGCTCAACTCAATGAGCTCTGCACATAAAATTATGGCAGCAGATGCACCATCGGTGTGCTGAATGGGCGCCAAAGGCAAAGACCATCTGCGCTTGCCCGCGTCCTATCCGTCGCCAGTGCAAGCCACTATGACAGTTTTCCTGCGGACACCCTACAACAAATATGTTATACATCTGAGGCATTAAAGAAACTGAACACCCTCTCCTGTGAGTCCGGTCTAACTTCGAGTATAGGCCCTGTCTCACCCGTCAATTGCGAAGCTTGCTTAAACTTCTTAAATAAACTTTTAAAAACTAAACAATGATCTAGGGCCATATGTAGGAAACACTTTTGCGATCGCAAACACTGCGATTCGCAAGAATCTTTGTGTTTGCGATCGCAAAACCGACTGCACCTATGTAGGAGAGGTGTCCGCAGCAAAAAGTAGCTATTCGGTAATTTAGCGATTAGCAACTTTGCGTAAAGCTCAGTTTGCGAATAATTTAGCGTAATCGCAGTCTGCATCGCGGTATTTGCAGAAATCGCAGTTACCGACATCGCAAATTGCGTATTCGCTAAATCAGATTTTCAAAAAAATCGCAAATAGCGATTCTTCAAAATTCGCAGTTTAGCACTTCTCATTTACCACCAACTCTGAGCAGGTGGTAACCAAGTGCAACCTATTTAAACAAGCCCACAATGCCACAGGGACTTCACACCATGGCTGGGCTGTACGTGATAGCCAGGAGGCTGCGAATCAGGGATGCCATGCAGAGAAGGAGACGCCAGGAAAGGATCTACAGGACACGCATCACCCTCTTCCAACTGACCGATGAGGAGATCCATGTGAACTACAGGCTGCACCCACACAGCATCCTGGATTTAATAGAGGAGCTGACACCCATACTTCAACACCCCACACGCAGGGCACACTCCATTCCCACCCATGTGCAGGTGCTGTGCTCACTGCACCTCCTGGCATCAGGGAGTTTTCAGGGGGTCATTGCCACAGCAGGTGGTATCTCGCAAAGTGCACTGTCGCGCTTCTTCCACGCTTTCTTGGATGCAATGGTACAGAGGCTGCATCACCACATACAATTTCCTAGCACACCACAGACACTAGATCAGACCAAGCAGGATTTCTACCAAATTGCCCAATTCCCCCATGTCATTGGCTGCGTAGATGGGACCCATGTCGCAATCTCTCCCCCATCACATAATGAGTATGTATTTCGCAACAGGAAGTCATATCATTCCCTGAACGTCCAGGTAGTGTGCAATGCCCAACATATAATCACTGATATTGTGGCCAAATACCCTGGAAGCACACACGACTCATTTATGTTTCGCCACTGTGCATTACATCGAAGACTCACAAATGGTGACTTTGGAGAGGGCTACCTGCTAGGTAAATGCATGCCAAACACACACAGAGGCAGTAGAGTGATGCAGTAGCAGGACACTATTGACCCTGAATCTGCTTATGCCCCGCAGGTGACAGTGCGTATGCTGTACGAGACTACATCCTCACACCGTACCTGAATCCAGCTATTGCAGGTGAAAGGTACAACAACGCACACAGGGCCACACGCTGTGCCATTGAGAGGACCTTTGGAATCCTAAAGGGCCGTTTTCGATGCCTCGATAAGAGTGGAGGAGCGCTACAGTACAGCCCGGAGACATGTTGCAAAATTGTGGTTGCCTGTGCTATGCTACACAACATCGCTACCAAAAAAGGAACCCCAGTGGACCTGACAGACTCTGAATCATCAGATGAGGATGGACCAGCACCACATCGCGGTCCGGCAGGTGGTGATGGTGCTGCTGCCGGACGCATGAGGCGAGATGAGATCACACAAAACTACTTCTAAGTGAGTAATGAGGACACAATGCAACTGATTTTGTTCTTACAGGGATGTTTATTTCCTTATCTTCAGGAACGAAGGTATCATACATTGTGACTTTATAGTCCCTGCATGCACTTGTTTGTGTCACAGTGCACTAACTACCATCAGCCACTGAGTCATCATTGACTGTGTTTCATCACACATGTCCATTAGTCCCTTGTGTCCCTTCACCTCCTCCGTGCACGGCCTGTTGAGCCTCGCTGTGCCTGCGCACTGCCCTCCCTGGAGTCATCATCCACTCTGCCCTGGCGTGCACTCCGGCGTCTGTCCTGTGGAATTGGGGGAGTGATGCTGCTCCTGCTTGATTGTTCATCAGTGTCCATGGCACCAAGTGTGCCTATGCCACCTGTGGCAGTTGCGCGCATCTGGTCCACCGCATGTGTGACTTGCACCAGTACCCTGCCAACGTCCTGGCAGCAGTGGGCCATCTCGTGCTGCATGCTGACACATCTTCTGGCCAGCAGGGATGTGGCGGTTGACTGGCGGTTCACTGCCCTGGTGTATAGGTCCTGCCGTGTGTGTAGGTGATGTCTCTCCCGGCGCCGGGCTGCCCTGTCCCTCACGATCTCCCTGCACAGGCCCTCCAATGCACCAGTCATGGCCATCCACCAGCACTGCTCCTGGTGAAGAGGACACGGTGTTCTCGGGCCTTGAGGGCAGCATGCTCAAGCAACAGCGCCTGCAAGTAAAGGGGATACGATCAATCCAACGCCAAATGGCTGCACATAACCACAGCATGACCGAGTTGCGCGCCTCTTCTCTGGTGCTCATGATGATCCGGTGCTCTTCACCAATGCCCCGTTTGCACCTTGACATGAACCCTGTGTGTCCAAGTCTCTCCTCTTCTCCCGGTGCACACGATGTCCAGGCGCTCTTCACCAACGCCCTGGCTGGACGACGACACGTACTCTGCGCATCCGAGTCTCACCTCTTCTCCCGGAGCACACAATGTCCAGGGGCTCTTCACCAACACCCTGGCTGCACCACAACATGCATTCTGCGCGTCCGAGTCTCACCTCTTCACCTGGTGCACACAATGTCCAGGTGCTCTTCACCAACGCCCTGGCTGCACCACGACATGCACTCTGCATGTCTGAGACTCACTTCTTCTTTTGGTGCACACGATGCCCAGGCGCTCTTCACCAATGCCCTGGCTGCACCAGGACACGCACTCTGCACGTCCGAGTCTCACCTTGTCTCCCTGTGCACACAGCGACCAGGTGCTCCTCACCTCCTCACGCCTTGGCCTGCACCATGACATGCACCCAGCGCTTCCAAGACTCAGCGTACTCCTACGATCACAAAGCACAACTTCTGAGGGTCTCATGCTGCAAAAGCACGTGCACACCACGTTGCTTGGGACTTCCCGGAAACTTTTATAATCTTGTATTTCCAAACAGGGAGCCAGATCACCTTGGGCCCTTGGGGTTGCAAGACACAGCACAAAACACAGTCTTCTTCAAGTACATTCCCAACAGCCTCTCCCTTAGATAGAACATTAAACTGCAGACTAGCCCCAGATCACGAAGCAAGGATTGGTCTTTCCACAGCAGTCTCTTCAGTTGCTCCTTCTTCAGCAGAGGTTCCTCTTGACCACAGAAAGGATCCAAGCCTTTTCAGTCTAAATCCATTTCTGTTTCATACCAACGTTCAGGGGTTTCAGCTCTCATAGTTATACCCCTTAATGTCTTTGAAGTTTGTTTTTGCTCCGGGGTCCCTGACCCCTCCCTAAATTAGTTCTGGGTGTCTCCCTCCCAGTGTCACCACTCTCCCTTAGATACTGGGGGTCTGGATCCTTAATCACTCAGCAGGAGTTGGGTCAATAGGTTTATAGCACCAGCCCATGCCTTTTCACCTCCCGGGCTGCTCCTCCCCCTACTCTCCAGATGCAGGGCAGCCTGGTGCCATCTCAACCCCTCCCTGGGTCAAGACCTCTCCCAGCTCCTCTCACCTTTCAGTTCCAGACAGACAATGCACATTTCAGCAGAGACACACAGAAATGCCTAGAGCACAAAACTCAGCCACTTTCTAAAAGAGTGGTTTCTGAACACACAGAGACAAAAACACCTTCACAGAAAGATGTGTTATGACACTGTGAGTTCATACATACTAAACTTCACCTCTCCATTATAAACTGACAGGAAACTAGGATAACAAACACAAGACTCAGCCTCTCCACTCTGTTCTATGGGCAAATGGCCTTTCAGCAGTGAAAAAAGAAATGGAGTGTTTTTCAATGTCAGAACTTAGCACACACCTCAGTATATGTTCTGCCTTTTACCTACACTGCACCCTGCCCATGGGTTACCTGGGACCTACCACAGGGGTGCCCAATGTGTATGTAAAAGGGAGAGTCAGGCCTGAAAAGTGGTTGCACTTGTCAGGACAACATGCTAACTTAGCACTCCGCGCCCAGGCCCTACACTGCAGGCCTGATTTCCCTTCTCCATGCGCCTTTGCATTACTAGCTCTGGCACACACAGTGCACATCACTAGGGACTTTACTAGTAAGGCAAACATACCAATCATGGCCAACCAATCACCATTACATTTTACATAGGGAACACTTGCACTTGGACACTGACCAGCAGTGACAAAGTACCCCAAGCATCTAAATTGGCTTCTCTATGTCAGGAAATCGGTCTAGGGCGAAAGCAAAAAGTTTAGGGAACTTTAGCCAAAAAGGCCAAGTTCTTCAGATTGTTTTTGTGTAACGCAGGCACCCTTGCACCATGGTGGAAGGATGCCTGCATTGCATTGCATTGAATGAAAAAATTTAAAAATGGCCCACACAGATTACAGTGAGCCCTGAATAGTTTAGCAGTTAAAATACATTCAGAATTGATGTTTGGATATACATGACAAACTAGACTTCAAAAGAACCTAAAATCCAATAAGAAGATGACAGTGTTTTACATAGAAATCATCTTGCCAAATCCAAAATGAATGAGGCTGAAGACCGCGGAAGACATGCTAGAGACTATGATATTGCTGTAAGTGACTGGGTTATTGTAATATAAATTCGAAAAAAGAAAACAGATCCCTTATTTCACAAAGCACCTTTGAAGGTTACACAAGTTAAAGGAACTATGATCTCTGCAGCATACCCAACCAAGTCTGTTACAAGAAATAATTCACATTTCAAAAAGATATTTATTCAAAGTGATGAACCAAGAATATCATGAGCATTAACAGGAGATGTAGAAAACAGAACTAATGAATGTTCTTTAAACAATTATGTGATTTCAGTGAAAAACAAAGTGGTAAAGGAAAACAATGTTCAGACAGGAGTGTGTGTCGACCACAATTATTCTTATGAATTTCTTATGAATTTATAAAGCACATGGCTATCCAGAAGGGTTCCTAGCACTGAGGACACCGTATAAGCAGCAAAGTCCTGTGCATAAAAAACTAGTTGAAGAGGATGGTTTTCGAGCATTTTCTAAAACTCAGTTTCTTCTCAGCTCCACTGGAAGAGCATTCTAGAGTTTGTGAGCAAGGAAGGCAAATCAGTGTCCCCTCTTCCCCCAGTCTTCTTGATCCTAACAACCACAAACAACCTCTAACAACCTCGGATTAGTGGAGCACAATATTCTCCTAGTGCTGTACGGACATAGCAATTCCTGCATCAGCCATGGCCTCTTCTTATACATTGCTCGATGGTCAAGACAAAGGAACATATTTACAATAAAGTGGTGAAGCGTGTCGTTAAGCCAAGAAGACTAACAACATGCTTTGTCACTAGGGCTGCACCATATTTACTAGAATATGGTGTAGCGTTGCGTTTCCCCCTGTGCTGACATTCATTTTAGCTGCCTAGTGCCAACGCAGGCACCCTTGCACCACACTGCAAGGGTGACTGTGTTGAGAGGAAGATTGTTGATGACCAGGAAGGTCCCCCTTCCTGCACATAAAAAATCTTTAAATGCAGTTTTGTAACTTCTATGTGCACTGAATAATGCAGCACACATAGAAGTTGCAAATAGCATTTTATTTTAAATGGTTGTTTATGTGGCAGAAGGGGGACCTTCCAGCACATGAACAATCATAGGTTGTGAGCTGCACTAGGCGGCACAGATGGAAACAGCAACAAATGAGGAGAAATAAAGCATTTCTCCTTGTTTCGCCTGTTTAAGGTCAGGTTTTCCCTGCTCTTAATGTTGGGACAGCCTCCTATTTACGCTGCCCTTGTAAATAGGAGGCAGCATCAAAATCAATGGGTGTTGTGGTGGAACGCCCACCGCAACACCTATTGCCCTCCCCTTTCACGCTAAATACAGCGTGAAAGCGTGCCTTATTTACAAGGCAGCATTAAGGTGATGTTGATGGAGCTGTTCTTTGCCATCTGGTCACCTGTACGTGATCTCTTTCATTTGCCACCTGTAGATAAGTGACCCCCTGATGCAGACCAAGACAAACTGAACATTGGTCAGCGATGCTCCCTTCCAAAATGTCACAGTCCACCAACTGATGGAATAGGTTCTTGTGTAGTAAGAAAAAGCCAGCGGGACGAGTTCCATGAGGCAGGTACAAAATGTATAGTCCCTGTGTGATGGGTGGTGCAGATGCCAGACTTTAACCCCTTCAGTGCCCCGCCCTTTCCCCCTCCTTTGCCGGGCATTGTATTAGCGGGCGGGGTCCATGACGAGATAGTCTCGTCATGGGCACAGCGCAACCGCGCTCCATGACGAGACTATCTCGTCATGGGCATAGAAGAGGTTAAGTAGTGTGAGGTCACCAAGAATGTAACTTAGCAAAGCTTTATCATTACAGTGATAGATGTCTATACGATCTATTCTATCTAAGATTGGGTTCGGGATCAGGCTCCAATTACCCTCCTCCCAACAGTTCCAGCGTTCTCCTCAGGAAAGTAACAGTTGCAATAGGTGGGTCAGAAAAGTGTTCTTAAGGGCATATGTCACCATACTACTACGTTGAGATCCAATATTCATACTGCAATAAACATGCCTCAGCCCTCAACATCTCAATTTCTTAGGAATCTGACATTGCAACTTCTTTCAAATTAGTTTATGTAGTCTGCACTTCCTAGCACAGCTAGTCGTGGTTGAAGGCTCCCAAGTATCGGTAACTGACTTGATACTGCTGATAACCATGCCCACCCATTCCCACCAATGATTAGACGGCTGGGGGCAAGTGCATCTCCCGTAGTAAGGCAATATCTGTATGTTTGCTGTGAAGGAAATGTAGGGCTTTCTTATGCTTGATGTAGTGAGCAAGACCATTGACTTTCAGGGATAATATTGTCAATGACAAGGGCCTACCTGAGGCCAGCGCAAGAGGGAAACAACACTCTCATAAAGAGGGGATCGTACAGAGGGCATATCACTGCAAGTTCAAGCAGGTTGCAAGTGTGTAGCATCTGGGGTATGGGAGATCATACTAAGGCCTCGAGCTTGTACCTGTGCCAAACAGAGCCAAGCCAGAGCTTTTGTCTGGTATATTACCAGGGCTTTGTGAGGAAGTGCAAGAATGTAGCTGTAAGAGAGTAAAGAGGTTCACGCAGTCTTCCAAAGTTTGTAATTGTCTTGATCATTACCAAACTTATGCATGTACAAGTAAAGGAGTAGGCACATTTGTGGAGCACAAGACAACTCCATAAAGTTGCTCCTAAGTCACAGTGCCTTGGCCCTTGGTTTAATGGGTGGCATTCTATGCTTTGTCTGTCAAATAACTTCAAAACTGTAAAACATTTGGCCCCTTTATACATATGAGGTACTGCTTGCATCAAACCCACTTTTAGCAATAAGGGCCTCATACAGCAAAATCACATTGGTCTTTACTGAATAGTAGATGTGAAGTACATATGATCGCATATCATATGATATAGGTTTGTAGGATACCAGCAACAGTTCTTGAACTGCAGACTAAACAAGGTTAACAATGTCTTCAGTAGTTAGATGCTCTATCCGCTGTTACTCCGGCCACTGCCTTACTTGCTGGGCCATTTCTCCTGCTATTAGCGCCGCGAGGACTACACCGCCCAACGCGCCCTGCGGCAGGAAGCCGCCCACGCCTCTACCGCGCCCGGAGGCGCTTTAAGAGCGAGGAGAGCCCCCGCATCGCGGGACGCGCACGGGTGATGCCGGGCTAAGCCCGGGCAAAGGGCGGGCCGTCTGTGGCTGTCCGGGGCTGTAGTGGGCTGGGCTGGGCCATTCCCCTAAATTGTGCTAAACGGACTTCGAGACTGTGTGTCCTAACTCCCGGCTGATCCTCAAGGTTTGCATCTTTTATGGACTTCCTGGTTTTGGCTATTGTTGTTGTTATAAGCGCAGTCCGTGCTCTGATTGGTATACGCTATGGCGAAAATTCATAGTAAGGGCTCTGTAGTGGGGGGTCAGGGACCCTAGATGCTTATTTAAAAAAAGCGGAAAATGCCGTTTCAAGGGAAATAGAAATGGTGGAAAGGAGGTTGTCACTGGAGCCTTTAACCCAGTTTAACTCAGTGTTACAACCTGGTGATTCTATTGCAGATATTGGCTCTATTCAGGCCACTTATCCTCCTCCTTCTGGGCTTGTATTAGAGTCCAGTCCTGTTACTGCCCCCCTCCTTATGAACGTCTCTAGCCCTTCTCTTTCACCTTCAGCTACACGAACTAGGCAGTTAAAGATCCCTCCTGTCGCCCCTGCAAAAGCATCCAAGGGAAAGAGGAAAGCTAATTATGCTCCTAAAGGAAGTCGTCAACAAGCTAAACAACCCAGGATTAAGGATTCTGTTCATGGGTTAGATCGACTGGAATGTAGTTTGGTGGCTCAGTCAACGCCTGATAAGGGCAATAGGCTTACTGAACATTTGACTCAAGGGGACATAGTCACCATGGGGGCTAAGTCGGATGACTTGATTAAGCTTATGGATGAGCGTTTGAAAGCGATTATTTTGCCGGTCATGGATAGACTTAGTAAGATTGACGATAGACTTGTCCTCATTGAACGTCATATAACGGGTCAGATTGCACCAGTGTTGAGGCAAAATCCACCTGATTTTCACCCTCTAAGTGTAGTTACATCTAGAGTGTCCGAACTGGTAGAGTCTTTGACGACCCCCGTTGCGGGCCCTATAAACCCCCCTCCACCTGTTCTGGGAACAAATTGTGGTGTTGGTCGTGGGTTGAGGGGTCATACTGAAGGAGTAAGTTCACGGGGGGAGTTTACATGTAAGGATCGTCCTTTACACTTGCCACCGGAGGCCTGCCCATATACTGTCATTTTGGCTAATGTCCCGAAAATTTGTGACGGCAAGGAAGAGCATTGGTCCTCCTTAAAAAATAAAGCCCTTCACTATTTGGCTAGCAAGACAGTTTTGGGGCGCAACCTTTATGATTGCTTTAAAATGGTGAGAAGAGTGCCTTGGGTGGGGAAGTCCAACAAGGCACTAAAGGGTGATTGTGTTGTTGTGAATTTTAGCTTCCCCGACATAGTAGATCATATCTTGAAGCAAGCAGGGTCGATTAGAATACAGCAGGACTATGTTAATGTTCTCCCGTTGGGCTTTTTTTATCCACCTCATTATTTGGGGCCTGCGGGACCTAGAGAACACATCTTTCAATATGCCCCTGTAAGTAAACCATTGGCATTAAGTAATAGATATGAGGTCCTTAGTACTTTAGATGTCAATGACTGACTCAGCATTGATAGAGCTTGTTAGAGTCGGGGTCTCTGGTTGGCGCAAGGTTGCCCTTGTGTCAAGCAGGAACCCTCTCCTCCACGTCAGGGCGCAGGATAACCCCTCGCGAATGACCCTTGCTCACCCTCTAGGTGCGTGGCGTGAGCAGCCAAGGCGATTCCTCAGGCGTTGTTGGTTAAGCACTTACAATCATACACACAGTAAATACATCAATCCCCCCAGAAACGGACACCAGACTTGGATATGTAGAAAAATACGCTTCTTTATGTAAAAATAAGGATATATATCTCAGCAGACTTATCACAAGACCAATAACGTTTTCGCTATGCCACCAGGTTATAAAGCAGGCAAATGTTCTTTGCTCGTAGCTTCAAATGGAGACCTTGTAGTCTCTTGCAAATGTTACTTGTGGTTCCAGTACTCACAGAGATCGGCTCCTGCGAACGGGGAAATAAGGCGTTGCGGGCCCCGAGCCCGATACTGGAACTTCTTTCGTGATGTTGAGAGTCGGCACAGGTCGGTGCGACTCTCAGCTTGGGAAGTGTTCTTGGGTCCTCAATCAGCAGGTGTGGGCACGTAGGCAGGCGCGGCCAGCGACCCTTTAGCACGGCGGTGCCGGAGGGTCTCCACAGCGGGGGCGGCGCGGCCTGAGATGTCCGGGGATAGCGAAGCGGGGTCGCAGGGCACGGTTAGTGCAGCTGGATGACCCGGCGTAGATCACAGTCGTCGGACGGCTTCCGGCGGGAGGGGTGATAGCGCGGTCAGCGCGCTCCAGTAGCAGGCGGTGACAGGGATGCCGGCGGCCTGGCCCGGGGACAGAGAGCGGCTCTGGACGGAGCGGGGCTCTCACGGGTTTGAGGCAGGCAAGCTTCTGAGTGTCACGGCCCTAGGAGGGGCGATGAGGGGCGCAGTCTCTTTCCAGCGGGATGCACACACGGCTCAAATTGGGGGACGAGCAAAAGCACAGAGAACCCACTGGTCCTGGGGTTCAGTTCAGGGGGCAAGCTCAGATCAAGCCCTTGGAGAATGTTCAAGCACAAAGTAGCAAAGTCTTTTCAGTAAGTCTCTTCCTCTCCTTTCTCAGCAAGGCAAGCAGCAGGCCAGCTCCTCCAGCGTCTTCTCCTCCTTCTAGTCGGGCAGAGGTTCTTTGTGGTAAACAGGATTCTGATTTCTTAGGAGCCAGGCTCCTACTTTTATACCATGATTCTTTTGTTCTTTAGCGCCAGGGGGCCTAGGCCTGGCTCAGTCCAGTTCTGGAGCACTTTGTTATGGTAACTCTGCTCTTTCCTTTCAGCAGCAGGGCAGAGACATCAGCCGCCCCACAGGGGGTGGCGCCGGCTTTGTGGTGGCAGAGCACAGGTCTATTCAAGAGTCAAGGTGTACTCCTCCCACCCATCCAGGTGTCACCTTTCTACCCACCACCTGGCAGCCAACCTGTCTCTGGGGATCCCCCCACCCTGCTCCTTACTGTTGCTAGGCAGAACACACACACATACAGCAGAGGCGGACTGAGATGGTCAGGTCAGTAAATACTAACTTTCTAAAAGTAGTATTTACAAACCCAGGAT
This sequence comes from Triturus cristatus, assembly GCF_964204655.1. Taxonomy (NCBI): domain Eukaryota; kingdom Metazoa; phylum Chordata; class Amphibia; order Caudata; family Salamandridae; genus Triturus; species Triturus cristatus. The sequence goes on from NC_140585.1 coordinate 182,356,281, forward strand.
ATTAAAATAAACTTGACTACAAGAAGTATTTTATTATTCTGAGTTCAGGCATACTAAACTTGACATCCTACCATGCTCTCTGAGTCCACTGGGGTCACAGCGTTGGCGTGATCCCGGCAGCCCATTCTGGCCTATGGAGAGCAGGTAGCCTTCAATAGTGAAGAACGAAAATGGCTGTAATTCACTACTAAGACATGCCACACACATCAGGGCATGTCCTACCTTATGCCTACAATGCACCCTGCCCGTGGGCCTACCAGAGGGGTGGCTAATATGTAGGTAAGGGAAGGTTTAGGGACTGGCAAGTGGGGGCACTTGCGCAGTCAGTGCGACGGTCCCAGACCGCGCACAGGGTCTGCGGTGGCAGACCCTAGACACATTTTTACAAGGCCGCTTTCTGTGGGTGGCGCAACCAGCGCTGCAAGCCCACCAGCAGCATTGGCATTCACAAGCCCTGGCACCCCGGGTGCACTTTACTGGGGACTGACAGTGAATCCAATAAACCAATCAGGAACATCAATTACAGGTACACTTTACCTAGGGAGCACTTGCACTGCAGCACGGATTAGCCATGGCGCAGTGCCCTGAGCGGACAACACCAGCAAAACAATCGAGGCACACCATCAAAAAGTGGAAGGGAAACTCACGCCAAGGTGCCAGGTCTAACACGTGTCCCCTCCAGCTGAAATGTGGGGAGAACTACCCTTGCCCAGGGGGTTCCTCGTCACTAAGGCGGAAATACCTGGACAGACCATCAGCGTTGGCGTGATCTGTACCAGGACGGTGTTCCACCGTAAAGTCCATACCCTGTAGGGAGATGGACCACCTCAACAGCTTCGGGTTCTCACCCCTCATTTGCATCAACCATCTGAGGGGCCTGTGGTCCGTCTGAACCCGGAAGTGAGACCCAAACAAGTAGGGTCTTAGCTTCTTCAGCGCCGAGACCACAGCAAATGCTTCTCGCTCAATTGCACTCCACCTACTTTCCCGTGGAAGTAACCTCCTACTGATGAAGGCTACGGGTTGGTCCCAGCCCTCCTCAGTCATCTGTGAGAGAACAGCCCCTACACCATGCTCTGAAGCGTCTGTCTGTACTAGTAATTCCTTGGAGAAGTCAGGGGCCAAGAGCACGGGCGCCGTGCACATGGCAGTCTTCAGGGTGTCGAAAGCTTTCTGACAGGTGTCAGTCCAAATCACGTTCCTGGGCTGCTTCTTGGAAGTCAGCTCTGTCAAGGGGGCAACGATCGTTCCATAGCCCTTGACAAACCTCCTGTAGTACCCAGTGAGCCCCAGGAAGGCCCTCACTGCGGTCTGCGTCTTGGGGGGTTCCCAAGCCAGGATGGTCTCAATTTTGGGTTGCAAGGGTGCCACCTTGCCACTCCCCACTTGGTGTCCCAAGTACACCACGGAACCCTGCCCGATCTGGCACTTGCTTGCCTTGATCGTGAGGCCTGCTCGGCGCAGAGCCATCAACACTTCCCAGAGGTGGCGCAGGTGTTCGGGCCAGGTGGCACTGAACACTGCGATGTCATCCAGGTAGGCGGCACTGAACGCATCCAGCCCAACCAGTACCTGGTTGACCAACCTCTGAAAGGTGGCAGGGGCATTCTTCATCCCAAATGGCATGACTCAGAACTGGAAGTGCCCATCTGGTGTAGAGAATGCGGACCTCTCTTTGGCCCCATCGGTCAAGGCGATCTGCCAGTACCCAGACGTTAAATCAAACGTGCTGAGGAACCGGGCAGCCCCCAGCTGATCAATGAGCTCATCAGCTCTGGGGATGGGGTGCGCGTCAGTCTTCGTTACTGAATTGAGTCCTCTGTAGTCCACACAGAACCGGAGTTCAGGTGTGGCTCCCGGCGCAGCAGCTTTGGGGACCAAGACCACGGGGCTGGACCAAGGACTGCTGGAGGACTCAACCACCCCTAGCGCAAGCATTTTGGAGACCTCCTCCTTAATGCAAGCTCTGACCCTGCCAGTTACCCTGTAAGCCTTGTGCTTTACAGGTAAGCTTTCTCCTGCGTCCACATCATGGACGCACCAATCTGTGACACCAGGAACCAGGGAGAATCGGTCGGAAAACTGTCCCAGCAAGTGGCGGCAATCTTCCTGTTGTTCGGGCGTCAGGGTGGGTGAGAGGTTAACTCCATCCACTGACCCATCTTTCTCAGAGGCCACTAAGAGGTCAGGAAGAGGCTCGGTCTCCTCTTCCATTCCATCATCAGTGGCCAGCAGCATGCCCACTTCGGTCCTCTCTAAGTGGGGCTTAAGGCGGTTAACATGTAGGACCCTCAAAGGGTTCCTGGGAGTCTGCATGTCCACCAAGTAGGTGATAGGACTTTTGTGCTCCACAACCTCAAATGGACCTGTCCACTTATCCTGAAGTGCACAAGGCTCCACCGGGGCCAAGACCCACAACTTTTGTCCAGGTTGAAGCTCTACCAGAGTGGCATTCCGGTCGTACCACCGCTTCATCTCCTCCTGGCTGGCTTCCAGATTTGCCTCAGCAAGTTGCCTGAAACGCCGAGTCTGGTTTCGGAAGGCCAGCATGTAACTATATACATTCTGGGGAGGTTTCCTGGGAGATTGCTCCCAGCCTTCCTTTACCAAACTCAGAGGTCCTCTTACCGGGTGACCATACAGAAGCTCAAAGGGGCTGAACCCTGGAGACTTCTGCGGCACCTCTCGGTAAGCGAAGAGCAGGCATGGCAAGAGGACGTCCCACTTACGCCTCATTGGACCATCCAGGCCCATGATCATGCCTTTGAGGGTTCGGTTGAATCTCTCAACCAACCCATTTCCTTGGGGGTGGTAAGGAGTGGTGAACTTGTAAGTTACCCCACACTCCTTCCACAGGGATTTCATATACGTGGATATGAAATTGGTCCCCCTGTCGCTCACCACCTCTAGAGGGAATGCCACTCGGGAGAAAATTCCCATCAGTGCCCGTCCCACCACGGGGGCCGTCACTGTCCTCAGAGGGATGGCTTCAGGGTACCGGGTGGCATGGTCCACCAAGACCAGGATGAACCTGTTGCCCAGGGCTGTCTTGGGGTCCAGAGGCCCCACAATATCAATACCCACTCGTTGGAATGGCGTACCGACCACAGGGAAAGGTTGCAGAGGAGCCTTGTGCTTCCCCCCGCTCTTACCACTTGCCTGGCAAGTCTGACAGGTTCTGCAGTAGGAATCTGAATTCTTGTGCATTTGGGGCCAGTAAAAGTGGGTGACAAGCCTGTCATAGGTCTTGTCCATCCCCAAATGTCCTGCTAAAGGCACATCGTGAGCCAGCCCCAGTAGGAAGGTTCTGAACTTCTGGGGTACCACCAGCACATGGGCTGACCCAGGTTCAGCAGCCTTAGGCTCGGAATACAGGAGGTCACTCTCCCAGTACACGTAGTGTGTTTTGGCCTGAACACCGTTGGCCTGGTCTGCAGCCTGTTGCCGCATACCCACGAGAGAAGGGCATTCTTTCTGCTCCCTGCAGAATTCCTCCCTGGAGGGACCTCCTTCTTGCTGCCAATGGGTCAGCTCAGGCAGATCTCCCAGTTCGGCAATCTGTTCACCGGTAGGCTCCAGAGCATCCCCCTCAGGGTCTGCTTCCTCCTGGGCCGTGGGAACTTCGGGGGCCGGTTTCCCGCGCCTCCTGCGCCTTCTCCCTAAGGCCGGTCCCTGGACCTCTCCCTCAGGCTCCAGGACCCTCTCAACACCCCTACTGGCTGCCATGGACCGGGTGGTCACGCACGCTCAGTCGGGTAGACCCACCATCCTCAGATGCGTGGTCTTCTCCACCTTTTCCCAAGGGGAACTCTCCAGGTCGTTCCCTAGCAGACAGTCTACAGGCATGTCAGTTCTCACAGCGACTTGTAGAGTACCAGAGACCTCCCCCCACTCAAAGGGAACTTGAGCCATTGGACAACGACTCTGTACGTTGTCAGCATTGACAACCCTACAGTAGGCATTGGGTACAATTTGCTCTTGAGACACCAGGTGTTGCCTCACCGAGGTCACGCTGGCTCCTGTATCTCTAAGAGCCTCAACCTTCTTTCCATTGATGGTCACCACTTGCCCATATTTCTTAGTGTTAGAGGGCAGGTAGGTTACAGGGACCATCTCACTGTCTCCTAGCGAGACTAGGGTCATCTGCCCGGGACCCCCACCCTCCTGGACTGCTACCTCCTCCCCAAAGTTAACACTAGCTACTTGCCGGGGTGGAGCACCAGTGGGTGCGGTCTTACCAAACAGGCGACACTTAGGATCAGAGGCAATGTGACCCGGGTCACCACACCTATAACAATTGAAGGGCCCCTTTGGAACAGATCTACCTGTCGGGCCCCGCTCTGCTGCGGGGGTGGGGGAGGCTGAGAACCCTTCTGCTGGTTCCCTTGGGAATTACTTTGGGGGCCTTTTTGGAACCCCTTCTGTTTACCCTTGTCCCCCCCCACTCTTCTGCTGGGGACCCTGCCCACCTTTGGCGGAGTCTCCCACTTGACCCTTGTGGACCCTGGTGCTGAGCCAGCGGTCCGCCTCCTCAGCAAGCTTCCTCGGGTTGGACAGCTTGCTATCTATCAGGTGCTGGCGTAGCTCAGGAAAACATTGACTGGACAAGTGCTCCCATGCAATTAAATCAAGCAGCCCTTGATAATCATTCACTTTGCTACCCTTCACCCAACCATCCAGCGCTCTGCAGAAAAAGGTCACATACTCCACATACGTACTCTCAGGGATCTTCTTGGTCTCCCTGAACCTCTGTCTATATAGCTCAGGAGTTAACCCATACCTGGTCATTAAAGCTTCCTTCATATGGGGGTATGAGGTCTGGACTTCTAAGGGCAAATCTAACAGTGTGTCCCGCCCTTCAGAAAGGAACCTTCCCCACAACCCCGCTCCCCAGTCTTTCTCAGGGACCCGGTGTGAGGACATGGCCACCTCGTAGGCTCTAAACCACTGCCCTATGTCATCCTTTCTAAAATACTCCTTTACTACATCTTTGGGGATGTACACCTTGGACTCTACCTGCGCTGGTGGAGTGCTGCCACCAGAAGGAGCGGTGTCCAAACTTTTCGCCTTCAGCTCCAACTCCTTCAATCTTATATCATGATCCATTTGGCGTTGTTGTGCCTCCAGGGCCAACTTCTGCTTTTCCATTTCCATTTGTCCTGCCAACTTTGCCATCTCCATTGCATGTGCCCTGTCGGCTGCCCTGTCTGCCAGCTCCTCTGGCGACCGGACTCTGCTGGGCTCCTCCAGGTTGTCGGGTGGAACGATGTCCCCCGCATTCCGTGGGTCTCGTGACTCCTTCCAGGCTCTCAACGCCTTGCTGTACTGGTTCTTCTTCCTGAATCCAGCATGGGGAACTCTGAATTTTACACTGTAGCCTTTCAATTGCTCCGTTGTGTAACCTTCCAGTCTCTCCCAATCCACCTCATCTATTCCAGAAATCACGGAGAGCGCTCTTCCAGCAGAGAGTGAGCCAGGCATGGTTGCAGTAATGGCAGATGTCTCAACAAAGTTCAACAATTAAAACCCTGTGGCTGCGTTATTTGGTCTGCTCTCACTATCTGGTGATTAATAATTCACTGTATGCAAATTACAAGTGCAAATCCGAAATCCCAGCCGCTGCCAACAATGTTAGAGTCGGGGTCTCTGGTTGGCGCAAGGTTGCCCTTGTGTCAAGCAGGAACCCTCTCCTCCACGTCAGGGCGCAGGATAACCCCTCGCGAATGACCCTTGCTCACCCTCTAGGTGCGTGGCGTGAGCAGCCAAGGCGATTCCTCAGGCGTTGTTGGTTAAGCACTTACAATCATACACACAGTAAATACATCAATCCCCCCAGAAACGGACACCAGACTTGGATATGTAGAAAAATACGCTTCTTTATGTAAAAATAAGGATATATATCTCAGCAGACTTATCACAAGACCAATAACGTTTTCGCTATGCCACCAGGTTATAAAGCAGGCAAATGTTCTTTGCTCGTAGCTTCAAATGGAGACCTTGTAGTCTCTTGCAAATGTTACTTGTGGTTCCAGTACTCACAGAGATCGGCTCCTGCGAACGGGGAAATAAGGCGTTGCGGGCCCCGAGCCCGATACTGGAACTTCTTTCGTGATGTGGAGAGTCGGCACAGGTCGGTGCGACTCTCAGCTTGGGAAGTGTTCTTGGGTCCTCAATCAGCAGGTGTGGGCACGTAGGCAGGCGCGGCCAGCGACCCTTTAGCACGGCGATGCCGGAGGGTCTCCACAGCGGGGGCGGCGCGGCCTGAGATGTCCGGGGATAGCGAAGCGGGGTCGCAGGGCACGGTTAGTGCAGCTGGATGACCCGGCATAGATCACAGTCGTCGGACGGCTTCCGGCGGGAGGGGTGATAGCGCGGTCAGCGCGCTCCAGTAGCAGGCGGTGACAGGGATGCCGGCGGCCTGGCCCGGGGACAGAGAGCGGCTCTGGACGGAGCGGGGCTCTCACGGGTTTGAGGCAGGCAAGCTTCTGAGTGTCACGGCCCTAGGAGGGGCGATGAGGGGCGCAGTCACTTTCCAGCGGGATGCACACACGGCTCGAATTGGGGGACGAGCAAAAGCACAGAGAACCCACTGGTCCTGGGGTTCAGTTCAGGGGGCAAGCTCAGATCAAGCCCTTGGAGAATGTTCAAGCACAAAGTAGCAAAGTCTTTTCAGTAAGTCTCTTCCTCTCCTTTCTCAGCAAGGCAAGCAGCAGGCCAGCTCCTCCAGCGTCTTTTCCTCCTTCTAGTCGGGCAGAGGTTCTTTGTGGTAAACAGGATTCTGATTTCTCAGGAGCCAGGCTCCTACTTTTATACCATGATTCTTTTGTTCTTTAGCGCCAGGGGGCCTAGGCCTGGCTCAGTCCAGTTCTGGAGCACTTTGTTATGGTAACTCTGCTCTTTCCTTTCAGCAGCAGGGCAGAGACATCAGCCGCCCCACAGGGGGTGGCGCCGGCTTTGTGGTGGCAGAGCACAGGTCTATTCAAGAGTCAAGGTGTACTCCTCCCACCCATCCAGGTGTCACCTTTCTACCCACCACCTGGCAGCCAACCTGTCTCTGGGGATCCCCCCACCCTGGTCCTTACTGTTGCTAGGCAGAACACACGCACATACAGCAGAGGCGGACTGAGATGGTCAGGTCAGTAAATACTAACTTTCTAAAAGTAGTATTTACAAACCCAGGATATTAAAATAAACTTGACTACAAGAAGTATTTTTGTTATTCTGAGTTCAGGCATACTAAACTTGACATCCTACCATGCTCTCTGAGTCCACTGGGGTCACAGCGTTGGCGTGATCCCGGCAGCCCATTCTGGCCTATGGAGAGCAGGTAGCCTTCAATAGTGAAGAACGAAAATGGCTGTAATTCACTACTAAGACATGCCACACACATCAGGGCATGTCCTACCTTATGCCTACAATGCACCCTGCCCGTGGGCCTACCAGAGGGGTGGCTAATATGTAGGTAAGGGAAGGTTTAGGGACTGGCAAGTGGGGGCACTTGCGCAGTCAGTGCGACGGTCCCAGACCGCGCACAGGGTCTGCGGTGGCAGACCCTAGACACATTTTTACAAGGCCGCTTTCTGTGGGTGGCGCAACCAGTGCTGCAAGCCCACCAGCAGCATTGGCATTCACAAGCCCTGGCACCCCGGGTGCACTTTACTGGGGACTGACAGTGAATCCAATAAACCAATCAGGAACATCAATTACAGGTACACTTTACCTAGGGAGCACTTGCACTGCGGCACGGATTAGCCGTGACGCAGTGCCCTGAGCGGACAACACCAGCAAAACAATCGAGGCACACCATCAAAAAGTGGAAGGGAAACTCACGCCAAGGTGCCAGGTCTAACAGAGCTTATGCCTATAATGATGTATCTAGAGTACTCCTTTCCAATTTCTCCGGGTCTTTATCTTCTAGGGTACCTGCTGTGGTAAATACTGCCAACCTTAGTGTTTCGACAGATAACATTTTACTTCTACAGACAGAGTACGACAATAGAGACATTCAGATGTGTATGGAAGAAGCCCCTATAGTTGGGAGTGGTATAGTTCCTACTATTGATCCTGTTAATTCAACTGCTGAGTTGGCTGTCCACGGAATGGAAGTTGTTTCACAACCTCTCTCACTTAATCTGGAGGAGTCCACATCACAAGAGCTAGGGTGTGTAGGGGGTACTCCAGCAATGGACATGATTACTACTTTATCATGGAACATTGCTGGTTTGCGCTCTAAAAGAGGCGATCAAAATTGGAGGGCTTTTCTTTCTATTTATCATATAATCGCCCTCCAAGAAACATGGGAGGATAAAGACCCCTACTATTTGGATGGGTATCAGTCTTTTATTAAATTTGCTTTGCCTTCCGTTATGGGGAGACCACGAGGGGGTCTTTTGTTACTATTCAGCCTAAAGTTACAATATAGTATGGAGCTGTTAGTGACTAATTCCTCACATATTTTAGCGGTGAAAATGGAAGGTGTTAACCTGCCATCATTATTGGTGGTTAACTTTTATAATTCATTTACTAGGTGTGATGAATTAGAGCATCTTAAAGCACTGTTCACCTTCCTGGACGAGTATGATGCAATTAATGTTAGACCTTATTTTCTCTTACTTTTTGGCGATTTTAATATTCACGTATGTCATATTAATTGTTTTGGTAATAACAATCATGATTTCTGCCCACAAGAGGTTACCCATTTTGAACATTCTAAGGGTGGGATATATCTGGAGAGTATGGTATCTGCCTTCCACTTATATACCCCTGTTCAAGACTCATTGGTTCCTGTCCCTATGTTTACGGGTCAAGGTCGTGGTAGTACGATTGATTATATCTTCGTATCCCGCCTTCTGAAGGACTTATTGGGTTCTTTCCGTGTTATCCAAAATGCCTTAAGTGACCATAATCCTCTTATTATGGAAGTCAAAGTTAAGGCCTTGATTAAAGATTGCTCACTGCCTTTGATTTCTAATACAAACCTAGTGTCTATTAGCCAGGGAAGACGATTGAGATGGGAGGTTATTACCCCGGCTGATTTCCTTGAAAATCTATATGAAAGTAATAAAGAGGATTTTAGTCTATGTCTTTCAGTAGCAGCGCTACTGCTGGAAATTCTTGGCGCTTTTGATAGGATAACCAAACAAGTTGTGGGGAATCTTACCAGCCATGGGAGACCAAGGCCCAAGCAATTTAAAAACTGGTTTGACCATGCTTGCCTTAGCGCGCACTCCGCTCTCTTGTCGGCTTTGAAAGAAACCGGCAAAAATCCAAGTAAGATTGCAGAGGCAAGAATATTTTACAAAAAAACAATAAAGGACAGGAAAACTCAGTTAAGAAACAAGGCATGGGATGATTTGTCAGACGCAAGTGTTCTGAAAAATAGTAACCAATTCTGGAAGGTGATTAATAGCCCACTTTTCGATGAACTGGAGAATACTAATAAAGAGTGTCTCATCCCGCCAGATAGTTGGGTGGCCCATTTCAGTGGCCTTTATGCGGAGATTCAAGAACTTAACCCAGTAAACTTTGCGGATAGCATATTAGCCTCAAGAATCCTCTTTAAGGAAGATGGAGTCTGGAGGCCATTGAGTCAATGGCAAAAGGTAAAGCTCCAGGGCCGGATGGTGTTCCTGCGGACCTTTATAGGGCAGATCCAAGGTTCTGGGCAACACTTTTAACCTGTGTTTTTAATGCGGCATCTGTGGCCGGTGCTCCTAAGTCTTGGGGCAAAGCTGTTATTGTCCCATTATTTAAAAAAGGTTCAAGAGAAGATCCGGCTTGCTATTGGCCTATTTCTCTCTTGGATTCTGCCATGAAAGTAATGGGTAAAGTTGTCCTTGCCCATTTAACAAATTGGTTGGAGGAGAAATCCATAATCTCTGACCTACAATATGGGTTTAGACAAGGAAAGGGTACAGTAGGTCAATGCCTTAATTTACATCTCATTATTGGGAAATACACCATCGCTAAGCAGGGGGACTTTCATTTAGCTTTTATGGATTTGTCCACTGCTTTCGAGCTTGTAAACCGGCAAAAATTATGGGCTTTATTAGCTGTTTTGGGGCTTGACCCAGTATTGATTTCATTTTTGGCTGTTATTCATAAGGACACTACCGCTGTCGTCCGCTATAGTGCTGACGGGAGCCTGTCAAATGCTTGGCAGGTAAGGCGTGGGGTACGTCAGTGGTGCATTCTTGCCCCCCTGCTTTTTTTGCTTTACATCAATAATTTGGGTGCGGTTTTAACCTCGGTTAGTAAAGATATCCCCAAAGCCGGCCCAAAAATGATTCCCGTGTTACTATACGCCGATGACACTGTTTTGTTGGCAAGAACCGCGAGAGGTCTACAAGCTCTTTTAAATGGTTTTAATGATTTTATGGTCTCTTTAGACTTACTAATAAACTTCAAAAAATCACATTCCATGTCGATAGGCTCTGGGAGGGCGAAAAGGGTAACATTTTTCTGTAATGGGCAGGAGCTAACAAAAGTGCAGACCTTTCCATATCTGGGGATCGTATTTGACGATAGAAGATCTTGGGTCATGCAACGCACTCAGAAAAAGAACACCCTTGCTAGAGCAACAGGAGCGTTGCTGGGGTTTGCTAAACGTTTGGGTTGTAAACCACTTCCTGCTCTTATGAAGATTTATAGAGCTAAGTGTGATCCCATGGCCCTATATGGCAGTGAGGTGTGGGGCTATAAGGCCTCGTCTGACATCCAAACAGTAGAAAATAACTTTTTTCGTAAACTGTTGTCTCTCCCTCCTTCGGCTCCAACTTTTAATATACATGAGGATCTGGGGGTGGGATTCCTTACCGATCAAATTTCCGTGGCCCCGCTATTAGGTTGGCTTAGAGTTTGGGCACAGCAGCCTCCGACTCTAAATCAACTAATTATTAAAGATTGTCTGTCCCTCGATGAAGCCATGTCTATCCCATGGATTCGTTACATTAAAAACAACCTGGAATCACTTGGTTGCCTTGAATTGTTTGACAGTCCTTGTGCACTGAGTAAAGAGAAAATAAAGGCTTTAAGACTCAATTTTTGAATAGAGTGATGCTGCTGAGGGAAGGAGTCGAATTGGGTAAGCCGGCAGTTAGGAGGTTTGTCATGCTAAGTTTAGGTTGCGAGACCCAGTCATATTTAACCTATATAAACAAACCTTTCCATCTGTTTTTGTTAATAAGGTTCAAGTATGGTATGCTTCCCTGGCTATTGGCCCATCCCAAAGGTTTTTTCAAAGAGGGATCTCTGGGGCCCTGCCCTTGTAACAACATTTCTGAACAAAATAAGTTGCACATGGTATTTTTTTGTAAATTTTACTCTTTGCAGCGTAAAAAACATATTCTTCCGATTTTCAAGACTCGCCACTTTGAGCAAGTGAGGCCTGCTCTGGCCTATTTACAAATGCTGGAGCCTCCTTTGGTTTGTTTTGGGGTTGCTAGCTTCATCATAGGGGCCATTAGGTTTAGAAATAGGGTTTAGCCTATTCGGTAATTCCACCCACTTTCTAATTAGTATGGTTTTTAATAATTGTCGAAGATGGAACGTTGAAGTAGAAACGATTTTATAGATTTGTAATATTGTAGAATTATTTGTCAGACATACTTTTATTGTATTTATGTGCCAAAATATATTGTATTTATTCCTTGTGAATTTTTTGTGAATTGTTTTGTAATTGCATTTACCCGTACCATGAAATATTGTCTTGTGCTTTGATGGTTTTAAAATTTTAACCGAATAAAGCAAACTTTTGATTTGATTTGATATTTTAGTTTAACAATGCTAGATATCTATGCATATGTTGTATTAATTCCATAAAGAAATGTTAATGTTTCTAGGTTGTTTAGCATTTGTGATAAAAATTGGTGTTCCAGTTCAGTGAGGACCTGGTCTAGCTGTTAGGGCTGGACTATTCCTATCAGTAGAAGGGTCAAAGCGGATTTGCATACTGCTTGCTTCATACTGAGGTGGCATAGTGAATGTTGGGTTGGGATGGTACCCCAAGTAATTGCCAGTGGTTAGACAAATTGCAAGCATTCCTCGCATCACTTTTTGTATGTTTCGTAAAAATAGGATGCTCAGTGCCACTCTTCAGTTCACTTTCTGGACCTGCAGAAGGACTCTCAAAAGACTGCATGCCACTCTGGCCTGCTGTATACTTCAGATGACTGCTTTGCTGTACTTTGAAGGACTGCTCTGCTTTCCTCACAAAATTTGTTAGAAATCCAAAGGCAAGTGCTGACCGGGCCCAATCCACTTTTTGGATCCGAACCACGCTCCATCGAGGTTGGTCATATATTTTTCAACTTTGATCCGGTCTAGCTTGACTAGATGCACATTTGATGCTTAAATCTTTTAGGCACTAGTTTTTACCCTAAACTTTGAAGATTCAGAACTCTGGTTGTACTAATTGTGTTTTTGTCATTTTGGTGAAAAATAATTTATTAAAATGTACTCTTTTTTGTAGATTGGTGTGGGACTTTTCTTGCGTCATGTTTTTACTTTATTACTGTTTGTGTGCCACGTTTATACCAAGCTACCAGATGGTTAAGCACAGGTTAATTTAGGTACAGTTTGTGGTTCACCCTGATAGGTATTGTAGCTGATGCTTGAGCAGGGTTAACGACCCAGTCTACAAACAATTCAGTTTCTTACAACTAGCCATTAGCTATTTTGCTGACTTCAGCTACCTAAGTTTCTAAATTAGGAATTACAGCTTATTAAATGTAGTAAGGGGTCACCAATATTAACATATGGGAGGGTGTGGCGCAGTGGAGAAGCAAGGGTGAGACACAAGAGGGTCTAGGTATAGGTCTTTTATTGACGGCCAAATGAAAAAGTAAATCAGAAGGTCAGGCAATGGAAATAAACAAGCGACTGTCCGTCGGTTCCTTCATCAGAACAGAGTCAGGGGTGGTCCGGCTTCAATCTTCGGAACTGTAGTCCCGGGAAGAGAAGGGAACGGGAGGAAGCTCTTCCCCCCTCCGTCAAGCCGTCCGTGATTCCCCAAAAGAAAACAAAAGAACTAGGGGTTAATGCCGTCGTTGTGATAACCAAGGTTTCCTATAGGTAGGGGAAGTGAGGAGACACCCGACTTTTCCTATTCCACCACCGTGAGTGAGGGTTTTTGGGTGTGTGGGGACAGCGCGTTTAGGTATTTGGGCTAGTGTCCCTTCGTGGGTTTCCACACCTCGCACCCAGGTCCCCTCCCCAGACAGGGGTGTTCCAAAAGGCCCCTAGGGTTCCCCGTACCTTGTTAAGCCATGACCCTCCAGGGACATGGCTCGCTTGCTGGCGATGCCGGATGAGGTCCAGCTCCCTTCTTTCGTGGGGTCCCTTGGTCTGCGGAATTGTCGGGCCCTCACGATTCTTCTTCGCCTCAGGGCCGGAGTCCTCGTCGCTTGGGGAAGTACGTGTCCTGAAGGTCCAGAGCAGGTCGTCTGGCGTCCGTCTCTCTCCAGCGTCCCACGTCGTTCTCTCCGCTCTGATTACTTCCGCGTTTAAGAGTTCCGCCTCTGGGTCAGGTGACCCGATCACGTGGGGTGTTTCCTCCTGGCGCCGTCCCTCTGGGTTAAAGGGAAAGAGCCCTGAAGAGTCCGGTCCCGGCTGTAAGGGAAAACAAGGGGAGAGGTGAGCGGGAAACGGGTCGTCGGGTGGGCTATCGGGAGGCGACCCGTCACAGCGGGGTAGGCCTCACAGTAGTAAAAAAGGAGTTTGAGAGTTTTTCTACCAGGAAATGTAAAACTTAAAAGTGTGTGTCCAACCTTATAGTTACATAGCACCTTGTCCTATAAGCTACGTAGGACCTTCCTTAGGGGTGATTTATATGTACTAAAAGGGGAGTTTAAGGCTTAGCAAGGGGATTTAAATGGCAAGTCTAGATGGTCATGTAAAATGCACACTCAGGCTCTGCAGTGGCAGGCCTGAGGAATGTTTAATGGATACTTGAGTGGGTGAAAAAAGCAGTGCTGCCGTCCCACTAGTAGTATTTAAGTTACAAGCCCTGAGCACATGACGTGCACTTTACTAGGGACTCATATGTAAATTAAATATGCCAATTGTGGATGTACCAATCAAGCCATGTTTAGGGTAGAGAGCACATGCACTTTAGCAGTGGGCAGCAGTGATAACTTGATCAGAGTCCTAAAGCAAATGAAATTAAATCAGCAAAAAGGTGAGGCAAACAGGCAAAATGTTTTGGCGTAGACCACCACAAGGCTGTCAAGTCTACCACATGTTATGAGGAATCCTATTGTCCTCAGATATCATAGAATTTTGTGTTGATCCCAGGATAAGGGGAAGATTTGGGTAGCTTTGCTTGTGACCCAAGAAAGAACAAGCAATTTAGGCATATTGTCTAAGCTTGTGAAGACATTGGGAAATGCACTTACAGCATATAATATTGAATTTTGCATTCAACGGTTTGAGTGCCAGACGGCCTGTTTGGAAGAACATGTACTGTGGTGCTAGACTTATAGTCTCACATTCCCATCTGTTATATCTTCGAGAGAGTGGTCTGCATAATATCATGCAGAGTACACCCTGGCCCTTAGAATGCCCCAGTTCTAAACAAAAATATATCTAGCATAACTAACAATTTCATGCCGGGGTATGATGGCTCATATTCCAACATTGGGCTGTAGTACATTGACTGTGCCTCACATTGGTGCACAACTGTCTAACTATCCAGGCAATAGCCTGACAACAATATACTTTCCAAGACATATTTAGTGGGCTAGGGAATCTCATCATTATCAAAGGACTCCATATGTGACTAGGGGATGGCTGGGGCCTCTTTATTTGATCCTGATGGTTTGCTTGTTCCTGCAGTTGTAGTTGCATCGTAGGCAGTTGTACTTCATGAAGTCTGAGGTGTTGCAGGTTTTATCCATGCTGTTGATTGGCATTTTGTGTGGATTCATTTGTAGTAGCTTTGAAGGCTATTGTACATAGTTTCTAAATATATTTCTATGGCTCAGTATAAAATGTCTCAAACATTTGTTTTTCTTATCTGTTTTAACAATTTACATTTTGATTTGCCTTTTTTTATAAGATTCACGTTGATCAAACTCAGAGAAATCTTTTGCCGCACCCAGACGTACTATATTTTTCTGAGTATGATTACCCACTTTTCCCAAATGCTGTTTTATGTGCATAGGTGTTCTTCATATCGATGTTACATTCATGTTATTTAACCATGTGAATTGCTGCATCGCCAGTACAGATTGAAATAACATTACAATCTGCAGCTAAGTTATTGGCTCGTGATATCACATGATTTTGGAAAAATGTTTACACAATTTTATAAAAATTTAAAAATACATTTTACACTGTGATTTCAATGTAAACTATATTGTGAATTTGAATTGGTTGGGAAAGGGGGCCACCTAATTTTTCAAGCGCTAGTTGTATTGCTGCACTGGAAATTAAAAGACTGCTAAACTTTCTAAAGCCTTTTTTAGGTCTCGCCTAGGTTGTGCATGCGCTGTCTCGTCGAGAGATGCTGAATCTCCACCCACTTTCCTCCTAGCTTTACCTATATTTCTGATTGACCGAAATCTTAAATGATGCATTTTAATTGGTTTTCGGCAAGTCCCGCCTCCTGACGACCATGTCGTAATTTTTCTCCTTCCATGGCTATCAGCCCCTTTATTTTTGTTTACAATGCAATAGGACCCGCGTAAATACGAGTCCTATTGCATTTGTAAATGCTTGTTTTTTCCTATAATTGGCTGCCGGCATTCGCTCTCTAATTTACCTGACCTGTCCAGACTCTCGCATGCGTGCAATGCTTTACATCATGCGCATGTGTACCAAAAATCTGCCTTGTTTTGTTTAACTTCAGACTGGAAGTTAATTGTCACTGGTAGCGCACGCCGTTCCTGGCGGAAGGAGCTCGAGGTCAGTGTAGGAGTGGTGAGGGGCTGCACTCCATTCTTGTACCGTAATGCTTAGCTGCCTGTTGTACGTGGATTAACGTACTAGTTGTTAGTTCTAACCGCAGTCCTATTTCCAGCTTGGACGCCGCCTGACGTCACTGGCCAATCCGGTGTCGAGGATGGCTGTGACGTCAGGGGGCGGGGCGGAGAGCGAAAACGAGCGCGAGGACGCGAGCCGGCGGTCGCGACTCCCGATGCTCCTCGTGGGCCGTAACAAGAGATGTAAACGCATAAACGTACCAGAAGCAACACAAACTTGTCTCGCCTCCCTCATTACCACCACTACAAATGGCGACGAGGGTTAAAACCATCGTTACGGCCCGCGAGTGATTCAAGTGCTGCCTGATGTCCCGATGTGCTGCAACTATACGCTGATCTCTCCTCGCTGGTTCCGGTGATCCTGACTCCAGGCTGGTGATTCCTGCTGCCCGCCCTTGCCTCCGGCATGCGTGACCCTGCTGGTGGAACCTGGTATGCTGCTGGGTGCTGCCTGATGCATTGAAGTGCTGTGCTGCCCCGAAGACCACGTGAGCTGCGCTGGTGTGCTGCTGTAGAAGGGGCGCTGTCTCTGCTGGTCCTAGTTGTTTCCAATCTTCCGAGGCTGCGTTGCTAGCTGCTGTGTCTGACTCCTGCCTCCCTGCGACCGGAGTGTCCTTCCGAGCTGGTGGGGACTGTCCAGGATCTGCGCCGCTGCCCCACGTGTGCCTGCTCCCCTGCTATGGCGCAACCCATCAACATATGTGTGCCGCCCCTCTTTCTGGACTCCCCTGGTAAGCCGTGTATGAAGTGGAAGGGGTGGCTGCGCGCATTTGAGAATTACATCGTCTCCATTGACGGCGAGGGATATAGCGCTGCACGCAAGAAGTCGCTTCTATTCGGACTGTTGGGGAAAGCAGGACAGGAGGTTTTTGACAGCTTGCCCGTCTATACGGACCCTCCGGGGGCCCTTGCCCCTCTAGACGTGTACCAGGAGGCGGTCAAGCGGCTCGAACTGCAATACTCTGAGGAGGGTAATATCATGGTGGGGCGCCATAAATTCGCTTTGCGGAAGCAGGAGGAAGGTGAGACTATCGAGGAGTATATTGCCTGTCTACGTGTGTTGGCACAAGACTGTGAATTCGGGGAGATGACTGATACTTACCTCAGGGACCAGGTGGTGTTCTACTGTCATTCCAAAAAGGTGCAGGAACGGTTGCTTTCTTGCAGGAATCCGTCTCTGAAGGATGTGGTGGCCATTGCGAAGGCCGTTGAACGTTCCATGGTGTCCACGAAAGAACTTGCGAGCACGAGCCAGGCTTCTAATGTGTTCTTTGTGCAGGACAAACATAGAGGTGCATCCAGAACCCCAGACAGGGTGGCGAGCGAGAAAGGGGGGGGCAGGAAGCCACTCGCTTGTTTTAGGTGTGGGTCAAGGGATCACCTGGCGGATAGCAGGACATGCCCAGCGCTGTCCAAAAGTTGTTCTAAGTGCAGGAAAGTGGGCCACTTCGCGGCAGTATGCAAAGCCAGGAGACCTGGTGGGAGCATGAAAGTGAGCTCGGTGAGCAACTGCGATGCTGATACTGATGCGGACATTGTATTGTCCATTGATGCTGAAGATGGGAGAGTGAAGGGGCCTATTGGCTCCGTTCTGATTGGTGCAGTTGAGCTGCTATTTACGGCCGATTCTGGTTCCCCCATTACCCTGATTTCTGACACCACGTATGAGTTGAAGTGGCAAGGTGTGAAATTGCATGAGACGGATGTGAACCCGAAGGCTTTTGGGGAGAAAGACATAGAGATGATGGGGTATTTCTGGGACTTCCTCACCTTCAGGGGGCGAACAGTGAGAACGAAGATCTATGTGGCTGAGAAAGGGAGGAGCCTGGTGGGGTGGAAGGATCTGGCCAAGCTGGGGGTGATGCTAGTCCCGGGGGCGGATGATCCCATAGTCCTGAGGGATGATTGGGTCGGCTACGTGCAGCCGGATGATTTACATGAGGGCTTAGCTGAGGTTATCGGCAAATTTGAGTCTGTGTTTGAAAACAAAGTAGAGCGTGTGAGAGGATTCGTGCACGCTATACGACTGAAGGAGGATGCCGTGCCGATAAAACACAAGGTCAGGTCTGTTCCCCTCTCTGTCAGGGGGGAGCTAAAGGCTGTTCTGGATAGGTTGAAGTCGGAGGGAGTGATAGAGGAAGCAGGCGCATCAGAGTGGGTGTCCGCAATCGTGGTGTCCAAGAAGAAGAGGACAGGGGACATTCGGCTATGTGTGGACCTGCGATCTTTGAACAGAAACATTCTGGTGAACTGCCACCCTCTACCCAACATCCAAGAGATCCTGTCTTCTACATCTGGGTCGCGATTTTTCACCTTGATAGATCTGAAGTCCGCATACCACCAGGTGTGCCTCACGGAGGAGTCCAAGGCACTTACCACCTTTGTTACCTCGTTAGGAGCCTACAGGTACGTCCGCCTTCCGTTCGGCCTCGCCTCAGCTTCCGGTGTCTTCCAAAGGTTGATGGATTTGCTCTTTGGCGACATGAAGGGGGTTGAAGCCTTCCAGGACGACATTCTAGTCCACACGGCGGGTGAAGAGGAGCACCTGGAGCTGCTGGGAGAAGTGCTGGGGGTACTGCGCGACAAAGGGATGACAGTCTCCAAGGACAAGTGCAAGTTCATGGAGGGCAGGATCGACTACTTGGGACACGTGCTGACCGCGGAGGGCATTGCGCCTAAAGATGATTTGGTGAGGGCCATACGTGATGCCCCGTGTCCCGGAGACAAAGACGCCCCACGATCGTTCCTGGGGCTCAGCGAATACTACTCCAAATTCATGCAGGGATATGCGACCATCGTGGAGCCCCTAAGGAAGCTACTGAGGAAGAACGAAAAATTCACGTGGGCGCATGCCCAACAAGCTGCTTTTGATTCCCGTCAAGCAGGCCATCGTGGCTGCTCCCGTGCTACAGCCATACAACAGGGCATTCCAGAATGTGATCACAGTCGACGCAAGCGCCAAGGGTATCGGTGCGGTGTTTTGCCAGTTCCATGGGAAGACGGAGAACACGGTCGCTTTCATTTCCCGGTCACTGAGTGACGCTGAGAAGCATTACAGCACCATTGAGAGGGAGACGCTTGCATGCGTATGGGCCGTGGAGAAACTGAGGAACTATTTGTGGGGCATGGAGTTCGAACTGGTCACTGACCACAAGCCTTTAATCTACATGATGGACGGCGAAGGCCGCGGCAACGGGAAGGCCAGCTCAAGGCTTTTGCGGCTGATGTCCAGGCTGCAGGAGTATCATTTCACCATTAGACACATCAAGGGCGGCCTCAATTGCAGGGCGGATTGCTTGTCGCGCTTGCCGGTCAGCGGCGAGGGGGACGGATCCATGGATGACACGGAGTGCGTAGTGGCGCTGGCGGACGCTACGGCCATCTGCGAAGGATCAATTTCGGAGGAGGAATGGATGGCGGCCCAAGAGAAAGACACGACTATGCGTAGGGTGATGGATCACATAATGGCTCGCTGGCCCCCGATCCGGAACTTGAACGGTGTGCTCAGAAGTTTCCAGCAGGTTAGCCCCGAACTCTCCATCGAGGGCGGCTTCGTGAAAAGACATGAGCTGTTTGTGCCGCCGGAAGGGTTGAGAGATAAACTAATCCGGTTAGCTCACAAAGGTCACCCGGGCGCTACCGCCACAAGGAACTTACTCAAACAATACTACTGGTGGCCAGGGATGTGCGGCGATGTCAGCAGTTTTATCGACCGATGCGGACCATGCTTGAGGGCCGACAAGCACTGGAAGACGGCGAAAAGTACGCTGCAGCTGGTGGACATTCCTGCTGGTCCATGGATCAAAGTCGCTATTGACTTCGCGGGCCCGTTTACCCTGCTGCCTGACGATTGCAGACATCTCATTGTCCTTACGGATTACTTTTCCAAATGGATCCACTACAAGTTCGTCAGGGAGGTTACCACTGAACGAGTGATCAGGGAGCTGAAGAGGGTCTTCGCTAGTGAAGGACAGCCGAAGATTTTGATGTCCGACAACGGCACACAGCTGGTCTCCAGGCAGATGAAAGACTTCCTGTACAGATTGGGGATCAAGCAGGAGAGAACCCCGCTCTACAGCCCTAAGAGCAACGGGCAGGTCGAGCGCATGAATAGGTTCCTGAAGGAGGGTGTGCAGCAGGCAATTGCCTCGAATTTGGATGTAAAGGCATTTCTGGCGGACAAGGTACACACATTTCACAACACGCCCAATGCTGTCACGGGGCACACTCCGTTCTACCTGATGAGAGGGAGAAGGTGTATGAGCGAGCTTACTCCCAAACTTGATAGGTGGTATGACATGAGGGAGGAACCTGAAGATGTATCCGATGAGAGGCTGAGGGTCAAAGAAAGGATTGTGGCCAAACAGGAAAGCAACAAGCGGTACGCTGATGTGGTGAATAGAGCCAAAGTCAAAGAGGTAGCGCAGGGGGATTGGGTGTTGGTGAAGAAACCGACCAAAGTGTTGAAGGGAGAGTCTGTTTTCCAGACCCCTGCACGTGTGCAAGGAGTGACTAAGGGAGCTGTCTGTTTGGAAGGTGGGGGATGGCGGAGCAAGGACGACATTGTCAGGCTCAAGGCAGGTCAAGAGGAAATCATCATGAGAGGCAGCCAGGTGCATGAGACCGAGAGTGATGATAGTATGTACGAGTGGCAGGTGCAAGAAGACAATGACGGCACCACTGAGGATGGTGTGAGTGCGTGCCACGGCCTAAGGGAGGCCGAAGGCCATAGTGACAGCAGCCCTGTGTCAGCGAGGAATGACAATCATAATGTGATGAGTGCAAGCCAAGGTGGTATGGGCAACCGCGGCGGGGGGGCCAATCTGCTAATCACTCCCCGCAGACCTACAAGGCATATCAGGGCGCCAAAAAGGTTCGAAGATTTTGTTATGAGATGATTGTTATGTATAGTTCTCTATTTTGTTAAGAAAGGGAGATGTTGTACGTGGATTAACGTACTAGTTGTTAGTTCTAACCGCAGTCCTATTTCCAGCTTGGACGCCGCCTGACGTCACTGGCCAATCCGGTGTCGAGGATGGCTGTGACGTCAGGGGGCGGGGCGGAGAGCGAAAACGAGCGCGAGGACGCGAGCCGGCGGTCGCGACTCCCGATGCTCCTCGTGGGCCGTAACAAGAGATGTAAACGAATAAACGTACCAGAAGCAACACAAACTTGTCTCGCCTCCCTCATTAACACCACTACACTGCCTTCTGACCAGTGTACGCAGACCTTCCAGTGATGCATGTTTTTTGCATCACGGTAATCAAGTTTTAAGAACGGAAACGTAAGAGACTGTGCTTTGTACTGCCTCGTAATAGATGCAGCATTTTGTGAAGTGGAAGGGCTGCCGCATTAAAAATAAATAATGTATTTTACACTATTTACTTTCATCTTGTAAAGCTTGAAGTTCGCTCGAATTGTGGCAGGGTCATGTTACTGTTTGCAGCCTTTGAAAGAGCTGAGAGAGGGCGTGATTGCTCGGTGAAGTGTATCTGACGACGTGTGGGATGCTCCGCTGTCGGGCACAGCTCTGCTGTCTGCCCTTGGAGCACGGTGTCAGATGTGCAGAAGTGGCAGCAGGTTTGGGAGACTTTGATGCAGCAACTGCATTGCACAGCGTGGTGGGAAGAAGCTGTATGTGTTCTGCCGTCCCGGGGATGCATGCCGTGACCATAGAGAAACATCACATCTTGCTGCACTAGTTTTGTGATGTGTGATTGTCTCGATAATATCTTTTAAGTTAAAAACATAGCATGTTTTCTTAAACATAGGGTTTCTCAGTCACTTATGAACTCTGTGCCTTTGCAAAA
Source organism: Triturus cristatus (assembly GCF_964204655.1). Classification (NCBI taxonomy): domain Eukaryota; kingdom Metazoa; phylum Chordata; class Amphibia; order Caudata; family Salamandridae; genus Triturus; species Triturus cristatus. The sequence continues at coordinate 182,378,071 of NC_140585.1, forward strand.
CAATCTGAATTCTGTGCATTTCAGTAATGGAAAGGTGTTATTTACAAACTCACAGAAACCATTTTAGTTCCCAACTGTATTAATTGTTTACAAAAGAGGAGTGCTCACAGGGTTGTGAAGACTGCATATAGGCGCTTTGATGGGCCTTTTTGGGTCTGGTGACAGCGCACTGTCAGCATAGCTGTTAATACCAAGTCTTTGAAATACAGAGTGGGCATAGGATCCACCTAGCGCAGTGTTTTACCCACTCACCCCATGCTGTTGGTTGTTTGATGTATCATTCCGCATTCTACAGAGTACTTTTGCTGTTGTTTTTCAATGGCCGTACTTATGACATTATGTATATTGTTTACAAAACAACACAAAAAGGTATCCTATGCCAGTCTACCACCTGCGCTTCTGACTTTGAGGCTAAAGTGTTTCATAAAAAATAAAAATCCTCCGGGACACCACAGTATATTGTAAGTAGGAACACAGCCTTTCCTAATAAGTAGAACAACAACACGCTACCCTTGGAGTAAGTGGGACGACATTGACACATGTTCCCCATGCTTTCCTAAGAGACAGCACACTGAGACAAGCATTAAAAATGCAATAGGTCTCGCCTTTCATTATGTTAAAAGCCATTTGCTTTGCTATATAATACCATTAGCAAAGCAAATGGCTTTAACTTAATCGAAGGCGAGACCCATTGCATTTTCAATGATTGTTAAAAACTGAATTTACTTCATGATTTTGTTGTATTAATTGACATTTGGGTGGCATTTTGGAGGTGTTTCGCTTGCAGAGCGATTAGCGTTGTATTCTATCAGTCAGGGAGACTGTAGCACGCTCCCCGCGGGGCATTTAAGCACGTGCCCTGGCGTTGACAAGCTGGCACTGACCAAGAAATACTGAATGTGTCCCCACCCCAGGCATGTCTCCTGTGCTTGAGCATCTGTTTTCGAGTTTTAAAGACCCTTAGGGGCAGATTTACAAGAAAGTTACGCATCTGTGAAGATGCGTCACTTTCCCTGCTCCACTTTGAGAAACACTTGCACCACTATGGATGAGCCGTATTTACAATACGGCACACCTTTGCAAAAGGATTGACAGATGCTTCAGAAATTCTGACGCATCTGTTGATGCAAAAGTCACGCATGGCTGGAGTCGAGTCACAAGCACAACGCAATTCCAGCAATGCAGGGCGAGGCCTATCCTCATTGTGCTGTGTCACTCCTTACGCCTGCTTCAAGCAGGCGTAAGAATTTGACGCATTGGCATCCTAGAAGTGGCATAGTGAGATTTCACTGCATCACTTCTACGAGGCTTTTATGTGTTGGAACGCCCACCCTGTGTCACATTATACCTGACACAGGTATAATGTGACGCAGGGCTTTACAACGTGACGCATCTCCCTAGATGTGTCACGTTGTAAATGGGCCCCATTTTTACGCTGCTGCAGCGTCACAAAAAGTGACGCAACGGCGGTGCAAAAAGGACGCAATAGGCTTGTAAATCTGCCCCTTAGAGTCTGGGCTCACAGGCGCCACATAGAACATGTCACGCTCCGAGGGTTGCTAGGAGCTATGAGAACAAAAATAAATATATCCAGGACCGAGGAGCCGCTTGCTAGCACCTTAAGGACCACAGATCGCAGAGGCATCTGGCGGGGGGGGAAATCAGTCTGTCACATGGCATCTTTAGCTTACAAAGACAGCAAACCTCCATGCAATGCACTGTAATTCTGAAGCATGAACTATTTAGCCAACACTGCCATCAAAGAGAAACTGGGTTATATACACAAAGGTGTTGCATGAATTTATGACCTTGCCTAGAAGTGGGTGGGCTTGAAGATACATTCAAAGGCTCACTTGATATCATGGCCAGTCGGTTCCCTTCGGTGGCACCTGAGGGCTCAGGGCAAATCCCGTTTTTCGTCTTGCTCTGTACAGCATGTGAAGCGCTCTGCTTTCAGCTCCATTTCCTGGTGCCCCATGACATGTGTCCTCACTTCCGCCGGTGCTCCTTAAAAATGACTAGTAGGCACATTGTATTTGAGGACCCTGTCCACTACTTATTGGCTACGAATGTGTGTTTCAGGGTCAGCGCCGCTGCATCGTGTTCTCTCGTTCTGTTGGCCCAGCCATTCTGTATGGCGTTCCATTGGCTATTAAAGGCTAGGCTGTTCCCCCTTCTTCGTGGGTGCTCGCCATGCCCCTACGTAGCCTTGCTGAGCCACACCCAGAGAAGTAATCGCTGGTTGCGTCCATATCAGGGTGGCCGGCAGGTGCAAACTCCACCATGCGGCGGAATAAGAGTTTTTTGCTGATCTCTGCATTCCCAGCTGAGTTCAGAGTTGCAAAATTCAGCAAATGCTGCCCGTGGAGTGGAGTTAACCACCCATCCCTAGTTTTATTGTACTAATTAACATCTGATTACTGCTGTAGTCTCTCAGTCATGGAGACTGTCTCCCGACCAGTTGCATTTAAGCACGGCTGATGGAAGTCTTTTTCTGGGATCTGCTCGTGCAATGGGCATTAGTGCCCGGCTCATCCACCTCTAAAATACTCCGATGATAAAGTAGGCTTTTTCAATTAAAATATTCGCCAAGAACCACACAATTTGCTCAAGCAGTATGCCGCTTGACATTTCAGTAGTGCCCCAACCTCTGATTGTGCTGCTGTGTTTGCAAACCTCTCACTAGACATGAAGGAAGAACATTTACAAATGCACAAAGCAGGTGTTAATATGACTATCGATCTGTTTGTCGACAAAAATGAGCTATTGTCCTTATTAACAGAAGTACCAGTTCTGAATTTAACATCTACGTGGTCAGGTAGGCCCTGCAACTTAGTCCCAGGATTACTGATTGACAGGTGGGAGGGTGCATAGCTGGCAGGCACAAACTTGAATAGGAAACTATTGATCAATTCCACTGACAGGCATAGCAATGTTAAAATGGTCAGGAGAGATTGCCCCAATAAAGCATGCATGTCCAGTATGGGTATGGTCTCCTAAAAGCACCATGAACTCAGATGCCATATGATTGAGAAACACACAGCCAATATGGGTTTAGCACATGTAATGAACAGGCGCTCCACATGCCCGACATCAAGACACATTCACCACTGACCACACTGTGTCCACACAGGTCAAGACCCACCTGGAGTAACCATTGACCATTCATTTATGACCGTAAAGGCAGCTTCCAACATTCCTCACTATGGGCCATATGTAGGTAGCATCACATTTACCGATTCTTAAATACCGAATTTTACCGATTCGGTATTTATGAATCGGTAAATGTGATGTAGGTAATGATTCGGTAAAGTTTACCGAATCGGAAAAATTCGGTAATTATGAATCGGTATTTACCGATTCGGTAATGAGGCATACCTTCCCATTGATTCCTATGGGCCTGGAGGCCCATAGGAATCAATGGGAAGGTATGCCTCATTGCCGATTCGGTAAATACCGATTCGGTAATGGGGGGAGCATATACAAGGGTGGCAGGGTGTCACATTGACACCCTGTTGCACCCCTGAATCTTGCATGTGTGCACATGTGGTGCACATACATGCTCTAAGGGCATGTATGTCTGCCACATGGAACTCTTAAATCTGCAAAATATTACTTTTTGCAAGGTATTCGTTATTTATCACCAACCTGTATTTGGTGGTAAATAACAAATTCTTAATACTAATTTTCACTCTTTAGAGTGCTCCCTACATTGCATTTCTGGATTCGGTATTTACCGAATCGGTATTTTACCGATTTCTTAATTTCCAATTCGGTAAATACCGAATCCAGAAAATCAGCCCCCTACATCGCAAATGCCTAAATACCGGTCGGTAACGGGATATTTACCGAATTTCGGCCGTTACCGACCGGTATTTGGCTTCCTACATGAGGCCCTATGTATGGTATGCCCGAAACCTTTTATTGCTGATGTAGTAATTAAACAAACTGCTCATGCCTCTTGTCTTCTGTTTTTTGAGAAAATTCAAATCCAAGCAACACAGGTTACAATAGGCCCACTTGCCTGCACTGGAACCAGGGAGACAAAAGGACCTGACACTCCCTAAAGCTGGAGTCTCCGTAATGCAGGGGGTGGGTGCCAGGCTTTGGCCAAAAGAAACATTATGTTGTGTTTTAAGTGGGAAAAAATGAGCGTCAGTAAAGTGCTCTGTAATGGGCCTTCACTAACATCTTTTGTCAATTGTATCCTTGCTGTGAGTAAGTGCCAAAAGGGAAGGGACTCCAAATGTTCTTCAAAATCCCCAACTTTATTTCTAATAATCACACTGTGGATACTTTTACACATTAGTAAGGCCTGCCAGACCAGAATAGTATGCTTGGCAATCATGTATTTGATTGCATTTTTAAAAGTTATGAGCACTCTACTGCAATGTTTAAATAAATCTAGACATATTTAAACATTGCCATTTTAATAGAATAATTGTGAAAAACGCTGCAGGGTTCCAGATGATTTTTATCTCCACTTGGGGCACTCAGCATTAAAATGTTTGAAGACCGCAACCCTAAAGTAAGCGCAAGTCCCAGCAACAATACCAATTAAACATTCTGATGGTGAGGGGTAGTATTTGGCTGATCAGACTCAAGCCAATCTAGATAAATTTACCGGCTGTGCCTACAGTTCAGGGAGGCCTTTGGAGGGTGAAATCCACCCACAACATTGCCTGTCACCTTGCATTGTATGACAATTATGGGAAAACTGTTGAAGAAGCCATTACGGACAACAGACAGAGTCTGAAACTACACACTGTCCATGTGATTAACAGGTGGTCACCCTACCTCTAACAGAAATCACTGCGAATCTGTATGTCATTATTTCAAACTTGAGTTACAACCAGTATAACATAGGCTGCAACGAAATGTACAAAAGTATTAGGTTTAAGATAAAAAAGTACTTTCAATGACTATATTTTAGTAATACATATCCTATAATTAGTGCAAATATGTTTTTGTAAGTGCCCATTAACAGCAGGCACTCCACAGCTCAGCTGGTAACACCCTTACAAAACCTCTCAAAAAGAATACATCTTTATCATTATGAAGCTTCAAGTGACTCCATCAATGGAGAGGAATACTGGCTTGCAAGCAGCCTTTGGATGTGCAAACTAACCAATTGTGCACATTTACATTTCTTTCAGGCAGCAGGCACCCTGGCAAGAAGGCTATTTAGCAGCATGCCCCTCCCTCGGCCTCACAGGAGGCCCCCTTCCCTCTTAAGCTGCAGCACCTTAAGTGTCGGAATTAATCTTTTTCTTTTAGCACAAAGCTAATATTGTTTAAAGAAGAGCTACGGACAAAGGAGAAGAGGGCTAATTTACAGACAGTCCTTGTAAATTACAAATGGATGGTCACCCTACAATAATCAAAGACTGCTTGTCACTGACCTGTATTTGAAACCTAAGAGTTACCTAAAAATAGCAGATTCACTCTGGCTACACAAGAACATCATATGTGGTGCAGTCTATGGTAGCATCCTGGGAGGTACACTCTGCCATGTCCTTAGCCTGGATCTGAAAGGATGTGTTTATGTCAATGGCTTTAAAGTGTTTTGGTTGTCATCGGGGATGCAGTCCCAGTGGTATGGAAGCTCTGGCAGTGTTGAGGATAATTACATCTGAGGCCATAAACAGATGCACATATCCCCACAGGTTAAGAGCTCATCAGGGTATGGATGCAGTATGTGACTAAAGCTTATTTGATGTTTCCTAGGACAGAGCTATGATAATTGACATAGAAATCCCGAAGTTCAGGGGTTCACAATGTCATCAAGGGTCCCACACAGTAGGTCTGATACACAAAGGTAAAATTACACTTTTGCCTAAGTTTCCTACTATTCAGTTTTCATAAATTATATGCAGCGTTTTACGACTCAGCACTCTATATACTTATGTGTGTGGTCTTCTCTGTGCTGATTGTGGGGTCTCCAGGCAGTGAGAACTCTGCACACAGAACTGTAGGGAGCGCCGAGCCATAATACTCTTCACATAGATTATGAATACACAAAAATGTAAGTTAAATTAGTAAATTAGGCCCCTGATTAGAAAACAAAATGATAAAAATACACATATTTATCTTGCAGAGTTACCAGCAGTGGTGGCTCCTACGCTAGGGCAGAGGAGCATCACCCTACTGTTTTTCAGCTGTGTAAAAAATGGAAAAAATAAAATGATAATAACTCAATATTATTATCATTTATTATATGAGATGAGACAGTTTTGTGAGGTGGGGCTGGGATGCTCTGCTCACATAGCAGTGGGAGGAGTGGTGAGCACTTTGTAAGTGCGCATGGCGGTTTGGCCACTGCACAGCCTGATGGGGAACATGGATGGGCTAATAGTCCCTATCTGAGATCCAAACCACGTTGTTCAGACCAATCACAACACTGCTAACAGCAGTATTGTGATTGGCTTAGGGGAGCCTGGATGCTTCCTGCTTCTGTTCCAGCCGGACGCAGAGAGATGATGGAGGAGAGAAAGGGTTCTACACCCTCTCCCCCGCCACCCCCAATCTGTGCCAGCCACCACTGGTTAACAGACGCTCACCTTGAGAGGTTCAAACTTGACTGAAGCCAGTTCATCTTCCCCATTTAGAGAGGATTGACTTTAAAATAGATTGTATTGCTCATAAAGTACTGCCGCAGAGAAGCATCCTGAAAAAGGTGCCAAAACTATGGGGTCTATTACGATGGCGTCACCCCGGGAAATGGGACCACCCACTATGTGTGTGGTGGTCCTCAATGTGCAATTAGGATGCGCCCGCCACACTGGCGGGCGCATTTTGCATTTTTTGCATCGCGGCGGGCGGTGCAGTCAACAGCACCCACCGCAATACAAAAAAGGCATTTGTGCATTTGCATGCACAACGTGGCAGGCACCGCGTGGTGCCTGCCAAGTCATCCATGCAAATGCAGGGGGGTACCATAGGTACCCCCATGCTCTCCCTCCACCCCCCCAACATCCTGGGGGCCCACAACAGGCCCCCAACTGAGGAATCCACATGCCTTTCCGTGGCTGCTTCCCGCTGACATCATAATATGGATGGCGATGTCTAGCAGACACCGCCACTATATTCAACCCTTTCCGCCCGGCGGGGGGAAATGGGGGGCAGGCGGGGGATATCATAATAGACCCCTATGAGTTGTCCACTAGGACTTAGAGGCCTATCTTTTGAAAACACTCCTGACAAGCTAAATCAGGGGTATGTTACTCACCTCTTTCCCTAATAAAATGTCATGCTGTTCTGTATACTATCATTTATTATATTGTCTTCCAATATTACCTACATAACCTTGTCAACTCTTTTACTAATATGGTAATGTCTCTCTATGCGCAACCTAAACATAATATCAGAATTAATGGTGCTACATCTTCCTTTTTTAATTTCTGTCAGGGCACTAGAAAAGGGTGCCCTCTCTCATCCCTTCTATTTCTCTTGTCTATAGACCCACTCCTTCGTCTACTCAATTTGAACCAGAGTATTGAAGGTTTTCAATTTGGATCGCATATACTTAAAACAGCAATTTACGCTGATGACATCCTTATGTTTTCAGAGGCTATTGCAACTGCGATTCCCGTTATTTCTAACATCATTAGCGATTTTTTGCTTGTTTGCGGCTATACTCTTAACAAAGAAAAAACAGAAATGTTACGCCTCATTTCGCTGTGCTTCCCTTCTCACATGGGTGACTCAGGTTTTAAATGGCAATCGACTCGTATTAAATACTTAGGGATTTGGTTCTGTAAGGACCTTCCAGATAATATCACTTATAACGAATACCATATCATAGCTAAAGTTAAAGATCTTTTATCTTCCTGGTCTCCTAAATATATTTCTTAGTGGGAAAAATTACAAACTCTCAAAATGATGATAACCCCGATTTTTATATTTTTTTATCCTCCATGTTATCTATAAAGCTTTCTTCTACCTTCTTCCATGAGATTGATTTAATCTCTTCAAAATTTCTGTGGAATGATAAGAGAGCTAGAATTCCTTATAAATACCTTAGAAAGCCCTTTATCCTGGGTGGCTGTAATCATCCGATTGGAACTCATATCAAATCACCTTCCTAGCGTCTCAAGGTGCTCTTTGGTTCTTACATTATTCCCAACAAATACCCACTTGGATTTATATTCAACATGAGTTGTGTACTCCTTTTTCCACACCTTCCTTTCTCACGGCTTCTAAGCTCATCCTTGATCATTCTCATCATAGTATATTAGACACAATGAATGCACTAAAATATATTGATATAAAAGTCCCCAAACCTATTCATAAATCAAGATGGCCCTTGTTATGGTACAATCCTAAAATTGTTTCTGACATCGATCCTAGTACTGCCTCTTCGTGAGCTGCTAGAGGTATCAGATTGGTGAAAGATCTCTATGACTCTAATCATGACCCTCTTTACTTCTCTTTATTAGCTAGAAAATATAATCTTAGCAAGAAGGACTTTTACTCTTTTTTTAAACTAAAGGTTATACTAAAATATCCCTCTCTACAGATTCGGTTACTGTTTCACTTCTTTCTATGTGGTTACACTCAGGCCATAACGCATCGAAAATCTATACATTTTGTTGTAGCTTTCCCTTTAAGCTGTAGTTCTGACATAGAATGTAATGACATGCGGTTAGAGTGTACAAGGGACTGAAGGGACAGTTGGAGTTGAAGTCTGCTGTCATTGCTTGATATTTGGTGGGTGTTAAGATTAAACACGTAAAAGAGACTACAGACTACGTGTGATCCATCCTTACAATACTGGTGACGATTTAGAAGAAACACCCACCAAGGGAAACCCAGCGTGCCACCGAAGAGCGAGAGAAGAAACAAGGTTAAAGGTCTGTTTCTTGATTAATAGCTGAATTGGAGGGCTGCCTGCGTGACTCTTGGGAGAAGAGTGAAGATCAGCGATCGTACATTTTTGCAAGGCAAGACTTGTTTGTTTGGAAATTATAGCCTCATTTTAAGTAACGCGCATTGTTGGAACAAAAGCGCGAGGTGAGATTCAGACGCGTTAGCTGAGCGCGTGATGACAGCAGCTTGAAGATCAGTGAATGTACATATTTGCGAGGCAAGACTTGTTTGTTTTGGGAATTATGGCCTCATTTTAAGTAACGCGCATTGTTTGAACAGAAGCGCGAGGTGAGAGTCAGACGCGTTAGCTGAGCGTGTGATGACAGCTGCTTGCTCGTGAAGCTTAAATAAACAAAGGTGAAGGACGTCGGCGCGTGTGGTCTGTGAGCCACGGAATGTTAATGAAGTGAATCAGCTGTACAATTGAAGGCTGAGCAAACAAAGTTTGAGGAAGTCCGCGCGTGGGGCCATTATTAAAAGGAGCAGCTGCACAAAGAATGCTGATGACTCATGCATTGGTTTAATGTATTAGAGCCTTTCGGCGCTTGATGGCAAAGTAAACAGAAACGGAAGAAAACAGCTGTGAAGTCTTTATTCACAAATGGATTATATGCTGGCTTGTTGTTTTGAGCATTCATCCAGATATTAATGGAGCATGAAGTGAATATTATTTGTTGTAGGTTCCTGTTATAAAATTGATAGGAATTCAACAAGGATTGAAATTTGGCATCGTTTTTTTTTTCTCTTCTTCTGTTAATTTGTTTTCTCCATTTAAACTATTGAGGATGCGTTTTGGAGAGTTCAAGCAAATTGCGTCATCTCATGTATAAAGAGTGCCATCTGAGGAAAAACAGATTTTTGAGGAGGGAAATGTCAACAATTTAGTTGCAACATAGAAATTCTGCACATGAATATATATGTATATATTCAAGTTTATCACTCCCATTTGAGATCATATAGATTAAGGAACAAATAACATCAGTGAGAAAACATCCAGACATGGCGTCGGCAAGTGGCATGAGTCAACCGCCACAGTTTTTAAGTGAAAGAGGGGAACCTGTACTTCCCTGGAAGAAATGGAAACCACTTTTTGACTCATATTTGTTGGCGATTGGAGGTGAAAAGTTTACTGCAATAAGGAAACAAGCTATACTACTTCACAACCTGGGTACGGAAGGAAGGAACATTTACAACAGCCTGGATCCTATACCAATTGGCAGAGGTGCAGGTGAACCTAATGATGTGTATGAAATGACTCTATTGCAATTGCAGAGTCATTTTGGACCTCGCATAAATGTGGTTATGGAGAGACACAAATTTTTTATGCGTGTACAAGCCAAAGGAGAGAGAGTTGGGATTAATGTGGCAGCATTAAAGTCTTTGGCACAGACTTGCGAGTTTGAACGATTATCTGACTCTCTCATCCATGATCAACTAGTACGATGCACCAACGATCCAAAAGTTCAGGAAAAATTACTGTCAAAAATTCCTAATCTTAAAGAAGCTATTATGATTGTGGAAAGCATTGAACACACTTCTTTTTGGGTCAAAGAGATGCGAAGCGGGATACCTTCCTCTGTTCCTATGTCTAGTGTCAATAAAGTGGACCAGGAAAGTGTGTCAGGCGAAACACCTGTTGCTTTAGTTGGTAAAGCAAATTCCAACCAAGACAATCCTGCCGTTAAATTGGATAAACAGAAGTCTAATTTTAGTTTTAATAAAGAGAATAAGTTTAAATGTCCTAGATGTTTTGCCAGAAGTACCATTTGTAGAAGTTGTGGAAAAAAAGGTCACTATGCTCGCATGTGTAGGAACACCAAAGTGAATATGTTAAGTGATGCTGATGAGTTCTCTCAGTTAGCAATACATTGTATCACAGATAGTAAAGTTGATTCAGTGAATAATGAGAAAACAGTAGACACTGGAAATGTTAACATGCCTTTGTGTGATGTGTACATTGGAGGTAAATGTGTTCCTGTATTAGCTGATTCTGGTTCACTTTATACTCTTTTGAGCGATAAGTTTTGGTATTCCACTTTTGGCTCTTGTGATATAAAACTCATGACACCTGACATCAATCCGGTGGGTTATGGTGGGCAGAAAATTGATTTAATTGGTCTTTTAATTCATCCTATTGTATTTGAAGGAAAAGAAACAGTAGGGAAAATTTATGTTGTGAAACGAGGAGATAATTTGTTGGGTTGGTGCCACCAAAGAGATCTTGGCATCATTCTGAACCCCAATGCACCTAACAAAGTTATGCTAGTTTCACAAGAGAGTGATGTTCAAGATATTTTGGGGAAGTTCCTGGAAGTGTTTAGTGAAAAGCTTGAGTGTCTTAATGGTTTTAACCATAAAATAAATTTGTTTTTTAAATTCCACACCGATTGTACACAAAGTAAGGAAGGTTCCCAACCTTATGTTGGAACCTTTAAAGGAAGAAATTAATAGGCTTCTAGATCTGCAGGTAATTGAAGGGATAGAGTCGTCTGAATGGTTGGCTCCCATAGTTTTGGTCCCGAAGGATAATGGGAAAAAAATCAGGATGTGTGTGGACTTGAGAAGTCTAAACAATTGCATCTGGGTGGACAGACAACCTTTACCTAACATCAACGAGGCATTATCAAATTTGGGTGGTGCCAGTTTATTTAGTGTAATGGATTTATCTGCGGCTTACCATCAAATTTTGTTAAATGAAGATTCTAGACATTTTACTTCATTTGTAACCCCTTTAGGTGCATACAGGTTTATTCGTATGCCTTTTGAGCTGGCAAGTGCGGCAGCTTGTTTTCAAAGGGTGATGAAAAACGTTTTGAATGGCATTGATTCTGTCCTATTTTTCCAGGACGATATTCTTGTCCATGGTCAAGATAGGGATAAACATGATGAAGTTTTATTCCGTGTCCTGTCAAGGTTGAGGGAACGGGGACTCACGTTGAAAAGTGAAAAATGCAAATTTAGAGTTACTTCCGTTTCTTATTTAGGACATTCAATTTCTGGAGAGGGCATCAGTCCTAAAGTTGATTTAGCAGAGGCAATATTACAAGCACCATCTCCTCTGAACAAAGATCAAGTAAAATCCTTTTTTAGGATTATCTGAGTATTATTCAAAGTTTGTGTATAATTTTGCGAGTGTTATGCAACCATTAAGGGTTCTTCTTAAAAAAGGAGTGGAATTTATTTGGTCCAATGAGTGCGAAGATGCCTTTAGAAAAGTAAAGAAGGAAATTGCAAGTATGCCAACCTTAGGACATTTTGATGTACAGAAAAAGACTATCTTAATTACTGATGCCAGTGTGCGTGGTTTGGGTGCGGTGTTATCGCAGGTGGTGGATGGTAGTGAGAAGGTGATTGGTTTTGCTTCTCGCTCATTGAAGGGTGCGGAAGAGCGCTATTCGGTGATAGAACGTGAAGCTTTAGCTTGTTACTGGGCTATCAATCATTTCAGATTTTACTTGTGGGGTATACCTTTCCTGGTTAGAACAGACCACAAACCACTTGTGCATAGATTTTCTTGTAGGAATGTTGAAAGCACTACACCAAGAATTAAAAGGTGGGTTGAGGGACTTTGGGAATACAATTTTACTGTGGAATATTTACCTGGTTTAAGAAATGTTCCAGCAGATTTCCTATCTAGGATGCCTTTGGAGAAAGGTTTGTAACCTTGACAACACTGTTCGTTGGGTGAAAGAGTCAGCTATTGACAAGAAGGAATGGGAAGCTGGTTGTGAGGATGATGAGGCTAGAGGTATCATTATGAAGCTCATTGTAAATGGTTGGCCTTCTTTGGATATGGTTCCAAATTGTGTGAGAGGTTTCTGGAATGTGCGTGAGGAATTGAATATTCTACAAGGAGAACTTTTGCGGGGGGATAGACTGATACCTCCTGTTGGTATGAGGGAGAACATTGTCAATCTTGCTCATGAGGGTCATCTGGGACGTAGTTTGACTAAAGCGAGAGTTAGAGAGGCTTATTGGTGGCCTGAGGTAGATCATCAAGTGGAAGAGGTGGTCAAGGATTGTGTCATGTGTGCAGGAAATGACAAGTCAAGGAAAGTTAGGACTGCTCCTCTTTCTCCTGGTGCGATACCTGAACGTCCTTGGTCAAAGCTTGCTGTTGACATTGTAGGTCCTTTTGACACTTTGCCTCCCTCAGAAAGGTTTGTTGTGGTACTAGTTGATTACACATCCAAGTGGGTGTCTGCTTCTTGTATGGGTTCAGTTGTAACTAAGAACATTATTGAATTTCTTAGAGATGCCTTCACTTGTGAAGGTATACCGGATGTTCTTGTTTCGGATAATGAGGTACAGTTTACCTCTCAAGAAATGACAGATTTCTTGAAAGAACTTTCCATCACACATCACAGAACTGCTCTCTATGCGCCACAGGCAAATGGGTTAGTTGAGAGTAGGAATAGACTAATAAAAGCTTCTGCTCAAAGTGCCTTGGAGAGAAGAGTCCCACTTAAGCCCATCCTTAGAGAGAAATTGTGGGCGCATAGGAACACACCTAATAGTGTGACTGGTTGTTCTCCGTTTGAAAAACGTAAGGGGAGAACAGCTGGAGCTAAGTTAAATCCTCTTTGGTTGAGTGTGAAAGATAGAGGTTGTGTTGTGAAGAATTGGAGACTTAATAAATATCAAGAGAATTACAAGCGTAGGTTTGATATGAGAAATGGGGTATGTCAACCTATTTGGAAAATTGGTGATTTGGTATTTGTAAAGAAAGCAGTTTGGTCTCCCAAAGGTGAAACAAAATACTTTGGTCCTAGGCGTATCATTAAAGTTATGAGGAATGTAGTAATGCTTGATGGGGTGATGTGTGGAGTATGTCTTGTTTGTCGAAATGTGCTCATTCTGGGAATGGAAACAGAGATGCTCTGGTTCAGCCCAGATTTCCGAAATGTAATGAAAATTGTACTCGACCTGTTCCATCTTCTCGTGGTTCCAGAATCAGGAGACCACCTGTGTATCTTCGAGACTATTGTGTAAAGTACAAAAAGTATTAGCGAGTTTTATTTTTATGTCTGCAAGTCAATTGGAATTGTTATGTTTTCCAAACTGTGTGTCTTTCTTATATAATTGCTTAAGCTGTTGTATTTTATCTTTCTTTTTGTTTTCATGCTTTCTGTTGTGTTCTTTTATATTTTTTATAAAGGGAAGATGTGTTGTAGCTTTCCCTTTAAGCTGTAGTTCTGATATAGAATGTTATGACATGCGGTTAGAGTGTACAAGGGACTGAAGGGACAGTTGGAGCTGAAGTCTGCTGTCATTGCTTGGTATTTGGTGGGTGTTAAGATTAAACACGTAAAAGAGACTACAGACTACGTGTGATCCATCCTTACAATATATTTTTATCCGCTCCACTTCCTTCACAGTCTACAATTACATATGATAAATGGTCTCATCATTTTGAAGATGACATTTTTAATCATATTTCACAAGAGACCTGCCATTTGATTGGGAAGTTATCACTACAAAATAAGATTGCTCCTTCTCTTATTCAATCTGAATTCTTTACATTAAATCTCCTTCATTGGACCCCTGCTCATTTACACACGTTGAAACTATGGGATGGCGATCTTTGTTGGAATTGTAACTTGGAAGCAGGCACTCATCACCATATGTTTTTTGAATGTACCTTATTGCACTCCTTCTGGGGCCTGATACGGAAACACTTATCATCAATCTTTAATATACCTATACAGCTTTCTTTACCTATGATTCTATTGGGCCCATGGGCTACAGCTATTCCTTTACTCCTTGACAATACGGATCTGGAGCTATTAGATTTACTTTTATTCATTGCTGTTAAAATTATACCACCAGAATGGAAATCTTTTCATCTTCTATCTTATCATACCTGGTGGGCATGGGTATTATACCTTCGTGGAGCTCATACTTTTGTTGCGGAGAAACATTATTTGCCTTCCATTTCCTGGTAATGTTAGGGGGACTCTAGACAACTAATTGAATTTGTCCTCTCAGAGGTTGGTAGTTCAATATCCTTTTGATTCAATTTCTTATTGTATTTCCTTCATTGGAGCAGATGTCCCCTCCCTTCTCTTGAGTCCTCTCTTTTTTTTCTGTCTTTTCCCCAGTATTCTTTTTTTTTCTTTCACCCTGTTTTCTTTTGCTGTTCAATCTTATTTATCAAGCAATACAACTGGTATATGTCTTTATCATGGTATAGGTTGTTGCTTTGTCTGATCCATAATATCTGTGATTTGTATTATTATTTGATGAATTTTATAATGTATACTACATGTCATATATGTATTTGCTCACCTGTTCTAGTAACGATATGTTTACAACTCTTTTTATCCCAGTCCATTAACTCTTGTTATGAAATAATATTTACTCTGAAATTCTTCAATATTAATTTAGTATATATTTGATTCTGATATGTTGTATTGCTATTGTATTACAAATGTATTTTTGCTTTTAAATAAACAATAAAGACATTTAAACAAAAAATTATATTGTCTTCCAATATTAACTACTATTTTTCACGAGATTACTGTTATTTTACTAAATACTCTCAATCAATCAATGAAATTAAGGGTTTCCTAAGCCCCCTACTCACACAAAAGTGTCCAAGGTGCTGGGGGGCTGGTGGGGGGACCCAGCTCCGGGGGTTCACACTGATTCGTCAAAGAGCCTGGTCTTGAGCTCCTTCAGTTACTTGGAGAGAGTTGGAGTCTGGTGGAGGTGGAGAGGGAGGGCGTTCCATGCCTTGGCCATGAGGAAGAAGAAGGAATGGACACCTGTTCTAGTCTTCTTGATGCGCTGCACCATCACAAGGGAGAGCTGGGCTGTCCTTTGTGTTGCGTGGAATGAGAGACGGCGGTTCATGTAGACGGGACCGGTGTTGTGGAGGGCCTTGTGGGCCTGGGTGAGAAGCTTGCAAGTGATTTTCTTCTGGATGGGGAGCCAGTGTACTCTGACTTATAAACATTCAGTTCCCCATGGTCTGCAGTATATACATACTTCAATAAAATAAATAATAAATAAAAACACAATATTATAAGGACTTGGAACCTTTGGCTCACTGAAATTAAAGTCAGAATCAGTATAACCTGTGCTTAGAATTTTTCCATTGATTGTCAGCTATCTTACTCAATATAAATTACTAAAAAGCTTATTTCCTGACAATAAACTCATTAACAGATGCAATCACTGTGGATCATACCAATTTTGCTGAAGATCTCGCTAAAATTTCCATTGTCCAAATCAGGCAAAGCATTCTGGAATCGTTCAGCGTATATGCTTTTTTCAAACCACATATGGTTGGTTCTGCCCTTAGTGTTAGGTTTTCACTGCTCCACAGCTCAGGAATTTGTACTCCCAGTGTTGTCACACCACCATTCATCATGTTGACATTATTTACTTTTGGTAGAGACATAATTTAGCTACAGATTCCTTACCTTAGAATATCCCAGGTGTCAGACTGGATCCTGCAGGCTTTTGGTCAAGCAATACCCTTGTGCGCCAGTAAGTGGCATCCTTCGAAAACTCCACATAGCGTCATCTGTGTCATCTACTTCAGAAGAGACATCTGCATCATCTATATATATGCCACCTCGGCACGATGATGTCAATTACTTTTTCACGACTTTCCACGCCAAAAGCACGGAGCCATGTAGCGTACTGACAGTGGTGTGTTTAGAACAAATAGGGCCCTCAAATGGATCAGTCCTGAACCTAAAAACCTGTCCACAGTGTGGGGAGGATAGGTGAGTCGGGAAGGAATCTATGGCTAAGTTATGTCTCTACCAGATAAGTCATTACAAAACGTAAGTAACTTGTCCATCTGATAGAGACATCTAGCTGCGTATTCATTACCTTAGAATAGATACCCAAGAAATATTATCCCCGGATGAGGGACTGCAGACAAGTTTATACCAGGAAGTCCTGCAGTACAGAGTTTCCAAAAAGGCCATCCCGGCGGACTTGACTGTCCAGGCAGTAGTGCTTAGTGAACATGTGCAGTGATGCCCACTTTGCTGGAACACCATGTTCCAATGCTGTGGTTGCAGCCTTAGCTCCGCAGAAATGTCCTCACAAGCCTTCAGGAGGCTACTTCTTGACCAGAGCGTAGCAAAATTGATACAGAGTTCAACACATCACAAGATAGTCATTTACTGCACTGCACAACCTTTCTTTCATCCGACATGCCCAACAAAGAGTTAGTTGTCACCCGGAACTCCTTAGTGCAGTCAAGGTAAAACTATTTTTGGGACCAGACAGTGGAGTCAATCCTCTGCCTTAGAGGGATGTATCGGAGCATAGAAAGTGAGCAAGGTGATATATTGCCCCATGTGGAAACGTGTTACCACTTTCAGAAGGAAGAGGCCCTAGTGGAAAGCACCAATTTATCCAGGACTATGGTCAAGTAAGGATGCTTGGATGACAAATCCTACAATTTGCTCACCCTCCTGACAGATGTGATGGTAAGCAGCTGGAGGGGGCAATTGGGCAGAGGTTCAAATGGTGCACACATCAGGAATGTGAGAACCAAATTACGGTCCCGATGAGGCATGATGAAAGGGGCACCGGGGAACATATGTACAAGCCCCTTAAGAAATCTGCTTACAATAGGGGATTTAAATAAAGAGGGTTAGCCTGGCAGCCTCAAGAAGGCAGCCAAGGCCGAAGGGCACCATTCAAGAGTGCCCATGCTTTCAACTGCTGCTGCTCAATGTTCACGCAAGAAGGTGCAGTGTTGACAGGCTCCGGTGGAGGGCCCTCTCCTGCTGCTGTGACCAAAGATCCTCCCAAAGGGGCAGCCTAATCGGAGGAGCCATACCAGACTCTCCTTGCCCTGTCCAGAGACACAAGAATGACTTGGGACCAGTCGCTCCTGATCTTCTTGAGCACTCTGGACAGGAGTGGCATTGTCAGAAAGGCTTACAGGAGGCCTGAGCTCCACTCAAGATAAAAAGCGTTGCAGAAGGAGCGCCGCCTTAGAAATTCCATTGCAAACACATGGAGATGATGGAAGGAGCACTGAAACCTTTCAGACACTCACCCCCAGTCACAGATCTGGGTTATATCCATCATCGTTCATTAGCTCACTTCGCCACCCCAGTTCAGGACCAGCCATATGCAAATCATTCTTGACCCTTTTCCTTATGGGCCAATCCAGGTCTTCCCTGGACCGAAAACAAGAAGTGGGCCTCTGGCTCATTGTGTCACTAGATTCAAGCTAGCCTGGCTGATGAGGGGTGATGCCCCAAATCCCATCCCAGGATGCTTGTTTCCGGTCCAGGGAGGACCTGGCAAGACAGTTCGGGCTGGACTGTTCCCATGAGGCGCAGGGTCAAGAGGACTGATTTGCATATGGCTGGGGGGCATGGTGAGCAAAAGAACAATGGATTTAACCCAGATCTATTGACTGGGGGTGAATGTTTGATTTGCTGTGCATTCCATCCATCATCTGTGTGTCTTTTGCCTTAGAAATTCCAGCATGGAAAACTGCAGATATTGTGGGTTCTCAGCAGAGGTGAACAGATCTAACAAAGTCTCAACCCACCGCTAAAAGAGACTTTGGGCCATCTCCGGATAGAGACACTATTCGTGATCCACTAGACATCAACAGCTTAGTTTGTCCTCCCTGATGTTTAGAGAACCTTCCAGGTGTTGAACCACCAGGGATATGCCCTGCTGTCCCAGCCCTGCCCAGCGACACATGGCCTCTCGACAAAGGGACCAGGACCCCACTCCACCCTGTTTGTTGCAGTACAACATGGTGGTGGTGGTGTTGTCCATTAACACCTGTATCAGCTTTCACTTGGTGGAAGGGAGAAAAACTTTCAATGCCAAGTTAATTGCCTGGAGCTCATTTGCCAGGTGATGTGGTGTCCAGATACTTATGGAGACCAGAGTCCTCTTGTCTTCTCCTCTCCCAAATGGCTGATACAGGGGTGATGCATCTGTCACTACTGTGTGATCTGGTTGGGGAAGAGAAAGAGGTCTGCTTCTGACCCAATCTCTATTTGGCCAGTCACCACTGCAAGTCCTGTGCAGTTCCCTCTGAGATCTGGACCATGACGGAGAGATTCCTCGGATGCTGCACCCCTAGTACTTCAGATTCCTCTGCAGAATTGACATACACCATATGGCACGTACAACAAGCATGAGGCCATGATGCCCAGCTGCCTCAGGGTCATTCTCACCAAAATCCAGCATAGAGACTTAAACATTGATATCATAATCTGGACATCCTGGACTTGCTAATCAGGCAGATAGACCTAAAACTGAACTGTGTCCAGAACAGTTCCAATGAAATGGAGAGTCCGAGAGGGAGCAGGGTGTGACTTTGTCATGTTGATATTGAACCCCAGTAAATGCGGGGAGCGTTCCATAGTCTGGCGGCGGAAGACAAAACCCTGAGGGGAACCCACCTTCAAAAACGCAGATGGGTTCCGACCACTGCCATCACCTTGGTGAACACTCCTGGGGTGAATTGTCATTCTGTGTTGTATTGTCTTCCCCCTCCCTATTGCTCCACCTCCAGCGTTGGGCAGCACGGAGTTGTGTTAGCAGCCCTATGATGAAGCATGACACAGCTTGCTGTGTGTGAGGGCAGTTTTTAACACACATGTGTGCTTCCCCTACATGAGCCAACGGCTATCCAATACATTAAGTCCCTCACCTAGGTTGTGTTTCGGACCCTGAAGTGCCTGCCACACGGTGCAGTGATGTTTAAAAAAGATCATTTCACAACGGAAGCTTGTGCTGCAATCCTTTTCTGCCCGCTACTCAAGCTTCCATTTTAGAATGGATGTCTCCGACCGCTCGCATCTTAATACAGAGGTAAGAACCGTCGACCTGTGTATGGGCGGTTCCAGACCGATACGGTGTCGGGCGCACACAAGTCTGCCGGACATTGTAATCAGGGCCCTAATTGGATAGGCTCATTACTTCAGGCCTTAAAAAATTGTCAAAACTTCTTCGTACCTTGAACCAAAAAGATTTGGTGTGTGCCTCAGCCTTTAGAGGCCGTCATTAATGAGTATCATGAGATGTAATTCAAAATGTTTACGCAGAGTGCACAAAGCTCATGCTCCACAACTAGAAAATAGTTTGGCTATGCCCCCAGACATTACATTATGTCTGGGTGCATTATATATGGGGAAGAGGTGTGGTGCAGCGGCCAGGGGGCTGACCCCGGGACATGGGGGCTCAGAATTCAATCGCCGGCCGCAGGTTAGCCCAGCACCTTGTGACTCTGGGCAATAGCTTGCTTAATCTTCCCGATGGCCCCCAGGGCTGGGACACCTCTCCGGTGGTATTTCATTTGGTATTTCCTACCAGGGGAAACAAAACTTGTCTAAATGATGTATAATAAGAGCCAGAGGAAATACTGCCTGTGTCTCTGTTTCCCAAAGATTACTTACTACTTATCATGGATATTGAACCTAGATTGCTTAAATTTCAATGGCTGGCAACGTTGTATGCCCACCAACATCACACACTGAAATTATAGCATGAAACATGGGGTCACCACAGGCCATTCCATCCAAATGAATCTAATGACAAAAAGGTCTATCGCCAATTGCACATGCTCAGCATTGCCACTGTTGTGCTTAGACTTAAACACAATGTGGATCTCTTATGAGTGTTGGTTGTGTTATACAGATTATCTCTTTCAGCACAGAGACCCCTTTTCATTTTAGCTCAAAGACATGGGTTGATGAACATATACCAAGAGATGTACTGATATTTCGTCAAATGCGTGTTTCTAGAATGCACTTTTATTCTGTAAATCTGCAGAATTCCCCTGAGTGGGACTCTGCAAGTTCTGCCCACCCATACTATTCAGCTGACTGTTTTTCTCTATTATTCTATCATTTTATATATTTTAATCACTTGCTTTTAGGCTTATTTCTTTTAGTTTTAGGTTCTTAAACACATACAAGACAGGTTCCATTTTAGCAAAAGAGTCCATGTTATTTAGCCTGTCCAGCTCGTTTACTTTTATTCCCGAATCCATCCTAGGTAATGAGTTATCAATCTTAGACCATGAAGGCAGCCATCTTTGACAATGGAGGCTGACGTTTTTTGTCAAATAACGTACAATCATTAACATGTCCACCTTTGATGCAGCATTAGTCTGTGCCCATCTTTCCAAGAGCTGCGAAAGTGTCAAATCATTCACATATAGACATCGACGAAACTCCTCTGTGCGACATCAGTTTGTGGCATGTTTCATTTTCACGGTCATATAACAACCATAATCCAAAATATTAGTCTATATTGATGTGCGTTTGCCTTATTAGTGCACACACTGATGTATATGATTATGTCAAAACATTCCTAAGGTGACATTGTAATTTCCATCTTTGATAATATACAATACGTAAAGACTAACACTTTACCACTCGGTTAGGAGAGAAACTTTACCCAGCTCACAGAAGTAGATCACAGATCCAGATGAGCATGTCACCAGATTCCATCTCAACTGAAGAAGACTCCAGCAAGACTCTCTGAGATTCTGCGAAGCATTCCATTCTGCCTTCACAAACTGGTGCCAGGATTGTGTTCTCTTTGTTTTCCAGATATGGCCATCACCTCAGAAACTCAAGCTTATTATTTATTAATCTGCCAGAGCTAGCATAGCACTTAGAAATAGCATGAAATGGGTATAAGAGCTATGAAATGTGATGTTATGATTATTTTTCCCTATTTTCACTGTTATTGAAAAGCATAGATGCTTTTTATTATCTTCTGTGATGTTACCATTATGTTGTGCACTAGATCTTGACATTTAAAAATAACTATTATAAAAATAAATATGTTGAGGTACATATTCCATTTCTAATGAATTTGAGTTTGTAAATCATTGATGAACAATCACTTGGATTACCCCTGCTCCATGTCAGTAACCCGAAAGCATTGATGCTACCTCATTTATATATTGGGAGAGGTGCTGCTGGGCTACAATAAACTGTTTTTCACATTCAGTGCTGGTGCTTTGAACTAAGTTCACTCGACTCACCCATGGGTTTGAAAACAAACGTTGTAGAGACTCAGTTTTTTAAACTGTTACTTTACAAAGTTATCAGTAGTAGCATGTATATTAACTCTTCAAAATGCTCCAAAAGCTTCAGCAACTTGTACAGAACCACACAGCAATATTAGTGCTGGCCCTGCATATATCAGAGATTGTCACAGTGCATCCATAATTCAATCATTGGACCAAAACTCAGGGGAGCCAAGAGTGTCGTTCAAACTTGTCTGCTGGGAAAATAACGTTTGCAGGCCCCACGGTCCAAAGTGTGTGTTTAAATAATTTCACCACTGTAAACCAGAATGCAACTTTTGCTGGGGGAAGAATTCAAGGACAATTATGAAGCAGTGGTTGATTCGTCCAAGGCGTCACCAATAGAGGTCCTCACAGAAAACATAAGGATAATGGATGCAATCCTGCATCCACATTGTATTGTTTATTTCTGAGAAAAAATATACAATTTCCATAAAACAGACATATGACTGACAACCTGCCAGTTAAAAAAAAAAAACATAGTAATGTTTACAAATGAAAAAACTTACAAGTACATAATCAAGAAAATCTACAACTGCATATCTTGTAAAGCATACATTCAAATTCATTAGTTTCCAAGTTTCCAAAGTGCAGATGCATAAATAAAATTCCTCACCAACACCTTTGCAACCAAGCTCTAAGAATAAAGTTTGCTGTAAAAATCTGTGAAAAAAATACATCACATTACTTACATATGCCTAAAATGTTCTGCTTTGATGTGAAATTAACCCCTTCGCTGTTAGGCCTTCCCCCGACACCCCCCACCCCGTGCAAAGCCTTTTTTTGGCTATTTAGGGTAGTGCGCGCTTAGGCCCCTGTAACCTTTCGAACACATAAGGTATCCATGGCAAATTTGCGTCCTTTTCTTCCAACATCATAGGAATTCTAAAGGTACCCAGGGTTTTTGGATTCCCCTGGAGGGGTCCCAGAAATTAGCCAAAATACAGCTAAATTTTGTTTTTTGGGGGAATAATGGGAAAAAAGGGCTGCAAATGAAAGTATCTGGGTTTTTCCCTGCAAATGGTATCAACAAAGGGTTTGTGGAGCTGAAATCACCATTTTCCCAGCTTTTAGGGAATGACAGACTTTGGTCAGAAAACCAACATTTTTAACACAGTTTTGGCATTTTTCTGGGACATAGCCTATTTCTGCTATTTTTTGTGCTTTCAACCTCCTTCCAGTTAATGGTAGAAATGGGTATGAAAGCAAAAATGGATCTTGGAAAGCTATACATTTTAGAAAAGCAGAGAAAATTCTGAATTCAGCAAGGGGTCATTTGTGTAGATCCTTCAATGTTTCTTTATAGAAACTAACAGTTAAATATAGGAAAAATTGAAAATTAGTTGAAAAAAACAGACTTTTGTGTCAACGTTTTCACCTGTAACTTCTTCTAATTATGACAGCTCTTTGAAAGCAATATACTGTTACATCCGCTGGACGTTTCTGGTTGTGGGGATATATAGGACTTTTAGGTTCACCAAGAATCCGATGAACCCAGAGTCAAAAACTGAGCAGCAAATTTGCAATGGCTTTTTATTATGTACCGGGTATATAGCAATTATTGTGGGAAAATGTATACAAGGAAAAATCGATATGAAAGACACCTATGTATGTCTGAAATGGGAACAAATTATAGAGTTTAGAAACAGTATATTTTTGCACATTTTCAAAATTGGGAATACTCATACTAGCTTGAGAATTACATGTCATTTTTCAAAATTACTTCTTTTTTACACAATGTCTTTCATTTGGAAGACAGAAATGCATTGAAAGTCAATAGGTGATAACAGTTGCTTTACAAATCTGAGTTACCCTAAGACTCCGGATAAAAATGGTACCTCACTTGTGTGGGTAGGCATAGTGCCCACAACAGGAAAAGGCTCAAAACCCAACGTGAGCACACCACATTTTCACAATGAAAAATTACCCTTTTTTTGCAAAGTGCCTAGCTGTAGTTTTGTAACCCTAGCTGTGCCGGCACCTAGGGAAACCTAGCAAACCTATACATTTTTGAAAACTAGACACCGAGGGGAATCCAGGATGAGGTGACTTGACTGCCTCCCACCTGGTTCTGTTACCCAGAATCCCTTGCAAACCTAAAAAATTGTCAAACAAAACACATTTACCCTACATTTCTGTGGTGGAAAGTTCTGGAATCTGCGTGGATCAACAAATTTCCACCCACCCCGCATTCCCTAAAGTCTTCCAAGAAAAATGGCACCTGACTTGTGTGGGTCAGCCTAGTGCCAGCGACAGGAAACGGCTCAAAACACAACATGGACGCACATCAATTTTGCAGTGAAAAATGACCCTTTTTTGGGCAAAGTGCCTAGCTATAGTTTTTGAACCATAGCTCTGCCGGCACCTAGGGAAGCCTAGAAAACCTATACATTTTTGAAAACTAGACACCCAGGGGAATCTAGGATAGGGTGACTTGACTGCTTGACGGCCTCCCAACAGGTTCTGTTACCCAGAATCCCTTGCAAACCTAAAAAATTGTCAAATTTTTTATTTTCCCCACATCCTGTGGTGGAAAGTTCTGGAATCTGCGTGGATCCACAACTTTTCACCCACCCCGCGTTTCCCAAAGTCTTCAGAGAAAAATGGTAACTCACTTGTATGGGTCGGGCGTGTGCCCGCGACAGGAAACAGCGCAAAAGGCAACGTGGACACACCTCAATTTCGCAGTGAAAAATGACCCTTTTTTGGCAAAGTGCCTAGGTGTAGTTGTTGAACCATAGCTCTGCTGGCACCTAGAGAAACCTAGAAAACCTATACATTTTTCTAAACTAGACACCAAGGGGAATCCAGGATGGTGTGACTTGACTGCCTCCCACCAGGTTCTGTTACCCAGAATCCCTTGAAAACCTAAAAAAGTGTCAAAAAAACACATTTTCCCCACATTTCTGTGGTGAAAAGTTCTGTAATCCAAGTGGATCCACAAATTTCCACCCACCCCGCATTCCCTAAAGTCTTCCGAGAAAAATGGCACCTGACTTGTGTGGGTCGGCCTAGTGCCCACGACAGGAAATGGCTCAAAACGCAACATGGACACACCTCAATTTTGCAGTGAAAAATGACCCTTTTTTGGCAAAGTGCCTAGCTGTAGTTTTTTAACCATAGCTCTGCCGGCACCTAGGGAACCCTAGAAAACCTATACATATTTGAAAACTAGACACCCAGGGGAATATAGGATGGGGTCACTTGACTGCCTCCCCACAGGTTCTGTTACCCAGAATCCCTTGCAAACCTAAAAAAATGTCAAAAAAACCCACATGTTGCCCACATTTCTGTGGTGGAAAGTTCTTTAATCCTTGTGGATCCACAAATTTCCACCCACCCCGCATTCCCCAAAGTCTTCAGAGAAAAATCGTACCTCACTTGAGTGGTCGGCCTAGTGCCCGCGACAGGAAACGGCGCAAAGCAAAATGTGGGCACACCTCAATTTCGCAGTGAAAAATGACCCTTTTTTGGCAAAGTGCCTAGCTGTAGTCTTTGAACCCTAGCTCTGCCGGTACCTAGGGAAACCTACCAAACCCACACATTTCTGAAAATTAGACACCCATGGGATTCCAGAGAGGTATGGCTTGTGAGGATCCCCCAACGTTTCCTTACCCAGAATCCCCTGCAAACCTCAATTTTAGCTGAAAAAAAACACATTTTTGTGTGGGAAAGTTGTGGCATCACTGGTCTGACACAAATTTCATACCACCCAGCGTTCCCTCAGGTCTCCCCATAAAAATGGTGCCTCAATTGTGTGGGAGGCCCAAGTACCCACAACAGGAAAGGGCAAAAAACATAGTGAGGCGACATCAAAATTGTCTATCACAAAACAACCTGGTTTTGCAAGGGGGTAACCTGGGTTTTTGGCCCCGTGCTCGGCGGCTATCTATAGAAACCCCCCAAACCCATACATTTCTGAAAACTAGACACCTGTGGGCTTTCAGGGAGATATGGCTTGCATGGATCCCCAAACATTTCCTTACCCAGAATCCCCTGCAAACCTTAATTTTAGCTGAAAAATCACTTTTTTCACACATTTTTGTGTGGGAAAGTTGGGGCATCACCGGGCTCACACAAATTTCCTACCACCCAGCATTCCCCCGGGTCTCCTGATAAAAACGGTGCCTCACTCATGTGGGAGGCCCAAGTACTCGCGACAGGCAAGGGCCCAACTCAGTGCACCCATAGCCATCTTCCCGTGGCGGGGTGCCTGTGCCGGACGCAATGCTCTAGGTGCCACTAACCCTGTGGAACCCCAATCAGCGCCACGTGGTGGTAGGCCCGTGATGGCCGCAAGGCCTCAGTGCCAATAACCCTGTGCAACCCCAGTCAGCGCCACGTGGTGGTAGGCCCATGACGGCCACAAGGTCTCAGGTGCCACGAACCCTGTGCAACCCCAGTCAGCGCCACGTGGCGGTAGGCCTGTGATGGCCGCAAGACCTCAGGTGCCACTAACCCTGTGCGCCACAACTCATGGGCCCTTTATGATTGAGAACCGTGGAGCGTCCATCATCCAGTCATCACCGGCAGAGGGGAATGTGACGTGTCAGCCCCTTATTTTGGCGGAGTCACATGGCCTGTGATGCCTATGCTGGATGGGTGTGGTGTGCGTGCAAACCTGCCCTGACATGCTGACAACTAGACCAGTGACCTACACACCACCAGCGAGTACGCCTGCGACGGGTAGCAATGACGTCCCCCCCTCGGAGCGTAAGAGGAGTGGTCTGGCCTGCCATATGCCAGACCAGCTCAGGGCTTGCAACAATGACTCATGGGATCTGGGCGTGGTTCAGTCCATGTCCAGACATGGAAGTGACTGATGCGTGTTTCCCTGTGGTAGTGTTCACAGGACCCGGTAAACAATATGCAATGTAGCACCCGCTGACTGGCATCCCACAGGATGAGCATCATTGACGCAAGGGACATCACTGTCCCTACATTCACCCACACATTCATACATGAATGATGAAAGACATAACACAGCAGTGCGTCACTGGATGCTTTTTGCACACCTAGGGCAGTTCTGCAGCTGGAGCGGTACAGGGCAATGCCGAGCACACTACACAATATGGGCTCATGGTGGGCCAGCCAGAGTCCATCTGGGGATGACAAGTACTGCGGAAGAGGAAGGGTACAGTCAGCAGTCTGGTCGCCGTGTCATTGGTCATCAAACAGGGTATGGCAGTCCATGTCGCTGTCCAAGGTGAGTGCATCGGAGTGTATCGGGGGTCAGTGGAAGGTCATGGGGCGATGTGCGGCACCAAGCAAGAACAGGCCAGGTGGTGGAAATGAAAGCTAGTGCCTCCTGATCACAAACCCATCCACGTCCTCATCCCCGGTGTTGGAAGGTCATGTGTTGTTCATGGGGGTCTTGGGAGACTGGCGGGCCGTGGGTGCCTCCTTCTGGGTGGTTTGGGTGGTGGGTGGGGTCTCCTCGATGCAGATGGTCAGCCCTGATCCTGGAGGTGAGTCGCGGATGATGTCAATGATGTCTAGGAGGACTTGGGTGTCGATGCTGGGGTTGTCCTCCTCATCATCAGTGAAGAGTGGCTGGGACTGCTCTGCAGGGGTTTTGACACTGGCCCTGCAATGTGAAGGGGAGATGGTGTATTGCAATGTGTCCACATGTATTTAGCCGCAAGGGACATGTTGACACTCAGACAGCATGGCATTGTTCATTGTGACAGTCTATGGATCTGGGTGATGACCCAGAGTCATTGAGGGTGTGCACTGTGCTGTGCTTGATTGTGCTTGTGTGTCATGTGGCCATCTCCACCTGTCCCCCAGTACCCTGTTGCGGTTGTGTTGTGTCCTGTCGAGCAGTGTCCGGTCCCCCGACTCCGGCCACAGTATCCACACTGATGACTGTTGACACCAGCTCCTCCATGACATCCAGCTCCAGCTGTGGTGCTGGGTCCCCACCTCCGGTCTGCATTGCTGCCTTCTGGTTGGCCGAGAGTTTCTCCTTTGTCTTCCGCTTGATGCCATTCCATCGCCTCTTGACCTCGTCCATTGTCCTCTTGTGCTCTCCGATGCCATTTACCTTGTCCACGATGTCCCACCATATTCCTGTTTTTGTGCCCAATGAGACGTTGGAGGTGACGAACAGTTGTTGATGGTGTTCCATCACCTCCGTGACTATGATCCTTTTCGCCTGCGGACTGCACTTCGTCTTCCTCTTCTTCTTGTTCTTGCCCTTCCCTGCCCCCGAGGTCCCGGGCTGGTCGTCTGGGGTGCTTGTGGGTTTGCGCTCGTCCTCTCCGCCTGCTCCAGCTGCCTCCATGGTGCTTGGGTGTTGGTCAGTTTGTGCTTGGGTGTTTTTTCTACTTTTATGGTTATTTTTTCCGCCGGCCAGGTGTGTGTTGCAGGCCTGACGCTGCTTATCACTGATTTCCGCATCGGACTTTGGCCGATCGCAGGTTTTTTGGTGTTGTGGTTTGTGTTTTTATCTCTGTCGGGGTGGTTACATCACGGACATTGTCTGCGGTTTCGGCAGACTATCGCATGGTACCACCTTGTTGTGAATTCCACGTTGACACGGGGTTATTTTACGGCGATAGGCTGCGATGTGTAAAGTTGCATTAACATTTTTTGGTGATGTGTAGCACACGTTCTTGTGAATATACCCCATTGTTGCATGATAACAAACATACATAAATCTGCTATTGCAAACAAATAATGACTTAAATTGTCGAAGTCCTCAAATAGCTTATAAGAGAATGCATGATATAAGGGGCACCTACAAGAAATACATTGAAAAATATTTAACAGGGGCATAGGAAAATCAAGTGTATTGTGTGTCCATATTGAGATAGGCCGCACAGGCACAATTTAATTTTTTTATTATTAGGGCACTATCTCTTCATAAACTCAAAGAGTGGCATTGTACACATAAGCCTCCTCAACCTTGACTTACCCGCGAGTTATCCGTTTTGGGCTTTTCTGTTGGTAATTTCAAATGTCTATGATGCAATCAAACTACAGTCGTCGTTTTCTGCTACCTTACGGCAGGTATGCATTTCAGTTCAGAGCAGCTCAAGATGATCTTTTCAAACATTTATTTTCTACCATTAATTATTGCTTATTCACATCTTAGAAACATGTGTTTCCCTTCCAGCTCCTAATACTCCACTAGCGTATGCTAGTTCACCTGAGTACTTTACAGCTTACTTTATTTTTACAATGTCCAGCATCCCTTTCTCTTTCCATTAATCTCAGGCTCTTTTTCATCTTCATTGATTTATGTGCTTGCAGTTGTTGTCGTCTGCTACTGATCTCCCAGCTTCTATCTCAAAACTTTTTACTCCTGTTTCTAAGGTTTTAGTCTTAATCATGCTTTGTGCAGCCTCCTCCTGGTGTCTCTCCTTCAGATCACCTACCAGCTGCTCCAGTTAAACAATGTTTCTCTTCTGTTGCCTCAACTAGCCTCTATGTTTTGTTTCACTTTTTCTTCAGGCACCTTTTCCTCTCCTTTTGAAACAGCAAAATGATTTCCTCTCCTACAATAATCATTAATGAATCCGAATGATGTTTCTACTTATAGACCTATTTCTCTGTGAATATTTTACCCAACAATTCTAAAACAGGATAACAATCTTCTGTCACAGTTCATTCTGTATTCCGACCAGGTAATTCCACTAAAACTGCTATGCTTTCTGTTTCTAAATTTCTTCTTTCACAGCACAATACAGAATGTTCTATCTATATCTCACGCTATTCTTCATTTTGCTCGTTCATCCTTGGGCATTAGGGTTTCTTCTCTTTATTTATATATATATATATAATATTTATTGAGATCCAAAATTTGCATTTACAGATACGGAAATATAAAACAGTTTGTACGTGCAATACCCATAAATACAATGATAATTAATACATATTTCATAACCTTATACATCCAGGTTAAGTTAAAAAGACATTAGTAGCGCTTCTCGATAACTGACCACCCCCATAGGGGAAATCACCAAATAAATACAGTGAATACAATAAATACAATAAATGCAGCTGCCTTTAGGGATGAGCAATAAAGTGCCTTAAGTGCATAGTGTGGAATGTATGGCAGAGCGATATAATCAAACCATAAATCTAACCACGCTTTTCAAATGAAAAAAAGACCCCACCGTTTTTCAAATTTTTTCATACCCCCGTTTTGTATTGCATATAGTTGCTCATTGTTTCTAAATTGCCCCATTTTTCATAACCAGTTGCCATTTTTGGAGTAAAAGGAACCGGCCCACGGCTGTCGCTAAATATAATAATCTTATCCATTTATTAATTAGACTTAGACCAGGATCATACCTAAAAAGTTTCAAGGCGATGCTTGCGGCTAGGCTGACCTGCCATTCAGTCTACAGATAGTGGAATATTTCATTCCAAAATCTCTGAGTAAGTGAACAGTGACGTATTACATGCCCCCAATTAGTGACAGACCCATCAGAGCCTTGAAAACAGTGGCCCGGAAGGCTAGGGCTAATTTGGGCTAAAAACCGTGGAGTTCTGTGCAGCAGCCATTTGTAAACAAGCATTTACAATGCAACAGGTCTCGCATTTGTAAATTTTAGAGCTATCGTACACTAAAACTACGGACCCAAATCACTCCATTCCAATGCTCGCAAGACTCCAAGATTACATCAGGTGTGATAATGTAATGTTAGCACGTATTTGTTATCTTAGCTCATCCTGCTATCCTTACACACTTGGAATATATTATGACATTTATTCAGAATTAATAAGGGCAGAAGTTACAACTAAAAAAACTGCCTGCAGCACTGAGCCCATATACACTATAAGACGAGCATATTTTCAAATACAAATGCTGAGTTTTAAGCACGACGGCGTGCTTGTCTACAAAATCAGGAATTTTCACGCTCGCTGCTAACATTAGCTGCAATAGTAATTACGACCCAAATCACTCCATTCCAATGCTCGCAAAACTCGCAGATTACATCAGGTGTGATAGTATAATGTCAGCACGTAATTGTTATCTCAGCTCATCCTGCTATCCTTACACACTTGGAATATAATGTGACATTTATTGAGAATTAATAAGGGCACAAGTTACAACTAAAAAAACTGCCTGCAGCACTGAGCCCATATACACTATAAGACAAACATATTTTCAAATACAAATGCTGAGTTTTAAGCACGACGGCGTGCTTGTCTACAAAATCAGAAATTTTCACGCTCGCTGCTAACATCAGCTGCGATAGTAATTACGAGCCAAATCACTCCATTCCAATGCCGCAAAATAAAGACAGCTAAACCCTTCTAGTAAAATAAATACAACGACCTAAATAGCAGTACAACTCTTCCCGAAAAATAAATTAAAACAAAATAAATAGCAGAAATGGACCATCGTACACTAAAACTACGGACCCAAATAACTATATTCCAATGCTCGCAAAACTCGCAGATTACATCAGGTGTGATAGTATAATGTCAGCACGTAATTGTTATCTCAGCTCATCCTGCTATCCATACACACTTGGAATATAATGTGACATTTATTGAGAATTAATAAGGGCAGAAGTTACAACTAAAAAAACTGCCTGCAGCACTGAGCCCATATACACTATAAGACGAGCATATTTTCAAATACAAATGCTGAGTTTTAAGCACGACGGCGTGCTTGCCTACAAAATCATGAATTTTCACGCTCGCTGCTAACATCAGCTGCGATAGTAATTACGACCCAAATCACTCCATTCCAATGCTCGCAAAACTCGCAGATTACATCAGGTGTGATAGTATAATGTCAGCACGTAATTGTTATCTCAGCTCATCCTGCTATCCTTACACACTTGGAATATAATGTGACATTTATTGAGAATTAATAAGGGCAGAAGTTACAACTAAAAAAAATGCCTGCAGCACTGAGCCCATATACACTATAAGACAAGCATAGTTTCAAATACAAATGTTTAGTTTTATGCACGACGGCGTGCTTGTCTACAAAATGATGAATTTTCACGCTCACTGCTAACATCAGCTGCGATAGTATAGTTACAGCACGAAATTGTAACATGAAATCATCCTGCCGTCTTTACATACTTAGAACATGGGATGAGATTCGAGAGGGATTAATAAAGTTAGAGCTTGCAAGTATAAAACACCCGAAAACAGTGAGCCCATGTGGTTACAACAACAAAACAGCACCAAAGGCTAAAGTGATGTTCCTTATAACACAAGCACAGTTGTAAATAAGAAACGTTTGTTTTGGGCAAATGTATACCATTTTACACATCAACACGCTTCACGCTCGCTGCTGATATCAAGTATGATCGTATATTTACGGGACTTCATTCACACATCAAATCATCCTGCTATCCTTACGAAGTCAGTACATGGTGTGCCATTTGTTATATATTCATAAAGGCACAAGGGACAATTATAAAAGAGCCTGAAGCATTGCGCCCATGTACACTATTATTCAAGGGTTTCCTACCCGCATCCACGCTACGCGCACACAGCCACTTCGCAGTGCCCTTCAATTGGGAATAATGTGTGAAAAGGGTAAAAAAATCGGAAGACAGAAAGTCTGGTATGGTGTGAAGTGTCAGCTTGTTTGTGGCAGCTAAAAAACGAAAGAAACCAGGCCAAGATAATTAAGTACATTGAGATGGGCAGTATAGATTGTAATCTCTTCGTTCCCAGCTTCAAAGACATGCAAATGAAGACACAGAGTGATGTGAAAGGTCTTTTCCATTCCAATGCCGCAAAGTGAAGACAGCCAAACTCCCGGGAAAATAAATAAAAATAAGCCCAAAAGCAGAAACGGACCATCGTACACTAAAATTACGACCCAAATCACTCCATTCCAATGCCGCAAAATAAAGACAGCTAAACCCTTCCAGTAAAATAAATACAACGACCTGAATAGCAGTACAACTCTTCCGGAAAAATAAATTAAAACAAAATAAATAGCAGAAACGGACCATCGCACACTAAAACTACGGACCCAAATCACTCCATTCCAATGCTCGCAAGACTCGCAGATTACAGCACGTGTGATAGTGTAATGTCAGCACGTAATTGTGATCTCAGCTCATCCTGCTATCCTTACACACTTGGAATATAATGTGACATTTATTTCAAATTAATAAGAGCACAAGTTACAACTAAAAAAACTGCCTGCAGCACTGAGCCCATATACACTATAAGACGAGCATATTTTCAAATACAAATGCTGAGTTTTAAGCACGACGGCGTGCTTGCTTACAAAATCAGGAATTTTCACGCTCGCTGCTAACATCAGCTGCGATAGTAATTACGACCCAAATCACTCCATTCCAATGCTCGCAAAACTCCCAGATTACATCAGGTGTGATAGTATAATGTCAGCACGTAATTGTTATCTCAGCTCATCCTGCTATCCTTACACACTTGGAATATAATGTGACATTTATTGAGAATTAATAAGGGCAGAAGTTACAACTAAAAAAACTGCCTGCAGCACTGAGCACATATACACTATAAGACGAGCATATTTTCAAATACAAATGCTGAGTTTTAAGCACGACGGCGTGCTTGTCTACAAAATCACGAATTTTCACGCTCGCTGCTAACATCAGCTGCGATGGTAATTACGACCCAAATCACTCCATTCCAATGCTCGCAAAACTCGCAGATTACATCAGGTGTGATAGTATAATGTCAGCACGTAATTGTTATCTCAGCTCATCCTGCTATCCTTACACACTTGGAATATAATGTGAAATTTATTGAGAATTAATAAGGGCAGAAGTTACAACTAAAAAAAAATGCCTGCAGCACTGAGCCCATATACACTATAAGACAAGCATAGTTTCAAATACAAATGTTTAGTTTTATGCACGACGGCGTGCTTGTCTACAAAATGATGAATTTTCACGCTCACTGCTAACATCAGCTGCGATAGTATAGTTACAGCACGAAATTGTAACATGAAATCATCCTGCCGTCTTTACATACTTAGAACATGGGATGAGATTCGAGAGGGATTGATAAAGTTAGAGCTTGCAAGTATAAAACACCCGAAAACAGTGAGCCCATGTGGTTACAACAACAAAACAGCACCAAAGGCTAAAGTGATGTTCCTTATAACACAAGCACAGTTGTAAATAAGAAACGTTTGTTTTGGGCAAATGTATACCATTTTACACATCAACACGCTTCACGCTCGCTGCTGATATCAAGTATGATCGTATATTTACGGGACTTCATTCACACATCAAATCATCCTGCTATCCTTACGAAGTCAGTACATGGTGTGCCATTTGCTATATATTCATAAAGGCACAAGGGACAACTATAAAAGAGCCTGAAGCAGTGCGCCCATGTACACTATTATTCAAGGGTTTCCTACCCGCATCCACGCTACGCGCACACAGCCACTTCGCAGTCCCCTTCAATTGGGAATAATGTGTGAAAAGGGTAAAAAAATCGGAAGACAGAAAGTCTGGTATGGTGTGAAGTGTCAGCTTGTTTGTGACAGCTGAGAACCGAAACCAGGCCAAGATAATTAAGTACATTGAGATGGGCAGTATAGATTATAATCTCTTCGTTCCCAGCTTCAAAGACATGCAAATGAAGACACAGAGTGATGCGAAAGGTCTTTTCCATTCTAATGCCGCAAAGTAAAAACAGCCAAACTCCCGGGAAAATAAATAAAAATAAGCCCAAAAGCAGAAACGGACCATCGTACACTAAAATTACGACCCAAATCACTCCATTCCAATGCCGCAAAATAAAGACAGCTAAACCCTTCCAGTAAAATAAATACAACGACCTGAATAGCAGTACAACTCTTCCGGAAAAATAAATTAAAACAAAATAAATAGCAGAAACGGACCATCGCACACTAAAACTACGGACCCAAATGACTCCATTCCAATGCTCGCAAGACTCGCAGATTACAGCAGGTGTGATAGTGTAATGTCAGCACGTAATTGTGATCTCAGCTCATCCTGCTATCCTTACACGCTTGGAATATAATGTGTCATTTATTTCAAATTAATAAGAGCACAAGTTACAACTAAAGAAACTGCCTGCAGCATTGAGCCCATATACACTATAAGACGAGCATATTTTCAAATACAAATGCTGAGTTTTAAGCACGACGGCGTGCTTGTCTACAAAATCAGGAATTTTCACGCTCGCTGCTAACATCAGCTGCGATAGTAATTACTACCCAAATCACTCCATTCCAATGCTCGCAAAACTCGCAGATTACATCAGATGTGATAGTATAATGTCAGCACGTAATTGTTATCTCAGCTCATCCTGCTATCCTTACACACTTGGAATATAATGTGTCATTTATTTCAAATTAATAAGGGCAGAAGTTACAACTAAAAAAACTGCCTGCAGCACTGAGCCCATATACACTATAAGACGAGCATATTTTCAAATACAAATGCTGAGTTTTAAGTACGACGGCGTGCTTGTCTACAAAATCAGGAATTTTCACGCTCGCTGCTAACATCAGCTGCGATAGTAATTACGAGCCAAATCACTCCAATCCAATGCCGCAAAATAAAGACAGCTAAACCCTTCTAGTAAAATAAATACAACGACCTAAATAGCAGTACAACTCTTCCGGAAAAATAAATTAAAACAAAATAAATAGCAGAAATGGACCATCGTACACTAAAACTACGGACCCAAATCACTCCATTCCAATGCTCGCAAGACTCCAAGATTACATCAGGTGTGATAGTGTAATGTCAGCACGTACTTGTTATCTTAGCTCATCCTGCTATACTTACACACTTGGAATATAATGTGACATTTATTCAGAATTAATACGGGCAGAAGTTACAACTAAAAAAACTGCCTGCAGCACTGAGCCCATATACACTATAAGACGAGCATATTCCCAAATACAAATGCTGAGTTTTAAGCACGACGCCGTGCTTGTCTACAAAATCAGGAATTTTCACGCTCGCTGCTAACATCAGCTGCAATAGTAATTACGACCCAAATCACTCCATTCCAATGCTCGCAAAACTCCCAGATTACATCAGGTGTGATAGTATAATGTCAGCACGTAATTGTTATCTCAGCTCATCCTGCTATCCTTACACACTTGGAATATAATGTGACATTTATTGAGAATTAATAAGGGCACAAGTTACAACTAAAAAAGCTGCCTGCAGCAGTGAGCCCATATACACTATAAGACGAGCATATTTTCAAATACAAATGCTGAGTTTTAAGCACGACGGCGTGCTTCTCTACAAAATCAGGAATTTTCACGCTCGCTGCTAACATCAGCTGCGATAGTAATTACGAGCCAAATCACTCCATTCCAATGCCGCAAAATGAAGACAGCTAAACCCTTCTAGTAAAATAAATACAACGACCTAAATAGCAGTACAACTCTTCCGAAAAAATAAATTAAAACAAAATAAATAGCAGAAATGGACCATCGTACACTAAAACTACGGACCCAAATCACTCCATTCCAATGCTCGCAAAACTCCAAGATTACATCAGGTGTGATAGTGTAATGTCAGCACGTATTTGTTATCTTAGCTCATCCTGCTATGCTTACACACTTGGAGTATAATGTGACATTTATTCAGAATTAATACGGGCAGAAGTTAGAACTAAAAAAACTGCCTGCAGCACTGAGCCCATATACACTATAAGACGAGCATATTCCCAAATACAAATGCTGAGTTTTAAGCACGACGCCGTGCTTGTCTACAAAATCAGGAATTTTCACGCTCGCCGCTAACATCAGCTGCGATAGTAATTCTGACCCAAATCACTCCATCCCAATGCTCGCAAAACTCGCAGATTACATCAGGTGTGATAGTATAATGTCAGCACGTAATTGTTATCTCAGCTCATCCTGCCATCCTTACACACTTGGAATATAATGTGACATTTATTGATAATTAATAAGGGCAGAAGTTACAACTAAAAAAAACTGCCTGCAGCACTGAGCCCATATACACTATAAGACAAGCATATTTTCAAATACAAATGCTGAGTTTTAAGCACGACGGCGTGCTTGTCTACAAAATCAGGAAATTTCACGCTCGCTGCTAACATCAGCTGCAATAGTAAATACGACCCAAATCACTCCATTCCAATGCTCGCAAAACTCCCAGATTACATCAGGTGTGATAGTATAATGTCAGCACGTAATTGTTATCTCAGCTCATCCTGCTATCCTTACACACTTGGAATATAATGTGACATTTATTGAGAATTAATAAGGGCACAAGTTACAACTAAAAAAACTGCCTGCAGCAGTGAGCCCATATACACTATAAGACGAGCATATTTTCAAATACAAATGCTGAGTTTTAAGCACGACGGCGTGCTTCTCTACAAAATCAGGAATTTTCACGCTCGCTGCTAACATCAGCTGCGATAGTAATTACGAGCCAAATCACTCCATTCCAATGCCGCAAAATGAAGACAGCTAAACCCTTCTAGTAAAATAAATACAACGACCTAAATAGCAGTACAACTCTTCCGGAAAAATAAATTAAAACAAAATAAATAGCAGAAATGGACCATCGTACACTAAAACTACGGACCCAAATCACTCCATTCCAATGCTCTCAAAACTCCAAGATTACATCAGGTGTGATAGTGTAATGTCAGCACGTACTTGTTATCTTAGCTCATCCTGCTATACTTACACACTTGGAATATAATGTGACATTTATTCAGAATTAATACGGGCAGAAGTTACAACTAAAAAAACTGCCTGCAGCACTGAGCCCATATACACTATAAGACGAGCATATTCCCAAATACAAATGCTGAGTTTTAAGCACGACGCCGTGCTTGTCTACAAAATCAGGAATTTTCACGCTCGCTGCTAACATCAGCTGCAATAGTAATTACGACCCAAATCACTCCATTCCAATGCTCGCAAAACTCCCAGATTACATCAGGTGTGATAGTATAATGTCAGCACGTAATTGTTATCTCAGCTCATCCTGCTATCCTTACACACTTGGAATATAATGTGACATTTATTGAGAATTAATAAGGGCACAAGTTACAACTAAAAAAACTGCCTGCAGCAGTGAGCCCATATACACTATAAGACGAGCATATTTTCAAATACAAATGCTGAGTTTTAAGCACGACGGCGTGCTTCTCTACAAAATCAGGAATTTTCACGCTCGCTGCTAACATCAGCTGCGATAGTAATTACGAGCCAAATCACTCCATTCCAATGCCGCAAAATGAAGACAGCTAAACCCTTCTAGTAAAATAAATACAACGACCTAAATAGCAGTACAACTCTTCCGGAAAAATAAATTAAAACAAAATAAATAGCAGAAATGGACCATCGTACACTAAAACTACGGACCCAAATCACTCCATTCCAATGCTCGCAAAACTCCAAGATTACATCAGGTGTGATAGTGTAATGTCAGCACGTACTTGTTATCTTAGCTCATCCTGCTATACTTACACACTTGGAATATAATGTGACATTTATTCAGAATTAATACGGGCAGAAGTTACAACTAAAAAAACTGCCTGCAGCACTGAGCCCATATACACTATAAGACGAGCATATTCCCAAATACAAATGCTGAGTTTTAAGCACGACGCCGTGCTTGTCTACAAAATCAGGAATTTTCACGCTCGCTGCTAACATCAGCTGCGATAGTAATTCTGACCCAAATCACTCCATTCCAATGCACGCAAAACTCGCAGATTACATCAGGTGTGATAGTATAATGTCAGCACGTAATTGTTATCTCAGCTCAT
The DNA here is from genome assembly GCF_964204655.1 of Triturus cristatus. Taxonomy (NCBI): domain Eukaryota; kingdom Metazoa; phylum Chordata; class Amphibia; order Caudata; family Salamandridae; genus Triturus; species Triturus cristatus. Next base: position 182,416,718 of record NC_140585.1, read on the forward strand.
CCTGCTATCCTTACACACTTGGAATATAATGTGACATTTATTGAGAATTAATAAGGGCAGAAGTTACAACTAAAAAAACTGCCTGCAGCACTGAGCCCATATACACTATAAGACGAGCATATTTGCAAATACAAATGCTGAGTTTTAAGCACGACGCCGTGCTTGTCTACAAAATCAGGAATTTTCACGCTCGCTGCTAACATCAGCTGCGATAGTAATTACGACCCAAATCACTCCATTCCAATGCTCGCAAAACTCGCAGATTACATCAGGTGTGATAGTATAATGTCAGCACGTAATTGTTATCTCAGCTCATCCTGCTATCCTTACACACTTGGAATATAATGTGACATTTATTGAGAATTAATAAGGGCACAAGTTACAACTAAAAAAACTGCCTGCAGCAGTGAGCACATATACACAATAAGACGAGCATATTTTCAAATACAAATGCTGAGTTTTAAGCACAACGGCGTGCTTGTCTACAAAATCAGGAATTTTCACGCTCGCTGCTAACATCAGCTGCGATAGTAATTACGAGCCAAATCACTCCATTCCAATGCTCGCAAAACTGGCAGATTACAGCAGGTGTGATAGTATAATGTCAGCACGTAATTGTTATCTCAGCTCATCCTGCTATCCTTACACACTCGGAATATAATGTGACATTTATTGTGAATTAATAAGGGCAGAAGTTACAACTAAAAAAAATGCCTGCAGCACTGAGCCCATATACACTATAAAACAAGCATAGTTTCAAATACAAATGTTTAGTTTTATGCACGACGGCGTGCTTGTCTACAAAATGATGAATTTTCACGCTCACTGCTAACATCAGCTGCGATAGTATAGTTACAGCACGAAATTGTAACATGAAATCATCCTGCCGTCTTTACACACTTAGAACATGGGATGAGATTCGAGAGGGATTAATAAAGTTAGAGCTTGCAAGTATAAAACACCCGAAAACAGTGAGCCCATGTGGTTACAACAACAAAATAGCACCAAAGGCTAAACTGATGTTCCTTATAACACGAGCACAGTTGTAAATAAGAAACGTTTGTTTTGGGCAAATGTATACCATTTTACACATCAACACGCTTCACGCTCGCTGCTGATATCAAGTATGATCGTATATTTACGGGACTTCATTCACACATCAAATCATCCTGCTATCCTTACGAAGTCAGTACATGGTGTGCCATTTGCTATATATTCATAAAGGCACAAGGGACAATTATAAAAGAGCCTGAAGCATTGCGCCCATGTACACTATTATTCAAGGGTTTCCTACCCGCATCCACGCTACGCGCACACAGCCACTTCGCAGTGCCCTTCAATTGGGAATAATGTGTGAAAAGGGTAAAAAAATCGGAAGACAGAAAGTCTGGTATGGTGTGAAGCGTCAACTTGTTTGTGACAGCTGAGAACCGAAACCAGGCCAAGATAATGAAGTACATTAAAATGGGCAGTATAGATTGTAATCTCTTCGTTCCCAGCCTCAAAGAGATGCAAATGAAGACACAGAGTGATGCGAAAGGTCTTTTCCATTCAAATGCCACAAAGTAAAGACAGCCAAACTCCCGGGAAAATAAATCAAAACGCGCTAAATAGCAATGCAACTCTCCCGGGAAAATAAATAAACATAAGCAAAAAAGCAGAAAAAGGAACATCGTACACTAAAATTACGAGCCAAATCACTCCATTCCAATGCAGCAAAATAACACAGCTAAACCCTTCTAGTTACATAAGTAAAACGCGCTAAATAACAGTGTAATTGTTCTGAAAAAAAAAATGAAAACAAAATAAATAGCAGAAACGGACCATCGTACACTAAAAGTACGGAACCAATTCACTCCATTCCAATGCCTCAAAGAAAACACAGCTAATAAAACACGCTATGGACCCAATTCAAAGTAAACACAGCTATAATAATAAAACACGCTACTGACCCAATTCACTTCATTCCAATGCCTCAAACTAAACACAGCTAAACTCTTTCAGCAATAGCCACGAAAAGAAACAAAAGAGTTCCAACTGAAACACTTCATGCCACATAAAGCATGTTTACTGTAGTTAGGCGGTGCTGCGTGGGCGTTCTTAAAAAAGTAAAGGCTGATCGACAAAGGGCATTAGCCTGTCAGAAACCAACACACTAAAACAGACAAGCTCAGGAACCAATTACTGACAAAGAGCTGCAGTAGGCGGAGATTCAACACATTTACAAATTACTTAATGCCTCGGAGAGGCAGCGCATGCGCTGCCCTATGCGAGACCTAAAAATAGCATTTGATGCCAGTTAGCTCCTCTCAACACACTAAAGGTATTTGTCAATTCCAAACCCTCATATTTTCTCCTTTTTTACTTGCTTTTTAGATAAGGTCAGAACCTTTTATCAAAGCAAACAAACTTTTCCATTCCCCTGGTCTTTCATATACACCACCCTCAACTAATACAGAGATCACCTTTCGGCTGCCATTCACCTGCCCAAGGTCTAAATTACTGAAAACGTTATTCAGCATTTTGAACAAGCCCAAGAGCAAAAAGTCGCCTTATACTAGCTCACGAATTTCTGCTATATTTAGCCATCGCTCTCCCAACAGAAAATCCGCTAGTTTCCTAAACTCCTCTTTTGCCCATTTTAGGACAATTTCCGGTGTGACATTAATGCCAAGTTCTGATACTAGGTCAGACAGGGGTGTCGCTGTATTGACAACGGAAATGCAATATTTCCTATATAGGTACCTGTGTTTCCGAAGAATCCAATTCAGACCTTTATATCACACTTTTTTACGAGACTTTACGGACTTTAGCACGTCCAATATATGATACTCTCTAAGGATCATCTGCATGAAATGATTCAAAAACATACCCTTTTGGAGCTTTGTATTAAACCTTGACATATACTGTGCAGAATACGCAAGAAATGAATCCTTTCGATTTGGAAGCACCTTCCCTCCTTCTTCCCGCTGTTTATATAAAGTGCTTAATGTTATTCTTGCTAGGGATTCTTTTCTTTGTTGGGTTTCCTCATATCTTTCTGATCACTTCTAAGTTCCTGGAAGGGCACTGTTTCCTCACCCTACACATTTAATTTGGGGGACCCTACAAGAGGCACTTCGTAGACCCCTTCTTTTCTCTTTGTATGTTATTCCTTCAGCTTCAAATATATCACTCATAGTCTGGATTCTCACGCGTTGCTGATGATGCCCAACATTTCATTTGTTTTCCTTTAATGTTCTGTCTAAGAAAGTATTTCAACACGTCTATTGGTGATTGAAACTTGGCTGATTTATCTTAAACCTAACCTTTGCAAAACAGAGATTCTTTTCTTCCTTCCTGTTTAATCTCCCATTGGACTTTGCTTCTTCAGTTCAAACGTGCCACTTTCAGTTTTCAAATATTTCTAAAATCAAAGCATTTATTTCTTGGCATATTTGAATTTACTACTACAAATTCTTGATTTCTAATGTTTTAAAAAATAATATGGTTCCACCTGAATGCATTACAAATTCAACATAATCCATTCAGAATGACTGTGTTTGTCTTTTGACTTTCTCTCACTCTATTCATCATAAATGTACCAGCTATAATGGATCTCACTTTCTATACATTGTAAATGTAGTTGTTTATGTATTGCTTTTAACTGAAACCCATATTTGGTCTCTCCTTATCTCTCCCCTCTAGTCTCTTTATATGCTCCTAGTCACCTTTTTGCTTCAGGTTTTCATGCCGATTATTTAGACTCAATGCTCGTTGTTCTTCATCTTTCTTCCATTCTAATGAGTTTTTGGCTATTTGGTTTTGAACCCAGCTCCATGTTTTATTAGTATCTACTTGTCCATTATCCTTTTTAAAAAAAAATGTTTTAGTTTTTTATTATTAGCAGCAGCAAGTATACATGAATACATTACATACAAATTAATTAATATGACCAAAAAAAACCATTTTTTAGGGAACAACAGAAAATTTCCACAAATTAAAAATATCTTCTAAACCATATATCAGTGTCCCCTGTACCTGAAACCCAGCTTCTATCCTATTTAAAGCAAGGAGGCCCAGGTCAAAAATGCCCCCCAAATCCTCCTCCATTTACTTTTGGCTCTCCTGAATTTTTGTTCCTAGAGTGCATTTTCTAGACAAACAGTGCCACAGTAAAGCCACAGGAAAGCCTCAGGAAATCCACCTGGTACACCACCAATCTCCAAGAAGCCAGGCGCACCTGCAGATGCCTGGAGAAGAACTGGAGAGACAACCGAAAACTAGTCCACCTACAAAGACGTCATGACGGACTACCACAACCAAATCAGAACTACCAAGAGGAACTTCATTAACAACAAAATCCTCGCCAACTCTACCAGCTCCATGGAACTCTTCAGTGTCATTCAGGAATTCACCAACCCATGCAACAAAGCCGCAGACATCACCTTGTCCCAAGACTTCTGCGACAAGCTTGGGACCTACTTCCACCTCAAGATCAAAACCCTCTACGACAACTTCGTCGACCATCCTCCAGATGCCACAGCCGTCCCCCCGTCCCCCAAGGGCACCAGCAAACCTACCATCTCCAACTGGACACCAATCACGACCGAAGACACTGCCTTGACCATGAATGGCATCCACTCGGGGGCCCCCACCAACCCCTGCCCTCCTCACATCTACCTCAGAGCTGAATCTGCCATCGCACCCAAACTGCAATGCACAATCAACACCACCTTCAAAACAGGCACCTTCCCAGATGACTGGAAGCGTGCAGAAGTCAGGCCCCTGCTCAAGGAGCCCACAGTGGACCCCACCGACCTCAAGAACTACCGGCCCATCTCGCTCTTCCCCTTCCCAGCCAAAGTGGCAGAGAAAACTGTCAACAGGGAACTGACATGATTCATTGAAGATAACGAAATCCTCGACCCGTCCCAATCTGGGTTCCGAAGCAACCACAGCACCGAGACCGCCCTACTCGCTCTCACAGACGACATCAACACCCTCCTCGACCAAGGCCACTCAGCAGCCCTCATCCTACTCGAACTGTCAGCGGTCTTCAACACCATCTCCCACTGTGCACTAGTCGCCAGACTACATGACGCAGGCATACAAGGAACATCCCTGGACTGGATCCGATCGTTCCTCACCGGAAGAAGCCAGAGAATCGGACTACCACCCTTCCTCTCTGATTCCACTGAAATAACCTGAGGAGTCCCACAGGGGTCATCACTGAGCCCGACCCTCTTCAACATCTACATGGCCCCCCTCGCAGCTATCATCTGAAAACACAGCCTCAACATCGTATTCTGCGCCGACGACACCCAGCTCATCCTCTCCCTCACCTGAGACTCCACCACCGCCAAACTCAGCTTCCAGAATGGAATGCAAGATGTTGCAGTATGGATGACCAACAGCTGCCTTAAACTCAACATCGAGAAGACAGAAGTCCTCATCCTTGGAACCACCCTTTCAGCATGGGACAACACCTGGTGGCCGACCGCCCTCAGAAGCCCACCTACCCCCACAGACCACGCCAAGAACCTCGGCATTGTACTTGACTCATCACTCACCATGAACAGACAGATCAACGCCATCACATCCAGCTGCTTTAACAGCCTCCGCATACTTCGCAAGACCTTCAAATGGATCCCCCCTGAGTCAAGGAAGACAGTCAACCATGCACTCATCACCAGCAGACTGGACTATGGAAAAGCACTCCATGCCGGCATCAACAAGTCCCTACACCGCAAACTTCAGACTATACAGAACACCACCGCCAGACTGGTCCTCGGCATCCCCCAGCACAAACACATCAGCCAACACCTACGAAAACTCCACTGGTTCCCCATGGAGAAAAGAGTCACCTTCAAAATCCTCAGTCATGCCTACAAATGCCTACACAACAAAGGACCCAAATACCTCAACAACAGAATCAACATCCACGTACCCAAAAGAAACCTCTGATCTTCTAACCTTGAACTGGCTGAAACCCCGCGCATCCACAGAGCCAGAGCAGGCGGAAGATCCTTCTCTCACATTGCGGACAAGACCTGGAATGAGCTACCGGCAGACATCAGACGTGCCCCCTCCCTGAACACCTTAAGGAAGACTCTCAAGACCTGGCTCTTCAACTAACAGACCTGCGGACCTCTCCCCCCTCATAGGTGAGTAGCACGATTACAATTACTGTGATTGATTGATTGATTGATTATAAATATATAGGAATATAGAGGAAGCGTCCTTTCCAATGCTTAAAAGTCATGGCTAAAGGGTCAAGCCAAGCCAAGGCCACATAAAGCCTAAAATCCGTCATTGCTATAAAAATTAATTCCACCCCGTCCCAGAGCCCGCCATTTCATTCATCCACCCCCAACAACATAAGCTGAGATGACATGGAAATATCCATTTTCAAGACTTCGCCTAGGAAACCTGCAATTTCCAAACTAAGTGATTTTAAACAGGGACATGTGGAGAACATGTGAACCAGGTCCACATTAGATGCTTAGCATCTAGGGCAGTGAGTCCCCATATCCCCACCCCATTTAGCGATTTTTGCTGGTGTTATGTACAAATCAAACATTGTTTTGTAGTATTGCCCTTGCAGGTTCTGGGCACACAAGATTGACCCACCCAGCTCAAGTGATTTCAGGAAGACAGAGTCCACCAAATCGAGCCAAGGCTGCCTTTTTCCATTATGCTTATCCAGATTGTCTGGACCCCCTCCAGCAAACAGCCATATAGCTGCGAAATTGAGGGGCCAGTGCTTTTTGTTACAATTTCCATGAGGGGAATCAGCACAAATCCAGCTGCACCCCCCGCCTTTCTCAAAAGGAAATCCCTCAACTGTAAATATATTTTAAAAATCCAGAGGCTCGACATCAAATCTACCCCTGACCACATCAAAAGACACAATCTGGTTCCCCGCGAGTAGATCTCCAATCCTGCCAAAAGAAAACCCCCTTGTTCCCATCGGGTTAAGCAATTATCTTGAAACATCTTGGGAAGTTGATCATTCCTAAGCAGGGGAGTATATCTTCTATATATGCAGGCACCCGTTAGCGGCTGTCCCGATCAGAAGCTCAGAAGTTGAGGGCAAATAGCCCACTAGACCTCCTTCAGTTGCCTCATAATTAAATAATGGGCTGTAGTATTGCAGGGCTGCAGCTAAATAATATTTTCTAAAGTTGGAGAGCCCTCATCACCCCCTGTTTCTGGGTAGGCACATAAATGTGTTAGCCCTCCTGGTCTTCCTGTAGGCCCAGTTGAATCTAGCCACCAGTCTATCAATTACTTTGAGCCATTCAATATGAATCTCCAAAGGAATAGTGCAAAAAACATATAATAACTTTGGCAGAAACATCATTTTAACCAGTCTATATCTTCTCATTATAGAAAGTTTCAGATTGTTCCAGCAGCTAAAATCCTTCTTAGGGATTTAATTTAAATTGAATATATGTTCCACCTTTGACATGATACAGATACCCCGATATGTAGCTTCATCTACAATTCTGCTATCGGATGCAGGAGAGTGTCTATTAATCAAAACCTGAGTTTTAGCTCTATTTAACAGAAACCCTGACTGTCTCTAAAATTCCTCGGCTATCATTTCCACAGAGCGGACAGCCCTGTCTGGGTCACTGGTGATTATTGCCTTATCATCAGCATAGTCCAGGATTTTAGTATCCCACCCCTGCAGACTAACAGGTAGGATGTCCACAGCGACTTCCAGCCACCTGAGGAAGGGATCGATATGTAATGCAAATAACAGGGGAGAGATGGGGCAGTCCTGTCACATTTCACTCTCTATCGAGAAGGGCTCCGACTCAACTCCCATTATTTGTAAGCACGCAGTAGGTTTAAGATACATTACCCATATTACAATGATAAAAGCCCCCCTCAGGCCACCTGCTTCCATACCCTGCCACAGGTAATCCCACGACACCCTGTTGAAGGCCTTGTCGGAGTCGAGCAGGGCAACCCCCATGGGCTTCGTGGCGTCAAACAGAAAGATAACCCGCCGTACATGATAGGAGGTCCCTCTCCCTGGGCCAAAACTCGCCGCTGCATTACACCGGCTAGCCAGCTGGCAACAATTTTGAGTAAAACTTAACATCACTATTTAGTAATTTGATTGGCCTGTAGGAGCCCATAACTGTAGGATCCTTACCTTTTTTAAAGAAAAATAATTACTTTAGCTGTGCCCCAGGACCTGGGGGGTGGTGCCCCAGCCTTAACTTCATTAAAAAGTCCCACCATCTCCTGATACATTTCTGCATAAAACACATAATAAAACTCAAGAGGAATGGAGTCTGCACCTACTGCCTTCCCAGATGGGAGGGCGTGAAGTGCCACCTGAAACTCTTCTGATAACATTTCTGCACCTAGAAGAGACCTCTCCTCCTGAGTGATTTTAGCAGAGATTCCCGAGTCACCATCTGCCTCTAAATCGCGAGGGCCCCGGCAGGAGAGGCTTTGTAAAGATAAGCATTAAATTCCCAAAATGCCTCTCTATCCTCTTTTAAATTTATTCTGAGGGAGAGTTTGCTGAAATTGGCTTAACCCTATGGTTACTGTTGTTTGTTATTTTTATGGTTGGTATACTTATTATGTTTATACATTTTTTCTATACATTTGTAAAATGACTAAATAAAGTAAGAAAATGACTAATTCTGTGGACTCAGTTTTACCTATTATCGTACAAGGAACTTAACATGTTTACGGAGCCAACACTTTTTCTTAAAGCAAACAATTAAACATTTTAAAGGACCCTTGCAAATTCAACCAGAAGGCGTACACAGACTCACATTCTTAAGACAAGCCCCAAGACCATATAATAATGTCTACCTTAAAGCTTCCCTGAATCCATCTGCACAGGAAATACTATCAGTGCATTTCCAATCATCCTTCAGCACAGGAATTGACATCTCTGATTTCTTGCCCAAAACTGCCTTTAAAAAGGGAAGTCAAGCTAGAGGACTCATTCCCAGCATCCATCTGCACAGAAAGTGACATCACTGGATTTCTCAATATGCATAAGCACAGGAAGTGACAGCAGTCCTGTCCTCTTTCAAGACCCTACTAATGGCTGTTACAGTGTGGACATACCTGGATCACACCCATGGGCAAGAAACTTCATTCCGCCTTCACATCACTACCACACTGAGACCTTCCACACCCTCAACACTGGCCACTACTCCACATGCTCCTGCCATACTGCACCACACAATCCTGAGCTTCCTGCAAGTTTCCATGCATTTACCCACACTCAGCATGCGCCATGCCAACAGCACCCAACTCTCTCATCACACCGTGCCAACAGCACCAAACTCTCTCACACTCACACAGTCCTGCAATTACCAACACAACACTCCACACTTGCATACATGCTTCAAGAACATTGTCTCACCACTCTCCCTTGATGCTAGCAATTTCATGCTACTATTGAGCAAAGGGGCCTAACCACATTACCGGCATCTCCTTTAACCACTTCTAAAACATCAAAACTGCAAAGCCTCTTGAAGAGACCACCCCCTTGTCAAGTTAAGGATCTCCATTCTAGTCCAATGCACATTCAACACCAACAGAGCAGCCTGCCAAAATTGGAACTGCATCACTGACAAAGTCTGGCACACCACTCTCAACACTCTCTGATCTTAACACAGCAACATTCTCCCTAAAAGTCATCAAGAATTTCAATAACTAGATCACCTCATGTGCCAACTGTTTGACTCCCCTCAAACACAGCAATAAAACAATATCCAGACCCCAGGCCAATTGCTATATGGAGGAACTCAGACTAATGAAACACCACTGCAAACATCAAGAGCGCAAATAGAGACTGAAGCAGGACAATGCAGACTGGAGCACATTCAAATCTACCCTTAGAGGCTATCACCAAATGCTCTAGACTACCAAATGTGCCACTGTGGTGGATCACACTGATGTCAGCACCAACATAAGCAAAGACATATGTGCCACTGTGAAAGAGTTCCCCTTACCATCGCCCAGCTCCTACTCAATACCCCCCTTGCAGGACTTCTGCAACAATCTCACTCAATTCCTCAGCAAGAAAATCAACAAAAAATCCAACCTGCAACTGGACCCAATGCCTTCCTATTTTATCCAAAGAACCAATGCTGACCACATGCCCCATCATCACCCCAGAATAAACCACTGACACCACTCAGGGGTTTTGCCCCTCCACACCTACACCTGAGGATGCAACCCATCAGTGCCACGCTCACACACATTCCCAATGCCTCCACCTCTTCTGCAACTTTCCCAGATGCTTGGAAATATCCAACTGTCATCCCATTCATGAAGAAACCCTCTTTTGACATTTCTACGCTTGCCAGCTATAGACCAATTTCCCTGCTACCTGTCACAGCTATTGTACCTGAATTTCACCTCAGGGATATCATGGACTGCAGAAGAATATTCACACCTTGCCCACTGAATCTTAACCTCTAATAAATATGTTAGAGTCCAGAGACCCCCAGGAGAAACATTCATTACTACTTCTGTATTACTTTAGTGGGCATACACACCAGGAACGAAACCCAGCTATAGGTTAACACACTGTCTCTTAGCTGTCAACCTCTCTGTAGAGACGTCTATTCAGGTTTATACCTACAAAACAAATGTATTAAGAATCATAAACTGCCATTAATATACCTAACAAGTCGTGCAAAATATTGTGGCTATCGCGGAGATGCTCACCCGTGTCCGTGTGGCTGCCATGCAGGGTGTATCAGACCTCTTTGGGTGTCCCTCCCGCTGCCGCAGCGCCAATCCATAGCGGCCGCAGTGCGGAGGGACTCCATTATCCAGACTGCCTAGCGCTCAGGGGGCTGCACCAGTAAAACGATGCCTACGCGTCTGGAGGCGCTACAAAAGACTGCCTTCCTCCGGTGGAGTGGGGGGTCCTAATAAGTCGTGCAAAATATTGTGGCTATCGCGGAGAAGCTCACCCGTGTCCGTGTGGCTGCCGTGCAGGGTGCATCAGACCTCTTTGGGTGTCCCTCCCGCCGCCGCAGCGCCAATCCATAGCGGCCGCAGTGCGGAGGGACTCCATTATCCAGACTGCCTAGCGCTCAGGGGGCTGCACCAGGAAAACGACACCTACGCGCCTGGAGGCGCTACAAAAGACTGCCTTCCTCCCGCGTCGCGGGACAGCGCGCGGGCAGCGCCGGGCTAAGCCCGGGCAAAGGGCGGGCCGTTGTGTGGCCGTTAGGGGGCCGGAAGAGGTCGGGTCGGGCCACCCCCCTAAGCCTTGAGGAACAATTCGATGCGGCAAGTAACCTTTGCGAGACATTGTGTGACGTATTGCGGGCTTAAATCAATTGAGATTGGATTATCTGTTTTAGTCCGCTGATATTAGATTTTTGTGGTGCATATATTTTGTGAGTCTGATTATAGTCAGTTTTACCTCTTAATTTACTGTTATCCATATCTGTCTAGTATGCCGCTGTTAGACCTGGCATCTTTGGCGTGGTTACCCCTGACTTTTTGCCTCTACCTCCTGTATTTTTGATGCTATGCTGGATTTCGATTTTGCTGGTTTAGATGCTTTGGGCACTTTGCCACTGCTGATCAGTGTCAAAGTGCAAGTGCTCCCTTGGTAAATTGTTGTATTGATTGGTTATCCATGATTGGGATATTTGTTTCACCTGTTAGCCCCTAGTAAAGTGCACTGCGTGTGCCAGGGCTGGTGATTCAAATGCTACTAGTGGGCTGCAGCACTGATTGTGCCACCCACAGGAGTAGCGCTAAAATGATGTCTTAGGCCTGCTTGCAGTGCCTATGTGCAGTCCAGGACTGCCATGTCGACCTGGCCAGTGCACCCACTGACCAGGCCTTATCCTTCCCTTTCTGTACATGTCAGGCATCCCTATGGTAGCCCTAGGTACCCCCCTGGGCTGGGTGCAGTGTATCTGAGAGGTAGGGCATGTACTGAGGTGTGTAACATGCCCTGATAGTGAATTACAGCCATTTTCGTTTTTCACTGCTGAGAGGCTATCCTGCCCATAGGATAGAATGGGGAAGGCTGTTTACATGCCTATCTTCCCATAGGGGCAAGATAGAAAATCCAAGTTTGGTATCTCTGTGTTCAGAATTTAATTATACATCTTTTTAGCAAGATGGTTTTTAAATTCACTGTGTGGGAATAGCATTTTTTAGAAAATAGCTATTCTCCTGTTTAACCTTCCTGTGTGCCTGTGTGCTGGTTGGCTGACTGGTGTCAGGTGATGTGCTAGGTGGCTCCAGGAGCCTGGATGAGTCAGCAGCAGGGTGAATAGGGAGATCTGCTTTAGATGGGTGGGAGGAGTAGTCCCTGGGTCTGAATAGGGCTGCCCCTGACAAACACAAAGCTGGCTCCACCCCCTGCTGGCCAGGCTGAGGACTCTGCCTCTGCTGGCACAAAGAAGGCTCCACCTCCTGCTGAGCGTCTAACGACCCTGCCCCTCACTCTGAAAGGAACCAGGTGCTCCAGAGCAGAGCACACCCAGGAACCGGTTTGAGCAGAGGAATCCCCCCACTGGAACAAAGAGAGACAAAGGCTTGGAGGGGTATAAGAAGAGGACCCCAGACACCTAAAACTTTAGATCACTTTGGAACTAAGAAGAAACCTCTGCCAAGGAGAAAGCTGGAAGAAACTGAAGAGGAGAAGACTGCCTGCTTGCTGTTTTGCTTTGCTGCCAAGGAGAGGGGAAGGACTTTGCTGTGTCCCCTTCTTTTGATTCTGATCTCCAAGGGCCTGAGAAGAGCTGGCTCCCTGTTAAGAAGTCCCAGGAACAAAAGGACTTCACCACCAGCTCCCCTGGAACTCTGCTGAAGGAGTTCTGACCTGCCTTGGAGTGCTTGCCCAGTCTTGGGGCCTCAGGAGGTCGTTTTGCTGTGTTTGGGAGCTGGGAAGCAGAAGCGTGAACAAGAGTGACTGGTCCCCAACGCATCATCCGATTGCGTGTCGCAAGACGAGAGTGCGTGGAAAATTTCATCGCGGCACCATCGCAACACGCAGGGTCTCCGCATCGCCGAGTGCGTCGAGCATCGTCCCGAAGCGTGAAGCTTCCTGCCATTGCGAGGGTTGTCGCAGAACCAGTTTGCGGGCCGCACCACTGCCGGTGCGTGAAAAGTCTCCAATCGCTGCGTGCGTCGATGCAGAGTCCCGTTCCGTGGCGCATCGAGAGTTGCGGTGCCGGAAGTCAACGCTGCGCCACGCATCGCACCACATCGAAGAGTGTCGCATCGAACCTGTGCGTGAAGCTTCCCCCTAAGAAACCTACGCAACGAAGGCCAAAGTCATCGCATCCTCCCCTTACAGATCGGAGCCGGCGCATCCACCTCTGCTGCGTGAAGCAGGGCTGCTGCAAAGCCTCCCCAGGATCTCAGGAGTATCGCATCGCCTTTGCAAGCTTCCTTGTTATAGCTTTTGGGAACCTTATCGCAACTACAGGTACTGTTGGGCACGAAAGTGTCGCATTTTGTGCATTGAGAGTCGCATTGTGCAGGACACTGACTTTTACATCCTGGAGTACTTTCTGCAAACTCTGAACTATCTTTAAAGTAACCTTTTTGAATTATATGTTGGTTTGTCTGTAATATTTGGTCTTGTGAAGTTTTTAGTAAAGATACCTTATTTTTCTAAAACTGGTGTGGAGTAAATCTGTGGTGTTTTCACTGTGTTACTGTGAGTGTTGGTACAAATACTTTACACATTGCCTTTGATAGCCTAGACTGCTCAGGCCAAGCTACCTAGAGGGTGAGCAGGGGTTATCTTAACAGTGTATCCCCCTTTCCCTGACTAGAAGCAAGGGTCCCTACTTGGACAGTGGTACCTACCCTGCCAACTAGAGACCCCCAGATCTAACATTGGTGGCAGCGGTGGGATTGAACTTGTATTTGTACTTGACCCACAGTCAGGGAACTATTGATAACTATCTGGTGAAGAGAGTAAGCCAGATTAAAAGTGACCGGCGTGCTTCGCTAGGGAGGGAGAGCCCAGCACCGGCTCTGGGGGAGTTGCCCTCTCCAGCGGTGGATACTGAGTGTGAGGCTTCAACGAATAACACAGTTACTGAAAACGTAACAATTCCAATGGTAGTGAATGTTGAGGTTCACTCAGACCAATATAACATGGCAGATGAGGTGATAGAGGAAATGCCAATAGTTTTAAGACCAGTGCGAAACTGCAGGAAAGCGCTGCCTAAACGGGGGGCAAAACATAATAAAAAAAGATGTGAGCCGGAGCAGTTAACTTGTACTGGTCCAACCCTAAACCCTGTCGTCTTTTCTGGAAATACTGAAAGCGGTCCGATTATGAATATTGATCAGTTTGCCATTCTTATCAAAAACCTAGAGGCAAAGTTAGAGGAGAGGTTAGAGGAGATGATTAGACCTCTGACTACCAAGATAGACACCCTGACGACGGAGGTGGCTAGGCTTGGCGGTCTTGTATCTACACACTTGGCAGCGGCCACAAGCGAAAGGGCCAAGGACAAGGTTACGGCAGAAGGGCTGAGAGACGTGACGAGTGGTAAAGGCTATCAGAATACCTGTAATATTGCCAACACTGTTGAAGGAGCCACTTCAGTGAACAAGACACTAATTACCCCAGATAAGTTAGTAGTACCTACCCCGTTGGCGCAACATAATATAGCCCCTAGTATAGCCCTGAGGTCTAGATTAGATCATAGAACTCCCAGGACCAATCGCTATCTATATTACTATATTACTCAGCTCTCCCTGTAAAAACGAATCTAAAATTGTGTGTTAGGGGAGATATTATCAAGTTCAATAGTAGTGAGGTTATGGAGGCCATAGAGGGATTGACAGCTAGGAAAGCTCCAGGACCTGACGGGACCCCCCCAGACCTGTATAAGTCTGACCCGAGTTTCTGGGGCCCCATCTTGGTTGCAGTTTTTAATGCAGCTGCTAAATTGGGTTTTCCTTTGGCATGGGGTTATCAACGATTGTTCCTGTGTTTAAGACAGGAGATAAGGGCAGCCCTCTTTGCTACCGACCAATTTCACTGATCGATTCTATGGTCAAGATCATGGGGAGAATCCTGCTGCAGAGATTGTCATGTTGGGCGAATGACAATGATATTATGTCAATCTCTCAATATGGATTCTGCAGTGGTCGTTCTACCATAACTCAGTGCCTCAATCTCTTTCTGGTTTTGAGTAAATATATGGTTGTTCAGAAGGGGACCGTCCACCTTGCCTTCATGGATCTGTCATCAGCCTTCGACTGTGTAAACAGGGGAAGGCTGTGGCAGACCATGAGCGAGAAGGGGGTGGACAGGGGATTGTTGATTTCCTGGTGGACCTGCACAATAATACCAGTGCAAACGTTAGGTACTCTGCAAATGATCTAGATGTTGTTTTACAGGAGGTTCAGGCAGACTGCCCTAGAGTTGGCAGGCGGAGTATTCCAGTTCTTTTATACGCAGATGATGCGGTTTTAATCTCTAGAACAGAGAAGGGGCTCCAGGCTCTCCTAAACGCTTTTAATATTTTTATGTCTTATAGTGATTTAATGGTCAATAATGCCAAATCATTCATTATGTATGTTGGCTGTCAACCAAAAAAGAATTTTGTTTTTAAACTAGATGATGCCTTAATCCCCACTACACAATCATTCTCATATCTTGGTGTCTTATTTGACTCCAAGCTTAGTTGGGGCCCTCACCTGGCTAAAAAAAAAGGGGGAATTGTTGAGGGCAAATGCCTCTATTTTTAATTTTGCGACAAAACTGGGGAAGAAGCCAACTAATGCAATGACTAAACTTTATAATGCTAAATCAGCAGCTACCGCTGTTTACGGTAGCGAACTATGGGGCTACGTAAATGGAGAACACTTACAGGTCGCAGAAAATAATTTTCTTAAACGCCTACTTTGTGTTCCCAGTAGTACACCGAATATGGCAGTTCATGAAGAATTGGGGATAAAATATTTATGTGATATATTTGCCCTAAGGCCACTGATCTGTTGGGTAAATTTGTGGTTAAACAAAGATATACCGCTTACCCATCTAATTGTGAAAGACCTTGTATCCCAGGATAACTCAATGTGCGTCCCCTGGTTGAAATATTTGAAATCTTGCTTTTTCAGGCTTGGCCGTCTGAATCTGTTTGAAAACCCAGGCGTGATTGTAAAGGGGGACGTGGTAGCAATTAAGCAAGCTTTCTTAACGGATAGGGTGGCCCAAAGAGAAGGGGTGGAGCTTATGAAACCCAGTATCAGAAAATACGTGATCCTTAAAACCTGTGATACAATGGAGCCGTATTTATCGGGCAGTTTTACTTCGCATGAAAAAAATTTACTGACAAGGTTGAGGCTCAATACTTTTCATCACCTTTTAATCAGACCAAAACAAGATATTTTTAATAAGACTGCTGCTCCCTGTGGCTGCGACGGAATGTCTCCACAGGATATGCTGTATTTTATATTTTTATGTAAATGTTATGAATACCCGCGTAGACGTTATCTTGTTGCCCTTTTAAAAAAACTTAATTTTAATCAAATTAGACCAGCCCTTGTGTATCTTCAGCTCCTGTATAGTGATAGTGTTTTACATGTAATAGAATTTTTAAAATTAACTGTCAAAATGAGAAATTGTCTGGATCAATGACGTTGCACTGTTTAGCTTATGATCAGTTTATCCTCTGGAAGATCTTTTTAACACCTACCAAACCTGACATTATTTGCACTTTACTCTTAATCTGTTATTTGCCTCATGTACTATGAATGTTTTTAAGTATGATTAATGTTAATATATAATGTGTTGTAAATGTGTACTTTTATGGTGTGAAATAATACCGAAATAAAGTCTGGATTGATATACCCAATTTAACCATGTGTTCAAGAATTCCTGTGTATGGTTATCTGATGATTAGAATATAGTTGTCTATGTCCATTACATTTCTTTTATGTGCACAATAATTTCATGACTGCTACTTCACACTCTGCTATAGGTTTCTTCTTCCAAGTAAAATAGGAGCAAATGAGGATCTTTAAGTGCATTGAATACATTCTTAGAACACTTCTGTTTTTGGTCACTAGGTGGCAGTGTTGACCCTTCGTGAGGACCATATTATCAACTTGTGTCATAAACCTTTCTGAGTTCCAGTCTTCTTTAAATAATGAAAAATAAACACAAAGATTATTAGTTCGGCAAGCGGCATACATTTTTTTAAGTAATTGGCAGCACTCTTGAACATCAAGCCAAGCTCGACAAGTATAACATCTTTTAAATATCATGCTCAAACAAAGAGAGTGTGGTGCACTCCCCAGGCTGTCCACGAGGACCATCACTTGCATCAAGTTTCCATCCTAACACCACTCAGATTAGGATGCAGAGCAATAACTCAGAGGAGGCCACCTCCAGCCCTCAGTTAATAATTAAATAAGGGAACTTAGCAGGCCTCAAGAACATCACTGAAGACAGTTCGAGACTTCCTGTGTTTTCACGAGAGCTGGGCCACTGGAAGAACTCTACTGACAGGCTACTACGAAGCTCACTCCCCAGCAATAAAACGCAACATCTTTGGCCGTCCGTCAAGAGCGCTTTCAGTTTATGCAAAACACAACCGAAAAATAAAGGCAACTGCAATTGCCACTAACTCACCCACACGCTTCGAACACTGCTCAAAGACCTAAAATGTAATCTCAAAGCACTCTCACTGCTGCTAATGCACTGCTACGACAGTAGCCCGAACCTCTACAACTGAAGATCTGTTAAGCAAATACCACTCGAATATGTCAACCATGGCTGGAGACTTTAACACCAGAGCCCTGGGCTATCAAAACAAAAAAAAACAGCCCAACTTCAGAGGCCGCATTGCTTCAGAGCCTTCTCAATAGTCACAAACAGAGCAAACTTTAAAAGAAACAAAGGAGCCACAATGCGAATTACTTCTGACATTCAGGAATATATTGCCACCAAGGACGCACTCCGGTTACTCTCTTTTGCTAACCAACTAGGGAAGAAGGACATAAAGTCCTCTCAAGAATTAAATGGAAAGATAACCTCGGAGAGAAGTTAAACAACTGGATTTCATCAAAAGAGGTTGCCGACAAGCCACTTAGCATCCGCCCACCACTGGAGCATTGGGCTGAAACTTGTGGCTGACCTTCACACTGCCCTGCAGGGAGGACTGGGGCTGGCCCAAGAAGAAGCCTCCCTACTTGATCAACAGCCGCTTTTACATCTCCTAAGGAACTGGTTACAGGCTAGTAAAATCTTTGAAGAACCCGAGTGGCCATCTCGGTACGAATGGTCACCGCATACCGAGCGGCCCATAGAATGAATATCTGGCAACAAAAAATCTAGAAAACTGCGGAAGAATAGGTCAAGATATTTACCATTCTACTAAAGAGAAATAATTCCCACATCTGACAGCACATAAATAGCCTCAGCGTCTCTGCCCCGACTAAGGTAAACAGTTTGGCAGAAGGGGAGTGTATTGCCTGTGCTAAGCTCCTATACATGGATGATCAGGTGAATGAAATAAAGTCCAACCAGACAGCTTTAGCATTAGACAACCACGCACAACCATCCTTCTCCCTCACAGAAGCCTCCATCAGAACTGCAGTATGAACAAGCATTTGCAATGCAGTAGGGCTCGCACTCAAGTAAGTTTGAGCTATTTACATTGTAAATGACAATGCCTTTTATTTATTTTTGGGGTTTTAAAACATAAATAAAAGGCATTGTCATTTACAATACTAATAGCTTAAACTATCATAAATGCGAGATTGTGTTGCAATAAAGGGCCTTCTCAATTGCTTATTAGATTGTAAATATCAGACGAAGAGACCCGCCTGCGACGTCTTCAAAGTAGTGATAAATAGTGCAGTGAAAAAGATGTGTGAGTGTTGTAAATTACCACAGACACAAAGTGTGAAGTAAGAGTTACATATGATCCGTGCTATAAACACTTACAAAGCGCTCCACCGCCTTTCGACCTGTGATTACACTGTCACGGTTCAGGAGGAAGAGCGGGGGGGGTCTATTTCCTGCCCTCTCCATGATTTGAGTGTGCAATGTGGCATTGCGTAATGTCATTGCTCTCTTTGGCCTAGTAAAAAACACTCGAGCTGCAGTAGGGCCCTGGTTTCACCTCCTGGTGCAGGGCGGGCTTTGCTCTATGGCAGGAATGGAAGGAGGGAGGGATGGTCTTGGCTGCAGCTCTGCCCTCAGACAGTGCCCCTACTATTACTAGTGAGCTAGAGGTGCTGAGGTGGTGGTATTGGTAATGGTGGTGGTTGTATTGGTGGTGGTGGTATTTGTGGTGGTGGTATCAGTGGTATTGGTGATATTGGTGGTGCTGGTATTGGTGGTGATGATGATGGTGGTGGTATTGGTGGTATTGGTGGTGGTATTGGCAGTGGTTGTGGAATTGGTGGTGGCATTGGTGGTGGCATTGATATTAGTGGTACTGGTATAGGTGGTGGTTTTGGTATTGGTGGCATTGGTATTGTTGGTGGTGGTATTTGAAGACATCACAGGCTGGTATTGGTGGTGGCATTGGTTGTGGTCATGGTATTTTTTGGTGGTGGTATTGGTGGTGGTATTGGTGGTGGTAGTGGTGGTGGTGGTATTGGTGGTGGTGGTGGTATTGCTGGTGGTGATATTGGTGGTGGTGGTATTGGTGGTGGTGGTATTGCTGGTGGCATTAGTGGTGGTATTGGTGGTGGTGGTATTGGTGGCAGTATTGGTGGTGGTGGTATTGGTGATATTGGTGGTGGTGATATTGGTGGTGGTGGTATTGGTGGTGGTGGTAATATTGGTGGAATTAGTGGTGGTATTCGTGGTGGTGGTGGTATTGGTGGTGATGGTATTGGTGGTGGAGGTTGTATTGGTGGTGGTGGTAATACTGGTGGTGGTGGTATTGGTGGTGGCTGTATTGGTGGTGGTGGTGGTATTGGTGGTGGTCGTATTGGTGGTATTAGTGGTGGTGTTATTGGTGGTGGTGGTATTGGTGTTGGCGGTGGTATTGGTGGAGGTGGTATTGGTGGTGGTGCTGGTATTGGTGGGGTGGTGGTATTGGTGGTTGTGCTATTTGTGGTTGTGGTGTTGGTGGTGGTATTGGTGGTGGTGGTATTGGTAGTGGTGGTTTTGGTGGTGGTATTGGTTGTGGTGGTGGTATTGGTGGTGGTATTGGTGGTGGTGATATTGGTGATGGTGGTATTGGTAGTGGTGGTATTGGTTGTGGTGGTGGCATTGGTGTGGTATTGGTGATGTTGGTGGTGGTATTGGTGGTGATGGTATTGGTGATGGTGGTGTTATTGGTGGTGGTGGTAGTGGTATTGGTGGTGCTGGTATTGGTGGGGGTAGCAGTGGTAGTGATGGTATTGGTGGTGGTGATCTTATTAGTGGTGGTAATATTGGTGGTGGTGGTATTGGTGGTGGTGGTATTGGTGGTGGTGGAGGTGGTGGTATTGATGATGGTGGGGTGGTAGTAATGGTGGTGGTGGTATTTGTTGTGGTGGTGGTATTGCTGGTGGTGATATTAATGGTGGTGGTATTGGTGGTGGTGGTTTTGCTGGTGGAATTAGTTGTGAGGATATTGGTGGTGGTGGTGGTGTAGAAGTGGACCTTAGCTAAGCCTACCAGTGCAAGGGGTTCTCCCAATAGGAAGAAGTTGGCACAGAAACTGGAATAGAAAATTCAAAGTTTAATAAACCTCATGAGGTGGAACTACATTCACACAGTACCCTTCGGTAATGAATGAAGTAGCACACCGAACACAAGGAGCATGGTCCTTTTATACCCACACAGGGGCTCAAAAGAAGGCGGTACAAGTACAGAAGAAGGTTTTAAGTACATATAAGGTCATATAGAAATGCACAGTCGACAAGTAGGATGAGTTAACAGTTTGCCATTGCTAGTAAACACATCCTGACAGTCACATACTACTAACAGCTGCAAGGACAACTGCAAACTTTACTGGGCATGTGCGAAGGTGGAAGATGCTAAATATAGTTTGTTTCTAGGCAGATTACAAGAGCAGTCAACACTGAGGAAAGACAGAGCACATGGTGAGCACGTGGCAGCACATGACAAACAAAATGGCTACCAGAAATACAAAATGGATTCCACAAAATGGACAAGATAGCCTCTAAATACAAGATGGCTTCAGCTAATGCTAACCCAATCGCTTCCAATTTACAACAGTGGTATTGGTGGTGGTGGTATTGGTGGTGGTGGTGGTAATACTGGTGGTGGTAGTTGTATTGGTGGTGGTGGTATTGGTGGTGGTGTTGTGGTGGTGTTATTAGTGGTGGTGGTGGTATTGGTGGTATTAGTGGTGGTGGTATTGGTGGTGCTATTGGTATCAGTGGTGGTATTGGTATTGGCGATGGTATTGGTGGAGGTGGTATTGGTGGTGGTGCTGGTATTGGTGGTGGTATTGGTGAGGGTGGTGGTGTTATTGGTGGTTGTGGTATTGGTGGTGTTGGTGGTATTGGTGGTGGTATTGGTGGTGGTGGTATAGGTGGTGGTGGTAATGGTGGAGGTGGTATTGGTAGTGGTGGTATTGGTTGTGGTGGTGGTATTGGTGGTGGTAGTGGTATAGGTGGTTGTGGTATTGGTGGTGGTGGTGGTATTGATGGTGGTGGTATTGGTGGTGGTGGTAGTGGTATTGGTGGTGGTATTGGTGATGTTGGTGGGGGTATTGGTGCAGGTAGTATTGGTGGTGGTAGTGGTATTGGTGGTGGTACTATTGGTGGTGATTGTGGTATTGGTGGTGGTATTGGTGGTAGTGGTATTGGTGGTGGTGGTATTGGTGGTTGTGATATTGGTGATTGTGTTGGTATTGGTGTGGTGATATTGGTGGTGATGGTATTGGTGGTGGTAGCGGTGGTGGTGGTGGTATTGGTGGTGGTGATCTTATTAGTGGTGGTGGTGGTATTGGTGGTATTAGTGGTGGTGGTATTGGTGGTGCTATTGGTATCAGTGGTGGTATTGGTATTGGCGATGGTATTGGTGGAGGTGGTATTGGTGGTGGTGCTGGTATTGGTGGTGGTATTGGTGAGGGTGGTGGTGTTATTGGTGGTTGTGGTATTGGTGGTGTTGGTGGTATTGGTGGTGGTATTGGTGGTGGTGGTATAGGTGGTGGTGGTATTGGTGGAGGTGGTATTGGTAGTGGTGGTATTGGTTGTGGTGGTGGTATTGGTGGTGGTAGTGGTATAGGTGGTTGTGGTATTGGTGGTGGTGGTGGTATTGATGGTGGTGGTATTGGTGGTGGTGGTAGTGGTATTGGTGGTGGTATTGGTGATGTTGGTGGGGGTATTGGTGCAGGTAGTATTGGTGGTGGTAGTGGTATTGGTGGTGGTACTATTGGTGGTGATTGTGGTATTGGTGGTGGTATTGGTGGTAGTGGTATTGGTGGTGGTGGTATTGGTGGTTGTGATATTGGTGATTGTGTTGGTATTGGTGTGGTGATATTGGTGGTGATGGTATTGGTGGTGGTAGCGGTGGTGGTGGTGGTATTGGTGGTGGTGATCTTATTAGTGGTGGTGATATTGGTGGTGGTGGTATTGGTGGTGGTGGTGGTAATACTGGTGGTGGTGGTTGTATTGGTGGTGGTAGTATTAGTGGTGGTGGTGGTATTGGTAGTATTAGTAGTGGTGGTACTGGTATTGGTGGTGGTTTTTGTGGAGGTGGTATTGGTGGTGGTGCTGGTATTGGTGGTGGTATTGGTGGGGGTGGTGGTGGTATTGGTGGTTGTGGTATTGGTGGTGTTGGTGGTGTTAGTGGTGGTGGTATTATTGGTGGTGGTATTGGTGGTGGTGGTGGTATTGGTGGTGATGGTATTGGTGGAGGTGGTATTGGTAGTGGTGGTATTAGTTGTGGTGGTGTTATTGGTGGTGGTGGTGGTATAGGTGGTTGTGGTATTGGTGGTAATGGTATTGATGGTGGCGGTGGTATTGGTGGTGGTGGTAGTGGTATTGGTGGTGGTACTGGTGATGTTGGTGGGGTATTGCTGCAGGTAGTATTTGTGGTGGTAGTGGTATTGGTGGTGGTACTATTGGTGGTTATTGTGGTATTGGTGGTGGTAGTGGTATTGGTGTTGGTATTGGCGGTGGTGATATTGGTGGTGGCATTGGTGGTGATGGTATTAGTGGTGGTGGTATTGGTGGTGGTGATCTTATTAGTGGTGGTGATATTGGTGGTGGTATTGGTAGTGGTGGTGGTAGTGGTGGTGGTATTGGTGGTGGTGGTATTGGTGGTATTGTTGGTGGTGGTAGTATTGGTGGTACTGTTGGTGGTGTTATTGGTGGTGGTATTGGTGGTGGAGGAGGTGGTGTTATTGATGATGGTGGTGGTGGAAGTAATGGTGGTGGTGATATTGGTGGTGATATTGGCAGTGGTGGTATTGGTAGTGGTATTGGTGGTTGTGGTATTGGTGGTGTTGATGGTGGTGGTGTTGGTGGTATTGTTGGTGGTGGTATTGGTGGTGGTGATATTGGCGGTGGTGGTGGTATTGGTGTTGGTATGGGTAGTGGTGGTATTGGTGGAGGTGGTGGTGGTGGTGGAATTGGTGGTGGTGGTATTGGTGGTGGTGGTGGTGGTATTGGCAGTGGTGGTGTTATTGGCAGTGGTATTGGCATGGTGGTGGTATAGGTGGTGATGATATTGGTGGTGGTGGTGGTGGTGGTGATGGTATTGGTGGTGGTATTGGTGATGGTGGTGGTGTTATTGGTGGTGGTGGGATTGGTGGTGGTGATGTTAATAAAACAGGCTTTTGAAAACAAGCTGTCAGGTTGCTTTAGTACAGATGCCATGTAACACAGATGTGCTGTTGTCAGCTTCAGCCCACTAGCACAGGATTATGTGCTACCTGGAATTGACATGACTTAATTCGCTAATCATTTCTAAATCCATTTTGCTTGGGGGGTTGAAACAGACACGCAATAATGCCGGGTTAAAGTGATTGAAAGCAGGTGCCCGTGTTACGGGGGCAGCCTTGTTGCTTAAAAAAACACAAGCGGTTTCAGCTGAAGCAGTGCAGTTCCAGCCTGCAGTAAGAGAAACCCAATAAAGAAAATAGTGCTTAAAGACTAAATAACAGGTCCTGTGTAATAACTGAAGTAAAGGGGCCAGTCACAATGGGAGGGTACAAATGAAGTCAAGGCCGTACTAAGGAGGGACTAAAAAGCCTTTTAACAAATCCAAAGGCAGCATTTACAAAATACAATGAGACAAGCCAATGAAAAATATGGGAGGAGTAAGGGCGCAGCTTCTCTCCCATGCTCTACTACGGCAGTCTCACAGTGCGAGCAGCGCATGCGCGCTGGCGCTAACCTCAACCTAAAAATGAGGAAAGACGAGGCCCCTGGACTCAATGTCCTCCCTGCATCCATACAAGATTTTTGGGCTGGGATACCGATACCACTCTATAATCGCGCTTTCACCACAGCTAGATCTCGAACACATGTTGAGCATTCATTCTATTACAAATCTAAACAAGCATTTACAATGCAATGGTCTCGGCAATATTATAGGTTGAGCTATTGGTATTGCTCATTATTTTTTTATCATTTTTGTATCCCTAAATAAATGGCATTGTCATTTCTATTGGCATTAGCTTTTTTTTTGCATATGTGATACCTATTGCATTAGCAGAGAGAGAGTGAGGTAGTGAAATAGAGAGTGAGGTAGTGAGAGAGAGTGAGGTAGATAGAGCGTGAGGTAGTGAGATAGAGAGTGAGGGAGATAGAGAGTGAGGTAGTGAGATAGAGAGTGAGGTAGATAGAGAGTGAGGTAGTGAGATAGAGAGACTGAGGTAGTGAGAGAGTGAGGTAGTGAAAGAGTGAGGTAGTGAGGGAGAGGGATGTTGTGAGGTAGTGATATATAAGCAGAGAGTGATGTAGTGATGTAGTGAGATAGAGAGAGAGGTATTGAAAGAGAGAGTGAAAGTGAGTTAGTGAGATAGAAAGAGTGAGGTAGTGAGATAACAACCAGGGCTTTAAGTGGGCCGGGTCTCACCGGGTCAAAGCACCGGCAGTTTTTTTAATGGGGCTTCGAAACGGATCTCTATCGGGCTCTGTTTTGTGCCCGCACAGGCGGAGCCTTTTTTTCCCCCTGGACTGCAGTGATAGGTAGCACATCGATGTGCGCGTGGTGAGCGTTGTAGAGGAAGGGAAATACTTTAAAGAGAGTCATTTTCTCTCTGGATTTCCCTTCTCTTTTTGAAACTCGAGAGCAGCAACATTGTTATGGTGTCACCAGGGTGTTAAGTGGAATTGTTTTCAATATTTTATACAAATCATAGTTTCTGCTTATTTATCGTATGCAACTAGCAACTATTGACAAAGCCAATAGTCCTGACTTGTAGGTATGATGTGACTTGCATCATATATCTGAATGCAATGACAGGAACAGTAAAATACAAGTCGGGCGGCACACTGTGCTAAACACGGATTTTTAGATTAGGTGTTTTAAAGCCACGCCCTTAATTACATTGACCACGCCCCTTTGAGTGACCCCCCCCCCAGTTTTTTTCATCCCACTTAAAGCCCTGCTCGTGGGGATGGGTCTGGTTGTCGCAGGATGATTTCAGAATACAGAGAAACCGCCACGCCCACCCACTCCTGAAGTCAGTGACTGCAATGCCGCCAGTGCCGCGGTTTCAGATGTGTTGTTACTGTGGCAGAGTAGCTGCCAGCAAACAAACACACAGAGTGCGGTGTCCCTGAAGCCGGCACCGCGCTCAGTGTCAATGTTTAAAACGAGACTCACCAAGGGTGGCATCACAAGAAAACTTAAAGCGCCAAGAGCCCAAAGACGGCGACGCACGGAGTCAGGCAAGGGCAGCACAATCCCAGCAATAGACCCCTATAACAAGGTGCGCGCCCATCGTAGCGTCAAAGTTTAAAACGAGACTCACCGAGGGTGGCATCACAAGAAAACTTAAAGCGCCAAGAGCCCAAAGACGGGGACGCACGGAGTCAGGCAAGGGCAGCACAATCCCAGCAATAGACCCCTATAACAAGGTGCGCGGCCACCGTAGCCAGCATATCCAGGGGGCTGCAGAGACGAGGCTAGAAGCAAGGGGCGTGGCCAAGCACAGAAGGTGCAGGAAGACATGCTAAACCGAGCGGGGGGGGCGCCGCTCGAATGAAACCCAACCGGAGACTTACTGAGGCTAGGGGTGGCAAGTGAGAGAAGAAGGTGGGGCAGTGATTTGAGGGGAGGAGTGGGACCCTGAAATGGATGTGGCCCACAGAAGCTCTCTATGTGGGAGTGTATGCAGTTGCTGCGCTTATTTCAGACAGGAGGGAACTGCGAGCAGCGACCTCCGAGCGAAAGGTGGTGGTGGGGGCGGACTCTAGTGTTGTGACGGGCAGGCAAGCAGTGTTCTAGGGGGCGGGAGTGGTTGGGTCCATAGCACTGTATGAAGAAAAAGGTGGGATGGCCCAAAAAAAGCAATCACTAAGTGAAATCGCCTCGGCTGAAACAAGCAGCCAAAGGCAGGACAATTAAGTGTAATGGACAAAGAGAAAAGCCTCCGAACGTAAAATGGATGCGTGGCGGTGACATAATTGCAACAAAAACAAGACAAAACACAGGAAGCTTCAAAACTTTTTTGGCTTCGAGGGCGTGTTCCTGCTGTTCTAAAAAGGGCGCGGCTAAAAAGTGGAAAGAACAGCACGGAACACGCCCCCGAATCTGAAAAAGATGGAGCCTATTTGGAGGGACGGCTCTCTCCTCCAATGGCTGGCCTCCGTTTAGGAAGCCAGCCAATGGAGGAGAAGCAAAAAGAGAGGCGGGCTAAATAGCCACTCTAAGAAACATTAAATCTCCAGACTTTCGGTTCTGCCTTCGGCAGACCAGATGGTCCCTCGACCTAAAAAAGGGTGAATGTTCAAATCCAACAAATTACCAGATTATCGCCCTTCTGAATTTAGAAGCACAGTCATACTCACAGTTTCTGCTAGATGTCTTGGTGGGCTGGGTGAACAAAAACATAATTTTTCCACAATTTCAATCAGGTTTCCGGCCAGCAAACTCCACAATCAACAACATTATTTTACTGCACTAGCCTTCTTGTCACACCAAGCAACACAGAGAAAACAACCACCATTGTTTAGCTGTTTCATCGATTACAGCGCAGCTTTTAACAGAGTGATATGGGCCATGCTGCATGAAAAAGTACCGTCGTACAGGGTCCCCCCTGCTTCTTAAAGCAATAACATCTTTATACCATGGGGCCTGTGTCCAGATAAAAGCACACCACAATAACCCAGCAACCAACATAATCCAAACCAACAACAGACTCAAACAGCGCTGCGAGCTAGCCTCTCTTCTCTTTAACCTTTACACTGCTGACTTGGGTAAAGGCTTAGAAAGTGCCGGCTTAGTCACAACCAGGCTAGGATGAATACGCATTCCAATCCTTGTTGGGAAGTGGATTTTTAGTAGTGATAAGTAATGACTCGCCACTTGTAATAAGGTCATAAATACAACAAAAAGTTCAGTTAGGGTCTCAATAAATCCCTTGCTCAACCCTTTGTAGCTGGCAAAAAGTAGGCAGGCGTAACTTAGGAGACAGGTGTGTAAAGCATTTAAAAACACCAATACATTAAATAAGTAAGACACAACGCACAATACAAATCCAACTCCAATTTATAAAAATATGTTATATTTTTATGAACAATTAGACAATAAAGTGACACAAATCTAATGTAGGGAACTGGAGATATGAATTGTTAAAGAATAAGCACTTTCTAGTGCCTAAAAAAATATACCGCCACTTTGGAACAAAGCAAAAGTTTGAGGCCGACCATCAAAATTTTATCTTCACATGTAGTCGCTTTTCTGGAGCTTTTTCCCTCGACGTCAAGCAAGGCACTTTATCAGGCTGGATTCGGGACGGGTTTGCTAGCTTGACTTTTGGTGACAACCCTGAGAAATCCTGGAAGGTAGCAGACTTGACTCTCAATGTCCGATTGGTCATCTTATGGAGCTGTTTCCAAAAGTTGCTCCAAACTTCTCCAAAGTGTCTTCCTGAAGTTCCACTTGAGGGTTCAAAATGTCCAAAGCACACATCTAAGGGTCTGGAATCTCCTAAATGGTCCTTGGGAGTTACAATTCCCATGGTGCAAGTAGCCACATCCTTAAAAGTCACCTGGACGCACTCCAGGATTGTCGGAGATTAGGCAGATGGGTTCTGTTAACCTGTAGCTTGCAGGGAGTCCACTCCTTAGACTTTTAGTGTCAGGCAAAGTCCTTCTGGTACTGAGTTCCACAGTGTGCAGCAGGAGCAGTCCTGCTGAGTGCAGTCTTCTTGGTACAGGCCAGAGAGTCAGCAGGGTTGTACATCTTTTTGTCTCTTCAGACAGCAGATCTGAGGAGCTATTCAGCTCTCCCATATTTACTGACAGTTTCTGGGTGTCAAGCAGGGGGGGCACCCCTGAACAATGGGAAGCTGAGTGCCACCCAGGTGTCTTACGACAGGGATATGTCATTTCCAATTGTAATTATACTAAATTACCATGTACTTTTAACACAGAGCACAGGCCATGGGTCTGAATAACAGAGCTCAGGGCACAGTCAGAGTCAGAAAACCAGCATCTAGTGGTCAAAAGATTGTCCAAAATTTGGGGGACACTGCACATGGGTACTGGTTTCTCCCACAACCCCTCTCAGCAAGAAGCCCAGGTGACTCAGCCTAACCCTGGGAGTGTTTTCATGGCCTGTCAGGTGAGGAAGAAGGTGCAGAAATCAGGCTGTACAGTTGCCTTCCTCTGGGAAACTGACCCATCTCTGCAGTAACAGGACACATCGCAAACTGAAACTTCCCCACAACTAATTCATTTTCTTCTTCCCTCTTTAGGTTGGGCAGTGAGTAGACCACCTACTCTATCCCTAACTTGGCTAGGGCAACACCTAGTTTACCCATGGAGGCAACCCAACACTGGATCATCCTCACCATGACCAACAGGGTCAGTGGGCCTACTTCCACTCTCCCTACTGTCAATGAAGGTGTTGTACCCTGTGGTATGACGCTGCATAAATGTTCAGTACTTTCTTGTGGTCAGGAGAAGCCTCACCAGTGCTAACAATGGGTTTCTCCCTCACTGGGACAGAAGAGCCTTGGCCCACTGGAACTCTCTTTAAGACTGATACCTTTTCTCTTCTTTTGGGACATCAGTTTCCTAACGGTTAGAAATGGGGGTCTCTAGTGTGCAATGGTTTGCACCTTTTTCCAAGTAGGGACCCTTCTTCCTAGTCAGGGTAAGTGAGTTACAGTACTAAAATAACCCCTGCTCACCCCCTTGGTAGCTTGGCACGAGCAGTCATTCATATCTCAGGCTTATCTCGTTACAGTGTGTAAAGTATTTGGACATCCTTTGCTTCTCTTATCCGTGCTGATCTGCTTCTCACTGGATGGCAGTGGCCCGGTCTGGCAGAGGACATGATTGTCCTCTACGCTGATGACGTTCTGATCTTTTTGTCCGATCCAGCTCGATCGGGATTTCGATGACTCCGAGCCCTGCGCCTCTTTGAGCATGTCTCCGGCCTCCGCTTGAATGTAGCCAAGTCAGTCCTGGTCCCCCTCTATCTATTGAGAGAGTGTTTTGATTGGCAGTCCTCGATCCCTCATCAGTGACAGTCGTTCAAGTATTTGGGGATCTGGGTGTTCCTCCTCCCTAATCTCGCCTGGTCTCTCAAATTCACTCCTCTGGTGAAACGGGTTTGTGCCGATATCCTTCGATGGCAAACACTACCTCTAAACCCTAAGGGCAGAATAGCCCTCTTTAAGATGATGGTCCTGCCCAGTTTTCTTTATATGCTCCAGAACACACCCCTTTCCTTCTCACGGTCGTGGTTCTGGGAGATGGACAGTTTGGCCACTAAATTCCTGTGGGGCAGTCGGAGACTGAGATTGGCCCTCACCCAGTGCAGGATTCCACCCTTTGACGGTGGGTTGGGTATGACGAACCTGTATTTATATTATTTGGCGAATAGGCTCCTTACTGTGCATGACTGGTTTAATGGTGGCTGGTCGGATCCGGCCTACCACCTAGAGCTGCATAACTTGGGTTTCTCCAATATTCAAGGGATGCTCTCCGGCGCCGCTGTCTCCCACTCTCTGCATGAGGTCGCATGAGGTCACATGAGGATTGCTTTTTGGCCTGGTGGGCCTCCCTGTGCCACACCCACTGGTCAGACAAACTAACCCAATCTACCCCGTTGTGGTGCAAACGTGGCTCAGGGATGTCGCTGCTCTTTCTGGCTTCAGAGCCTGGGACCTCATCGGGATTTCACAACTTGGGGATGTCTGGGGCGGGAGCCACATATGCGATTTCCCAGACTTACAGGCCCAGTCCCTCCACACCTCCCAGTTTTACCGTTACCTACTGCTGAGCCACGCCCTCTATCCCCACATCTCAGGGGAGCTCTTTGCCCGAATATAGCCCTCCTGAAGCCCAGGTCATGACTGGCAATCTGGGGAAAGGGGGGGATCTCCCGCATCTATAGTTCCCTCACGAATAACACCCCAACTCCCTCTCCCATCTCAGGGATAAGTGGGAGGGTTGGCTCCCTAGACAACGCTGATTGGAGGGATGCGCTGATGGCCCCCAAAACAGTTACAGCTTCAGCGTGGCTCAGTCTAGTACAAGTATTCTACTTACACACGGCCTACCTCACGCCCCTGCGTCTTCATCGTGCTGGGCTCCGTCCTGATCCTTCCTGTCCTCGTTGTAGCTGCCCCAGGCTGATTTTTATCACATGGTATGGCTCTGTCCTACAATCACGCGCTGCTGGGAGTTAGTGACAGGAGAACACACGGAGGTCCTGGGCTGGGAGGTCCCCTTGAGCCCGATTGCTATACTTCTGGGTGTTACAAAGGGTTTGGATGGGACCAGAGCCGAGAAGCTCTGGTTAACTATGGCATTGATGGCGGCTAAGCGGGATATTGCGGCTCTCAGGTTGGACCCGACAGCTCCTTCCATTGCGCGATGGCGCAGAGGGGAAAACTGGTGTGCAGCGCAGGAGCAACAAATGTATGTGGCCCGAGGCTGTCCCCAAAAGTTTCGAAGGGTGTGGGGCAAGTGGGTCGGGTGGTAGACGACTGAACATTCCTGATGCTCACCTATGGACTTGGGTGCGGACAATGCTGCCTGCTACTTATATGCTGATTAGTGTATGCTGGGGTATTATTTATTTCTTGTCACTGTTATGCAATGATCGCTGTGCTAAGAGCTGGTATTGGACATGACCAACAGTAATATCATGAAAACACTACAAAAGGACACCACACCAGTTTGGAAAAATATCCAATATTTGTATATTTCCAAAACAAGACCAAAAGGACAAAAGTCTAACATACAGTACTTAAAAATATGCACTTTGCAAGAATACTTTAAAAACAAGTTCCTTGAAGTTGGTAGCCCCGTCTAGTGCTACTGCGGTGCTGTAAACAACAGATTCCAACAGTTTTGTTTGACCGCGTTGGTCAGGGGCATCAACAGACTCGTAAACAGTACATTTTGTGTTGCGGCCGACATGTTGGTGCGAGCTGGTCATGGCAGCTGTTGCAGTTGCGATGTGAGGCGTAGTGTTGCAGCATGTGGAGCCCTCAAGGTGCGGTGCAGGCAGCTGCTCGGTGACGGTCGACCAGCGGCATTGGTGAGATGAGGGCTGTGGTGATGAGTGAAGGCTGTGCTCGATGCAGTGCTGACAGATCATCGTGAAGGCGACAGAGCCGGTTGCAGGAAGCTGGCGTTGGTCGGTCCGGTCAGGGGTGACCACGCCTTTTTAAAGAAGGTGGTTAGCACTGGGATGTCCAGTGTAGCTATAGAGGGAGACTCCTCAGATGAGAAGGTCCGTCTAGCATTATGTTGGGAGACATGTCCAGATAGTAAGCTTGTGATCCCTAAGGGTGGGAGTAGGCACTTCCACACCATACAGGTGAATGGAATCCCTACCATTGGCCTGTGGGACACATGTGCCAGTCACACTAGAGTGAGTGACAGTTTTGGGTCCCCAAACATTTATATGCCAGGAGAGACCAGGAGACTAAGCCAGAGATGAGGTCACAACCAAACCTGTAGCCATAGTCCCCCTATAATGGGAGGGTACCCTTAGCTGGTTTTAGGTGGTAGTCA
This sequence comes from Triturus cristatus, assembly GCF_964204655.1. NCBI lineage: Eukaryota > Metazoa > Chordata > Amphibia > Caudata > Salamandridae > Triturus > Triturus cristatus. Next base: position 182,448,830 of record NC_140585.1, read on the forward strand.
GTGCCAACCTCATCTTAGATTGTCTCCTGGGCAATGACCTCCGAGAGGTAGGTCACATCGCAAGTGGGGTGGTCGCCCCAGGCCCCCCTAACCCAAAGTTCCTGGTGAGCCAGTCCCTATAGTTAGAGTTAGACCTGGCATCTTTTGGCAAGTTTCCCCTGTCTTTTTTCTTTCTGACCATCTGTATTTGCTGGTTTAGTGTCTCTGTGCACTTTCTCACTGCTGCTCAGTGTTAAAGTGTAAGTGCTCCTGTTTGTTCATATGGATTGGTGTTTCCATGATTGGCATATTTGATTTGATGGTAAGCCCCTAGTAAAGTGCCCTGAGTATGCCAGGGCCTGTAAATCAAATACTACTAGTGGGCCTGCAGCACTGATTTTGCCACTCACATGAGTAACCCTGAAAATGTATCTCAGACATGCCACTGCAGAGTCTGCACACAGTTTGTAACTGCCATGTCGACCTGGCAAGTGTACCCACTTGCCAGGCCCTAATCTTCCATTTTCTTATATGTAAGACACCCTTACGGTAGACCCAAGGTAGCCCCATGTGCAAAGTGCTGTGTATGTGAAAGGTAGGACATGTACTGAGGTGTGTGACATGTTCTGATAGTGAAATACAGTGTATTTAGTTTTTCACTATTGAAAGGCTATATGTCCCATAGGGTAGAATAGGAGTTTATTTATAACATCTTATGAATATAACTTCCCATTGGGGCAAGATAGAAAGATGGAGATACACCTGAACTTTTAGTAAAGATGATTTTTATATTGTGTGTTTGAAAATATCGCTTTTAGAAAGTAGGTATTTTCTTGCTTAGCCATCTTGTGTGCCTCTGTTGGTTTGTGGATTGACTGTCTGGCATTGGAGTGACAGGGGCTGGGGATGTGCATTCTCTCAGACGGCCACTGGGGTGGGGTGTATGTGTGTCCTGCCTTTCCTGAATGAGTCAGGGCTGTGCTGAATAGACCTGGGCTGCATTCAGAGTAGTGGGAGGAGTTTTCACTAGTACCTGAATAGGCCTGGTCTGCTGTCTCCACCTTCTGCTGGGCAGCTGGGCCAGAGAGGACCAAACTGGTTTGGGCTAAGCACAGACACACTCTGCATGAGAGAACAAAGGAGTTTTGAGTATAAATATTGGGGCCCAGACCCCAGAACTTGAGAACTTGCTGGAATCAAGGAACCTGCCAAGAAGAAGAGGTGTAAGAGCTGCCAGGAGGAGTACTGCCCCATTGCTGTGTTGTTGCTTATTGGGTTAGCCTGCAGTTGCTGCTTCTGCCTTTGGCAGTGAAAGGACTAGACTGACCTTTCTTTTCTTGTGCTGAGTATCTCCAAGGGCTTGAAGCAGAACTTGCCTCCTGTTCTGAAGTCTCAGGGACTGCAAATACTTCACCAGCCTCTGGGTACCGCTTCTGGAACTGTGGTTTCAGTCTCCACAGAGGGGGGAAAAGCAACCGACTCCATCACCGAGTCCGTCGCCGGCTCCGTGTCCTGAAGTCACCGCAGAGGGTACCATCCGCATCTTGCCCCCCAACCCTGGTCTCACCAACGATGTCCTCCGCACCCGCCACCGGGCCGCTGCTTGCACTGTGACCTGTGGACACCGACTCTGCAGGGCCTCGCTTCACTTTGACGCTCTGGTCTCACCGATGCTGTCATTGCACACTGACCGCAAGTTCCGTGACCGCATTATGGCTTGTGAGCACCGCTTGTAAGTCACACGACGCACTGTCCCATCCCACACCGCAGTCTGGACCGACCGACTGGCAGTCAAAACACAACCCGTTGTCTAAGTGCTTCTTCAGGCTAGGTTCCCTCTGCCTCTGCTTGTCAGAGTGGGGGTGGGATTTCCTCTCCTCGTGTTTAGGGTTCTGAGATACTATAGTAGTCTCTGTGTTGGGTTTACTACCTCCCTCATTGGGTTTTTGACGGCCTAGCCACCCTTTCCGAGAGTCTCCCCCCTGACACTTGTTGAAAACCTTGGTTCTCAACCACTCATCAGCTGTCCCCCCAGCTCTCTGGGATCAGACAGCTTAGAGTCCACTAGATGCTAGCATAACATCTCCTGTACACAATGAGTCAGGATGTGCTCCTTAAGAATTAAGTTATAGAACACCTCATAAGTACTCACTTTGTTACCTTCAATCTTGCCCTCTTGTGCCTTCACTGAGATGTGAACGTAGTCCACCCAGGACTGTGTGCTATATTTATGGTATCCCTGAACTTCACCCTGTACTGTTCTAGTGTCAGGCCAAATCTCTTGACTAGCCATTGTAGTAAATACTCCGATCCAAAATAAGTTTTGAAGAGATCCAGGAGACAGCACAATGCCAGCCATCAGTTAGGCAGTCAACTCCCTTTTTTCAATCATTCTAGATCCATAACCCAGGTAGGGAAACTGGCATTATAAGACTTTAGACAAATAGCAGGACTTACAAAACTAAATGAAAATACACTAAATGTAACACACCTATCCCCTTACAACACACACCACACAAACAGAGAAAAAGACAAGACACATGCTGCAAACTACACATAATCATTATATTTGCCAGGAGAGCTCCTGACATGAGTACTCATTCTGTTGTTGTACTCATTCAATTGGTTTCTTCTCATGAACATCATCACCCAGTCTCATGCATCCTCCACCTTTAAACTTAGCCACCCTCCTAACATTCCACACTTTCCTATCTTGTGTAACTACACTGTTCCTAGTGACCTGAACTATTCTACTGGTTTTACCACTTTTTCACAAAAATCCCAGTTTGATTATCCTGACCCAGTCTCCTACAGCAAAATAAGATGCTTTAGTCTTCCACTTGAGTATCATAAGCACATTTGACTCTCTCCTACTTCTCTGACACTCTCAAAGCTATCTCTTCTCTCACCTTTCCCTCCACCTCCTCCAACTGCTTCCTCTTGAACCACCAAGGACACTATTTTGATTCCGCTTAAAAGGCATGACCTCTGTGGTGGTATGGAGTGTGATATTAATCCAGCGGTTTAAAAACAACATATACTCCACTACCATTTACACACCTGGGTCCATAAACACACAGTGCATAAAACCGGTGGAGTCAAAATGTATATATTTTCCACAGTGTTCCAGATGAGTTATTTGGAACTCCTAACTAACCTTTCACTGATCAAAAAGTTCTTTTCTCTGGTCAATGGACTATTGGTTGAACTAGTTGATGGTGAAAATTACATACATTTTAAGCTAACTATACTTTATTCAATGTAAATAACCACAGACTCGGGAAGATTTTAAATCTTTATTTAAATTAAATGCATGTGAAACACTCAAAATTACAGTCCAGTCACCATCATTCATGGGAGCGAAAATTCAATAAAATCAAACAAATATAACACGGACTTACTCAATGAACGATGTCTAAGGAAAAAGGAGAGGATAGAGAGAAAAGAACATCTACAAATAACGTGAAAATATAATTACCAAGAATAGTGTGAAGACCAACCCCCTGGCCAAAGGGATGGCAAGAGTCCCCTGGGATAGATCATTCGACAAAGGCTTCAGGACAGGAATCAGGACAGGACAGATGACCTCTCTAGAGTACCGACAGTTGTGTCGCACTCCTCTCTGACACTCTCCTCCTACTCAGAATTCTTCCGTGATCTTCTGTCTAGCCCAATTATATTAGGATAGAAGGTTCTGCATTCGGCTTCTTCATCAGCATCTCTCCCAGCAGCATCTCCCGCAGCAACAGCATCCCAAATCGCTCTAGCTAACCAACTAAGGCTACCTCAATTATACCTTTCGTTCTACATGTTCCACCCATTAATGTTTCAATATCGTAAAAATACTTAATTTGATTGGTCAGGCAAGGGGGGAAGATCATCACACCATGCTTAAATGACATTAAATTCTATATAACTATTGTTCGCAAACCCATCCCCTTAATTTTTATTCATTATTTTGGTTTCCCACACATATTCAAGTTTAGTTGAAACATTATTATAACAATTTGACTGTAACTTCTGCTTCATTGAACTTGTCACCCTACGTTTCCCAGGGCAGGACACTTTGTGACCTTGGCTTTCATTCAACATCCTAATCATTATTTCAGGTTAACTTTCACATGACTCAGCTTAATTCAATTATACATGAGAGGCCCAAATACGCACTAGTGATAAAGTCCACAGACAGATATTAGATTAAAAAATAAAGTGGTCACACTGTATACTACCCATCTCTACTTTATTCCCCTTTACTTATTAATACGTTTCCCGCATTAGCATTAGTAAAATAGCATGTTTTCATTTCAAGCAAGCAGTTGCCATGCACAAGAGTCTTTAAGACTCCATTTTAGTGCCTTCTGCTCATGCGCAGGAATTTCCCACCAAGCGTCAGCTCGTCATATTACATAGATGCAGTAGAGGCATGCGCAGTAAAGATTCCCCATTTAAAGCTGTTTTAGTCCTTCGTTCATGTTATTTGTATTAGTAAACATATAAGCAAGCTTCACTTACCCGCGAATTTCATGTGGTGCATATTAGTTATTCACGAAACATGATTTAGTAACTTATGAATAGGTTAACGAGTGGATCGCATCCAAGCAAGTTTCTCTTCCGCCAAACCTTGCTCCATCAATCCCCTCTTTGATGGCATTTTTGAGCCATTACAAAATTACCCATTCCAATCAGTTGCCAACTTTAGCGCATCTCAACTTCTTTTCCCTCTCTCTGATTTTTGTCAGTTTCTTCTCCTTTCAAATCTTTCATCTTTTTATATATTTTTCCTTTAATTTCCTCCAGCTGAATTTCCTCCTATTCCCTCTTTCGTTTCCTTCCTTTCCCATTCACTTCATATCTCCTTCTTTTTTCTTTGTTTCTGCAACATTTCCTCACTATTATCATTATACCTACTACTGGAAGAATTATTTGACCTAAAATACTTTTCCCTAAATCATAAAACCAAGTCCCTATTGAAGAAATACTCTTTGTAAGTCTCTCCCATACTTTGTCATCCTCCAGTGGTTTCAAATTTTCTTGTAGTCTTGTAATATTCTTAATGTACCCTTTAATTTCCTTACTTTTGTCAGGAATGTAAGCGCAACAATGTTGTACTTTCAACATTCTATAGACTCCGCCCTCTTTTGCTAATAAAATATCAAGCGCAAGTCGATTTTGTAAAACCATAGACCCTAATTGCAACCCTTTCTGTATTTATCATCAAAACACCCCCAGCAGTATCAGTCGAGAGACGATCAACTACTATCGACAATTTACAAATTCTATGTGAATTGAGAATGACTCCCACTGAAGGTATCAAGGTATCAATATCACCTACTATTTCTGAAAAACTAGCTCTCTTTCTCAATGTTAGTCCATTAGTGCTTTCATTGTTTCCAGTGATTCTTTTTACATGATACATTTTAGGATATACTATCGGGAAGCTGCCAGATCTACCACTCACCTGTGAGTCACGCCATTGCCGACGCACTATCGCCGCCACCGCCAAGAGTCCAGAGGGCACCACACCAAGCACCATCTTCCGCGTCGCCGCCCCGGGACTGCAACTCCCGGCAGCCTCAGCGGCGGCGCGACCAGCTGACGCGGTGCAAGCGCCAGGAGGCGCCATAAATTGCAGAGAGACCGGCGGAGCGGGGGGAAGCTGCCAGATCTACCACTCACCTGTGAGTCACGCCATTGCCGACGCACTATCGCCGCCACCGCCAAGAGTCCAGAGGGCACCACACCAAGCACCATCTTCCGCGTCGCCGCCCCGGGACTGCAACTCCCGGCAGCCTCAGCGGCGGCGCGACCAGCTGACGCGGTGCAAGCGCCAGGAGGCGCCATAAATTGCAGAGAGACCGGCGGAGCGGAGGGAAGCTGCCAGATCTACCACTCACCTGTGAGTCACGCCATTGCCGACGCACTATCGCCGCCACCGCCAAGAGTCCAGAGGGCACCACACCAAGCACCATCTTCCGCGTCGCCGCCCCGGGACTGCAACTCCCGGCAGCCTCAGCGGCGGCGCGACCAGCTGACGCGGTGCAAGCGCCAGGAGGCGCCATAAATCGCAGAGAGACCCGCTTCGCGGGACGCGCGCGGGACCGCGCCGGGCTAAGCCCGGGCAAAGGGCGGGCCGTCTGTGGCCGTCCGGGGCAGGAGGAGGCAGGGCGGGGCCAGCCCCCTGACATCGGACTCCAGAACATCTGCCCCACTTCAGGTACTGCTGCCATTTGCTACATTTACTTTCTTGCTCTATGAGCGTTGCTGTGGAGGTGTTTAGCTGCAGTGTACCTTGGCTGTAATCTTGGGTCTAGTTAATTTCGGTCATATTCTATGATGTCAGGCCCCAAGAAAAATAAGGTGGTCACGGGGGCTGGCTCCATGAATAACTTTTTAGTTAAGAGGGTGACAAAAATCAACGAGGACAGAAGAGCTTCCTTGGGCAAAGTAGACGCTCGGGATTACGCCGCCTCCCCAGCTACAGCTGCTACACTGGAGGATTTCATAGATGGCGATAGAATCTTGGTCCGTACGCCAGAAGACCATAACGCTACAGAACCAACCTGTAATACAGTAGTTTCTATGCACCAGGAGCATGATAATGCAGTAATGGTCTCCACAATGAATGATACGTTACGCCCTGACTCTGAGGAGGAGACAGAAACATTGGAAGAAACTAGGGGTAAGAGACCTGTTAGATCATGCAGAAGGCAACAAAGCAAGAGGGGGGGTAAGACCATCCACAGGAGAAGAGTGGAAAATCACCGGCCGGATAGTTATAATACCCCCAAATCCAAACCAATCGCAGAGCCCATGAAGGAACCTAATATTACTTTGAGTCCAGAGCAGTTTGATTCGCTAATCGAACGCATTGAGGCTGCGGTAGACCTAAAACTTAAAGCCTCCATTGACTGTCTTACAGCCAAATTGGACACCGCTAATGCGGAGATCAAAAGACTTGGAGCTCTTCTGGATCAACAGCTGGTTAAATTCTCTCAGGTGAACCTCTTACCCCCTCATAATAGTTCAGCAATCCCTAAAGTGATGGGAGGTAGTGCTATAAAAGCTCCCAACTCTCTATCCTTGATCCCTCCTGTTATTAGCCCGGTCCGCAATCCTACTGTTCCCCTAGCAATCCATCCTCCACCAGTAGATTTGGATCCCGATCAGGCGAGGGGTTTGCAGAGACCTGGCAATAACAATAACGTTGTACAAAGTAATTGCGCCAATACTATTAATTTGCCCCCGGAATGCGCTCCTTACGTCATCGTACTTGCAAATGTCCCGCTGTTTTGCTCAGGTAATACTGAGCCGCAAGTGGAAGCGCACGACTCCCTTAAAAACAAAGTGGTGGCCTGGTTAGGCGCTAAATGCGGTTTCCCTTCCAAACTTGCTGGAGATATTATTACGACAAGGAGAGTATATTGGATTGGCCCATCAAGGAAAACTTGTAGAGGGGATTGCGTGGTTGTGAATTTTAAATACCCACAACATGTGGCCACTGTTCTCCTGCGGGCAGCATCCCTGTTGGAGGACAGTAATAGTGTCCGTGTCCGTCCACTGGGGTATTTTTACAACAAGGCCAATTTTCCCCCCGTGCCGAGACCAAGATCTTATCCATTTACCCCGGTAGGGCCCAGTCGGGCGCAGCAATGTTCTTTGCAGGGCCGTGATAAGTCTAGTTCATGGGGTCCCCCCATTACAACGTATAATAGGTTTAATGTGCTCTCAGGCCTCGACCTCTGTGATTGACGGGAAGAGGGAGAGGGTACAGAGGACGCCGCCGTTGCGGCCCCAACATCAATGGTCCACGTACCTTCTTCTGAGGCAGTCAAGAACAATTTACCTGAGATCATTACTAGTGGCAATGGGGGTACGGTTAGGCTGCTATCTTGGAACATTGCTGGGTTGCGGGCTAAGAAGGGAGACCCCAGTTGGGAAAACTTTGTTAAAAGTTATGATGTTATTGCCTTGCAAGAGACTTGGGACTTGGAGTGTGACTACTGGATAGATGGCTTTACATCTTTCTTTGTCCCTGCCTTACCTTCCCCAGCTGGAAGGAACAAAGGCGGCCTCATGATGCTGGTTTCGGTGAATTTAAAAGGCAAATTGATTATGTTAGACTGCGCTTCCAAAAATTTTATCATTCTGGAGTTAACCTTAGACGATGGTGGTAAACTATTGTTGGTTAACTGTTACAATGCCCCCAATAGTAACCCAGAATCCTCGCATTTTAATTGGTTATCAGATTTTTTAATTCTCTACGGAGACAAGCAAACCACTTTGTTTCGATATATTTTAATGGGTGATTTTAATGTTCATTTGTGTTCAAAATGTGTTATGGTGGAATTGGAGGGGCCAGGCAGTGTGTCACCCCCTCATTTAGAACACACACAGAATGGTCGAGCACTGGAACATGTACTGCAGGAAAATGAGTTATTTGAACCTGAATTGTATGACATTACTACACGGGTTGCCACCTACACGGGAAGGGCTAGCGATTCGATTATTGACTTTATTTTTATCTCGAGATACTTTCTTAATTATGTGATTACATATAATGCAATTGCTATGCCCATGAGTGATCATAATCCTAATGGATTAGTGCTAACAAATAGTGCCTTCCTGTCCAAATCTGTTGTTCTCCAGCGGACTATATTGCCTGTAAAAGTAAAGGATCAGGGGAGAAGACTTAAATGGGAGACGGTTGTACCGGAAATTTTTTTTGTAACTTTATCCAACTCAGTCGCAGATGAGTTAAGGGTGTGTGCCACCCCTTTAGCTGGGCACAATGATATTATATCTGCATTTGAAGATATTTGCCGGTTTGTGTCTAGCAGTCTTTTAGCCAAAGGGCAGGGGGCTAAACAATACCCGGCGAAAGGCTGGTTTGATAAAAACTGTAGTAAAGCTCATAACCGCCTTAAAAAAGCCCTCAACATCCGCCCAAGGGACAAGGAGTTTGTGGCACGATTGAGAAAGGATTATAACACGGCCATCATTCTGCGTAAAAATGAATTAAAAAGTAAGGCTTGGGAGGATTTAAGGGATAAAGCAACTCTAAAAAATAGTGCTGAGTTTTGGACAATAATAAACTCTCCATTTCTTACAGGCGCTCAAAACTCAGTACAGGAATTAAACATCTCAGAGGTCGAGTGGCTATCCCATTTTGAAAAAATTTATGACAGCCACAGGGAGTCGGACCCTTTTATAACCCCTGCAAATGGTAGCCCCATGGAGCCTGTGAGTTTTGAAACCTATGAGGTACTTAGAGCCATAGAGGAGACAGCAGGGCGCAAGGCCCCTGGCCCCGATGGAGTGCCAGCAGACATGTACAGGGCAAATCCACTGTTTTGGGCAAACATTTTAACTAGAGTTTTTAACGCTGCCGCAAGAGTGGGTTTCCCCGAGTCCTGGTCTCTTGCTACAATCGTTCCAATATTTAAAAAAGGGCAGAGAGGAGATCCAAAATGTTACCGACCTATATCGCTTCTGGACTCCTCGGTAAAAACCTTAGGCAAGGTTGTCCTGGCGAGGATCTCCGCGTGGGCCAAGGGAAATAATATCCTATCCGAGGCACAATTTGGCTTTAGGTCAGGGAGAAGTACTGAGGACCAATGCCTCAACCTCCACCTCATTTTGTCCAAATATACCAAAGCAAAAGGGGGCAGCTTATTCCTTGGTTTTATGGACCTGTCCACAGCTTTTGATCTTGTCAATAGATCTAAGCTGTGGGCAATGTTGTTGGAGATGGGCCTCGACAGTTCCTTGGTGTACTTTCTGGCGGAGCTCCACAAAGATCTGAGGGCCCGTATCAGAATGACCACCGATGGAAAGTGTACCGAGAGCTTTAGATCCACTAGAGGGGTCCGCCAGGGATGCATCCTGGCACCAATGTTGTTTACGCTCTATGTGAACTCTTTGGAGGGTTACCTAACGTCTGCCACAAAAGATTTCCCGAGCATGGGGGGTACACCAATCCCGGTGCTCCTCTATGCCGATGACGCGGTACTCATAGCTAGGACCCCAGTTGCCTTACAAAAGTTACTGGATGCCTTTTGTAATTTTATGAGTAGTCTTGACCTGGTGATCAACAAAAGTAAATCACATACCATGTCTGTTGGATGTGGTAGGCGTAAAGAAAAATCCTTTTACTGTGACGGAGAGGTGATCACTAGTGTCAAAGTCTTTACCTACTTGGGCGTGATCTTTGATCAGAAGGGATCCTGGACACCGCAGGTAACATCTAAAATGAATGCGGTAAGAAGCTCATATGCTGCTATTCTGGGTTTTGCTAAGAGATTGGGGGGGAAACCTATGGAGGCTATTATGGCCATCTATAAAGCCAAGACAATTGCAATTGCTAGATATGGTGCAGCAGTCTGGGGTTACGTTAATTCTAAAGATATCCAGACTGAGGAAAACAAATTTTTTCGCTCATTGCTGGGTTTACCCCAGTCAACTGCTACCTTCTCAGTACACCTAGAGCTGGGAATGGGTTACATTCTAGACATAATAAATCTAGCACCACTTCTAATGTGGATTAAGCTTTGGCTTAACCCAAACCTTAGCCTTAATCATCTGATCATCAAAGATTGTCTGCAACTTGATCACAGAAGGGACATTCAGTGGCTGTCTTATATTGAAACTATGACAGCACTTTTGGGACGCCCTGAAATCTTTAGTAGACCTGAAGCCTTGTGCAGAGCTGACCTGCAGTGGGTGAAAATAAATTTCCTGAGAATTCGCTTGGCCGAGCGCGAAGCCCACGATCTATGTAAACCCTCTGTGAGGGCTCATGTTCTGATATCTCCATCCTGTGTGCTGGCCCCTTATTTAATTACGGTAATCAACCCTTTCCATAGATGGCTTTTATCCAAATTTCGGTTTAACCAAATTTATACAGTGCTGTGGGATGTGAAAGACTGGTGCAAGCTGGAGGAATCGGCCCCATGCAAATGTGATGGTTTCTCTATTCAGGATAATGCCCATTTTTTGTTCTTTTGTTCCTTCTACCATGAACCGCGCACAAGATACTTAAAATCTATTTTGAAGGACCTGGGCTTTATCCAGTATAAGCCTGCACTGTTTTATCTACAGATGTTGCTCTCTCCTCTAATTATGTACTGCACTGCTAGTTTTCTAGCCGCATCTGTGAGATGCAAAAGAATAAGGCTAAGATTGGAAGAACAATAGGAATTTGGATCCATCTATATTGCTCATTCGAGTGCCTTTTTTTAATGTATTTTATGCAATATCACCCTTTTAATCTGTTTTTTAAACTTTATCAATTGTTTAATACTGTATTAAATTTATCAGCTGTTTTATAGATGAACTTTTGATATTTGCTGTAGAATGCTTTTATGATTTTAATTAATCGAATAAAGTGGAATTTGACTTGATACTATCCCAAAGTAGCAACTTCCGTACCACCGTGCAGGCAACGTATAATGAGCATTATTCCTACACACGTAGTAAACCTGTCTCATCTGCTGCATCTAATTCTACCCTCTCTCCTTTTATTGTAGCTGTCTTCCCATTGGCAACTGTATCATTCTTCTTATTTGCTATCATCAATCAAGGCACTGCCACTGTTAGAAATAACCATTCTGAGATCACTCATAAAATCCTACATATGCAAGCTCTACAGCATCTCCGCGTGAAACTTCGTTTCGGTTGCTCAGAGACTCTATTTCTCATCATTTTAATCTGAGAAGATTTTTTCTCCTCTTTCTTTTTTCACTTATAGATTCAAGCTCTTATTTTTAAGGTGGTCTCAATTTTCTTTCATCAATCTGTGTAGCGTCTGCTTCTTCCGATTCCTCAGTTAAATCTACATTTTAAAATTCTTCCAATATGACATAGGTCCACTCAGGGACCTTGTATTTATTGTTCAGAATTCTCAGTCTCGGGCTTCTTCGTATGTTTCTCACAGTTGTCTGTTTAGACTGAGTTTGACAAGTAACCTCATTCACTTGCTCTGGTTTTTCGTTTGTTTTCTTATATAGTATCTTAGGGGCATATCAACAACAACTGGCGATAATTATCGCTAAGCGCACTTAGCGCTAGGATAATTATCGGCGGCTAGTGTTGATTCTTATCGCTGAGATAGCGTGCTATTAGCAACGCTTATCTCAATAGCGATAAAAATCCTCACGCTAAGTGGCAAACGTGAGATTATCGCTGGAAACCCAGCGATAATCTCACGTTAGCTTGTTGATAGGGACAGACAAACTTAGCCATGATATCCTCCATCCATAGGATATCATGGCTATGTCAGAAACATACCAGACGTTTCTCCTATTATTTTACTCTGGAACGCCCCCTTTGCATCTCATTAGAGATGCAAGGGGAAGCGTAGAGTAAAAGGGTGCTAACACCCTGCATGTTAGCACCCTGTTGTTGATAGGGTGCTAGTTTTATCTCTGCTTTTTTGGCTTTTAAAGCCAAAAAAGCAGAGATAAAGCCCTTGTTGATATGCCCCTAGGTCTTTTTACACCACCTGGCCAGTTATCACCCTTTCTGACCATTTTAACATGAACTGCACTTTCGCCCTCTTAGTCTCTTTCTATAGCTCTTTTATTTTCAGTATGTCCAGGCACAATCTGTTCTTGTTCTGTGTCACTCTCTACCTGTTCCTGTTCAGATCTTACTACTGTTGTTTCATCCGCCTGAACCTGTTCTTCTTCTTCTATATGGTTCTGTTCAGGTCTTGTTTTGAATTTATTGTCTTCTTCCTCTTTTGGCTGAACTTGTTCTTCTTCTCCTAACTGGTCCTTTTCAAGTCTTACTACAATTTGTAATTCTGTTGCCTGAACGTGTTCTTCATTTCCTGTGTGTCCCTGCTCAGGTCTTTGAATGGGTTTGCTTGCCTTTGCCAGAGTACTTTCTTCTTTCCCTGTCTGGTCCTGCTCAGGGTCTCGAGTAGTTGTATTCACTTCTTCAGTGCGTGTTCTTCTACACCTATCTGATCCTCACTTCTTTCCTGTCTCTCTAATCTGGTTCTTCTTCTTGTGTGAATAACAACTTCAGGTATGTCAATCACTGGTGTCCAACCCTCCTGACTTGGTCTTGGTTGTTCCTCATCTATCACTTCAGAATCTATTACTCTAGATTCTTCGACTTCACAACCTTCAGCTTTTTCAACTGGTTCTCTCAGTTTTTGTTCTTCAGTAGGGTCTGGAACTCTTTTGGTAAGACTTGTGTGAATCCAATTGGGTAAACCTGCACACTTCACTGCTGTTGTAGTGACCAGTATGACTTGATGTGGTTTATCCCACCTGGGACCTAGGCATGACTTTCTGGCGTGTTTCTTCACTACCACCCAGTCTTTAATGCTGAGATTTTTAATGGTGCTCGGAAGCATGCAACAGTAGCCATGTTCACAATCGAGAAATCCCATACTGCTGCAAACCTTTTGGAAGACTTTAACAACAAGGTCTTTAAATGGCTAAGACCAAGATGACTTAACATTGTTTTTTTTTACACGGACAATGGCATTAATATCGTTAAGACCATGGCCGATGGTGTCTATTTCAGGGTCATGTGTTTGGCCCACTGCTTCGACATAATCAGATAGGACTTTCTCAAACAAGAAGACCAAGTAAGCATCATACTGTATACCTGCAGAAGAATCTGCACTTATTTCAGCCATTCATTTAACGGGCGGAAACAGCTGAGGGTCATTCAGCGTGATATTAGAATACCAGCTAAAGCACTGATACAGGTACTAACACGTTGGAACTCAACTTATTACATGCTTGAACACCTATTTGAGCAGTACAGACCAATCAATGAATATGTCATGCAAAGAGGGGATGCAACTGTGAAAGGAAAGATCATTGAGACAGACCAATAGGCCCTAGTCAAATGCCTGACAGAGATGCCTCTTTCTTATGAGTTGTTCACATGGGAAGTCAGCAAGGAGGACAGTACCTTGGGTCAAGCTATCCTGTAGTTGCACAGGCTACAGAAACAGTTAAAGGAAGTGTCTGCAATATATGCAGGAGTGGAGGGAAAAAAAGATGTTTATGAGTTGGTGGAAAGATTAGTACTTTCCTTATCTGTTAATACTGGGGCGCAAAGAGACATTCTGTCATCCAAACATTAAATCTGTGCCACAATTCTTGATCCATGGTACAAACCGTTAGCGTCCACTTTCATTTCTTTTTCAGGCGGGGATGTTGCAAAATACAAAACATGGATAGCTGAGCAGGTCAGTGAACTAGAAAAAGAATGCCAGGAAATAAGGGGCCCGCTCCTCCAATTTGAAGCTAAATGGTGGTTGGGTGGGGGGCCTGTTGTTGAAGGTAACTGGAGACAAACATTTAGTCAACAATGATCATCACATTGTGCATTTGCTGTTAGGCTACATATTATGGTTATGATTCATGGCGATGAATTGATGATCATGATGACAGTTGCAAGTTTGATCAGCCCAAAACCAATAGTTACATTCAGTCACTTTTTTGTGATTTTTGTTTGTTGTAAAATTGCCCTCACCTAATTGTTCATACACAGACATAAATGAATGAGTGCAAATAGGACTATTCTTTTCTTCTCTCTTACGCTGCCTCTGAGTCTTCTTGGTGCAATCCTTATGAAGTTTAAATTCTTTCTTTCTCCTTGATTCTCCAATATTTTTTTTGATTTTCAATCTGCAGGCCATCTTACCCTGCTCCGAACTGGAAAACCAACATAACACTGACGCTTACCTTACCAGAACGCATCAGCCAGGCACCCAATATTGATGGACAGTCCAAGAGGAATGCAGATGAAACTCCCAATTTGGTAATAGAGTATCATTTTAGTAATCATTAGAAATGTGTCTGTTGTTCACTTGACTCCTACAGATTTAATTTGTAATATATTTGCAATCTTTCAAAGCTCGGTAACACAGAACATTTAGATATATAATGTAACTTGGGTCTCTCTGGGGGCTGACAGACAATTTGGTTTGGTTTACCTGAACTCATCATTCCTTCATTTCCTTTTCCTCCTATAACAGATTTATGATGGCCGGCTGCTCATTGCCAAGATGAATGTTGTCCTTGTGTAGTGTCTTTGTCAAACCTTTCCCCAAATCCCTCTTCCCATCCATTCATCAATCCCCTAACACTCTTCCTCCAGGCTGTGTGATTTTTTTGAGGCGTGACTAAATAATTTATTCCATTAATTGATCACACACTTGGTGGAGCGGATGTGGTGAAAACAACACCAACACAGTGCAGGATGAGCATCTTTAGCTCTAAGTATAGCCCACATTGGCCATTTTTATTATTTACCCACCCACGCATAAAAACAGTGTTTGATATTTTCAGAGGAACATGATTGCCAGCATCTTCATTCGAGCACTGTATTGCCTCAATGCTTACTTTTGTAGCTTTTACTAGATCACCATTGTTCTAAATATTTCAATTTTGCATTGCTTATCATATTTTCTTTTCTTTCTATCTCTCTTCTAGTGGACTAGTAGTCTAGTCTGATGACTGTTTTAGTTTGTTTAACGCATATAATAATGGCATTAACTCTGTTTTGTTTTCAATTTAGTTAGTCCTTATCCTACAGTTTCAGTTCACCTAGGAGGGAGTGGGACCTCGCTTCTGATATCGTTGCTGGTATTGCGCTAGCATGCTACTACTACCACCACCATGACACCTTGGGAAACAATGCAACACTTGCTTCATCTAATCTGGTAAGAATACTGTGGTTGATTGTTGAACTGCAATCTATATGCAATGGAAATTCACCCCCACACTCTGAGTCCTTAGGCGTTAATATATTTGCAAACTGTAGAGACTAGGAGGAGAGAGTAGTAGGACAAGGGAGGGTACCGCATAACAATTTTGTTGATACACCATCATCAAATATTAAAAACAGGATGCGGCCAAGGCAGTAGTCCGAAGCTAAACAGTAACACCCTAAAAAAATTTCAGTCATAATGTAAAACTATAAAAAATGTATTCCCCAAACAATATAAACTAAACCCACATCTGCCACAGCCCTCTCCCTGTCCCCAACCAATGTCCCAAGTAGTGTCTAAAGTAAAGTCCAAAAACAAAATTGCCTATAAAGAAAGTCAAAAAAATGCCTCCCACATTCCCACCCTCTCCTCACAACAAATCCCACTCACTAAAATTAGGATCTGTTTTCTGTCCTGCTCAGCTCCTCCTGGCAGCTTCTGCCCCTTGCAGGCTCTCTGACCCTTTCTGGTAGGTGGTTTGAGGCCCTCCTCCACCCACTGGCTCCCACCTGTGCTTCATCCTTGGTGGTCCAGTGGGGAGCATCTTTGCTCTGCTGTCAGTCTGCCTTCTGTCCTTTTGCTTTCTGCCCCTTTTTGATGTTTTTCTCTCTTCAACCTTTTCTGCTGTTTTTCACTTTCTTACTCTTCTTCTTTCTCTTTGCGTAGTGCCCCTGCTCAACCCCTGTGGCCCCGCCACCTTCCTAGCACCATGTTTCCCGCTTCCAGCTTCCCGCCTCCCAGCTGTCCAGCCCTCCCCCTCTTACTACTTAATGGCAGCCACTATGCCGGGAACGGAGCAACTAAACTGACCTTGTCAGTGATCTGCTTCCCGTCCTTTGCAGCTCCATCTGGTAGCCTGTCAGCAGAACCGACAGGCCTCAAGAACGACAGACCTATCTACCTGCTCCCCTTCCCAGGTAAGGCCATTGAGAAGGCCATCAACGCCCAACTCTCCGGGTTCATCAAAACCATCCACGTCTTGAACTCCTCTCAACCCGACTTCCAAAGCATCCACAGCACCAAGACTGCCCTCCGCCACCAACAACATTGGCTCTCTCCTCAACTGGGGAGAATCTGCAGACCTCATCCTCCTCGACCTCTCAGTCTCCTTCGATACCGTCTCTCACTGCATGCTAATCATGAAACTCCACGACACCAGAATCCACGACAAAGCCCTGAACTGGATGCATTCCTTCCTCACCGTTAGAACACAGCAAGTCAGACTGCCCATGTTCCTCTTGAGAACCCACTGCAGAGTGCCTCAGGGCTCCCTCCAGAGCCCCACGCTTTACAACATCTTCATGGCCCCACTTCCAGCCACCATAAGGAGCCACGGACTTAGCATTGTTTCCTACGACGATGACACTCCCTCTCCAACGGTCCTACCACTGCCAGAAACAACTGCCTCAAGTTCTACTCGGTCAAGACTGAAGTCCTCATCCTGGGGTCTAACACCTCTGCTTGTGATGACTCCTGGTGGCCCGCCCAACAACTGATCATGCACAAAACCTCTGCATCATACTGGACTCTTTGCTCACAATGAATTGCCAGATCAACGCCGTACCTCATCATGCTTCCACACTCTTCGACTGCTTTGGAAAACCTTCACATGGATCCCCACTGAGGTCAGGAACATGGTCACCCACACACTCGTCAGCAGCAGACTCGACTACACAACCCACTTTACTCAGGCACTACCTAGAAACTCCTCAGAAAATTTCAGAACGTGCAGAGCGCCACAGCCAGATTGGTCCTCAACCTCCCCCGCCACAGCCACATCTCCGAACACCTACGAGAACTCCACTAGCTCCCAGTCAACAAAAGAGTCACCTTCAGGCTCCTCACACACGCCTACAAAGCCCTCAACGACAGCCGGACCACGATACCTGAACCACCGCGTCTCATTCCATGCACTCATCAGACACCTCCGCTCTGCCCAACTGGCCCTCACCCCATCCCTTGGAACCCAAAGACCAGGATCAGAGGAAGTCCTTCTCATACCTCATCACCAAATCCTGGAACACCACTTCACCTCAGGCTCTCCCATTTCTGACATACTGCAGGAAGGATCTCAAGACCTGGCTCTTTGAATGAACCATAGCGTCCAGTCGGACATGCAACCCCCCTCCCTCCCCTCTATCGCCTTGAGGTCCTCACTGGTGAGTAGCCACATTTAACAAGCACTGTTTGATTGACAGAAGAGGCCACTGTATCTGCTAAAGAGGAGTGTGTTCAACTGTTCACAAGTCAATACTACACTCATGTAGTAATTATTTGTCAATAAGCAAGCAATATGACTTACCACCACCCCCACCACTGCCACTGGCTTACCCCCTTCTATCGCTGCTGCATCTGCTGCCTAGCTGGCGCCATCATGGCTGGCCCTGGCGGTCGGTGCTGCTAGAAAAAAAAATCACACATTTTTTAGGTTCCAGCTATGCCGCCCCCTATTAATTTTTTTAATAGCAAAATACAACTCGGTTACAATATCTTCTGTCAAAAATATCAGGCTGGGCATTTTGTTGGTGGCAATTTTCGAAAAGCCTCAAGACAAACTGTAATGGAGTCGCAGAGCTAATGATGAATCTGAGTTTTTGAAAAATGAAAGAGTGGACAACTGGACATATGATCCTGGTTGGCAAATGCAATGAGGCATCCTCCTCATACTTCCTTCCAGCCATGGTGCACTGTCATCACCAACTGCTGCTAATACTAGGCCTAGCTAATGCACAGCTTTGGGGTGTCTTAGATTGAGCATGAGCAAGTAAAAGAAAGCCTTCTTATCTCAACAAACATGTGTAGAATACCTGCTGTGGGCAAGCAGTTTTCACGTCAGAGTAGTAGTAAGTGAGCAATGGGTTCTCTGCGTCTTACAGTACGACCGCTAGACAGTCCACAAAATATATACGGGGAGAGGGAAAGCTGAATAACAAAGCAAAAGAAAGGAAGCTACACACAGACTAGTACAGAGACAGTTTGAAGTAAAGTACAGAAAATTGTAAAATAGAAAATAAGTAAATAGAATAATACAGTGATAACAAAAATGTACAAACGGATAGATAGAAGAGGATTTGGCAAAAAATTAGAAACGGGTGGAAAGAATTATTTAAAATGAGGAGCAGTAAAAGTTAGGGAAAAAAATATTAATGTTAACAATGGGAGGAATTACTGGGGCCAGCACAGCAATAGGCGTAGGAACTTTGGGAGGCACCCCTCACCTTCCTCAGTTCTCTTCTAGTCCCTGGAAACTGATGTAAGGCATAAAGACTAAAAAAGATTGGTGGTAAATAAAATAATCTCTCCAAAACTCTTTTAACTTTTCTAAATCAGAGCGACTAGTAGTATCGCAAACCATTCTATCCTAGTCCAAATTTCCTAAACCTACCAAGCTCTATGCCAAATTTACTAAAGTAGATTTAGGAATTACTAATAAATTGCAACAAATGATGTTTGCTTCTCATCTCATTTGCAATCTCCCAACCCCGTTTCACGGGCCAATTAACTAAGGGCCTCATTACGTTGTCGGTCGGAAAGCATTCTGACCGAATCCTTGTTGGAATCATTTCCAACCGACTCGGGTTTGGGGAGTCCGACTGACTAATTATGACTGTGCAGAACACTGTTCGGTTTGACTCCCATTGACTTCAATAGAAGCCTGTGTTCCAACCAACAACACAGGCTATCATTGCCAAAAGGAGTGGTTGTAGAAAACCCTGCACCCTGTGGCGAGAACCCCAAGGTGCCTGCCACACTGTACATGGTTCGAAAGAGGGGTTCCATGGGTACCCCCACGGACCCCATCCGGAGGCCTCACCCTACAGGCCACGGGCCCACAAAGCTGGATTCGGATAGCCTTTTCATGTCAGACAAATCGGGTCGGATAGTCTGTCGGAATCCAACATCGTAATTCTACAAATGCCAGTCACAACCGAATCGAAATGACTGAACGGTTTCCTTCTATCATAATCGGTAGGTCAGAGTCGGTCGGAAACATGAGTTCAGACATGGGTTAGAAAAATCTGAATGCCATTCGGAGTCTTTCCAGCCGACATCGTAATGAGGCCTTAAGTCGGCATTTTTCTGGAATGCCTAGATGTACGCATGCATACATCACATTGGTTGCTTGATACTGTATGAGTTACAATAAAATAAAGGCTCTAAGAATTGAAGTGGAAGGGCACACACTGCTAAATTACTAACATTAACAACCACTATCTTAGTGACAGGACAAAGGGTTCTCCTCATTACTTCCTGGATAATCAGCCCACACGAGCGCCAGCAAGTATGATTAGGTAGCACCAAGCACCTATCTAGAATAAAGATCACATAATATTTGTAAACTGATCTTAACTGTATGTGAGCGATATGCTTGCTATTTGGGGACAACAATATTAGCAATAGCATCGAACACAAGTATTAATAATCCTAATAATTACACATGGGCCCCACCACCTCCACTCATAGCAGGTCCAGCAGGTCCTGGACTCGGTCCAGGATGTAAGACCACCTGTGCATCAGCTGCTGATTGGTGCGCCAGACCCGAGAGCAGCAGTACACTGCCCCACGCACCCCCTCCAATGTTGCTGGAGCTCCGGGAGTCCGCACACACACTCAGGCCTGCAGCCTGCTGCCAGGTTGGAGTGGAGGTGGCACTGGACATAAAAGACCAGCACTGCCACATTCACCTCTGAAAACACGGCACAGGGCTGCACCCCTTCCTGGTGCCACCTTCTGAAATGAAGACGGCTGCTCCCCTTTTTTTTGCCCCCTTCTCTGCCATGGTCCGGGGGGGGGGGGTGAGAGATAAAACAGAAAAAGGAAGGAGAACTAAAGAAGGCACAAATAAGGAAGTAAAGCAAAAAAATTAAAAAGTACAAAACTCACAAAAAACACACCACAAAGTAGAAAAAACATAATATACACACTTACAAAGACAAAAGGTGAGATAATAAATACAAATCAGGGGAAAAAAAGTTTTATAAGACAAGGATTAAATAGATTCATAAAGGATGAAAAAGTAGCCCCAGCACCATTAACAAAGTGAGAAACAAGATGGCCGCGCCCATGCGAACCACGCCTGGACCTATTCCTTTTTTATCTCTCTTAGTGGCTCCATTTTTGTAGTGAAAGCTTTGATAAATTTGCTGCAGTACTCGCAAAGTCCAGTGAAAGAAAATAACTTTTCTCTGTTATCAGGTGCAGGAGCATTTACAATGGTTTCCACCAACAACATCCTCGAGACTACTCCTTCCGTAGACAGCGTATGTCCTAAATTATTCCACAGGGTTTAACCCTTCCTTTAATGTTAAACCCTGTTTACTCTATACTGCGCAAACGTGTCATAAATGTTCCAAGCGCTCTTGTTTGTTTTTAGAAAAAATACAAATGTCATCTTGAAAACATTTGATAAAAGCTTCCATTCCCTTGAACATTTGAAACATCGCTGTCTGAAACACAGATGCCACCGACGCTAGGCCAAATGGCATCTTTTTTGAACTGATATAAACCTTGAGGAGTAATGATAGCGGTGAGTGGCCTAGAGTCAATACTGAGCTCAATTTGGTGGTATGTGGAACATAAATCTTAAGTAGAAAACACAGCTGCTCCTTCCAGAATGCTAATCACCTCATTAATGTTTGGTAGGGGATGACAGTCTACTACTAAAGGTGGGTGGTTAACTCTGCTCCGCCAGCAGAGTTTGCAGAGTTTTTAGCACTTCACTCTCAGTTTGGAGCATGAAGTTTGGCAAATTTCCGGCACCCGCAGCGGAGTGGAGTTTACCGGTGCCAACTGGATTTTGCCTGACCGTGTCATGTGGATTCCTTGGGACAGGCTTGCCTTCACGCAGCCCGACATGCACACTGCAGTTCTCGTGCTGTCTTTGTAGTCAGAGTGAGAACTTCTCGCAGTGAATCCAAGATGGATCATCAGAGGCTCCTTCTCAGGGCAGAGTGCACTGTACAGCAGGAGTCAGACAGCAGAGAGGAGGCTAAGAGACACCAGTGGGCTTGCCGCAGAGGATGACCAAGCGTACTAAGGTAAAGTAACTGAGAAACTAACCAATGCAATAACGCGGGGTTGCACCAGCATACCACATGGGTTACTACAAACTACAATTTGTGTCCTGTGTTTTTCCATTTCACATTCAAGGCAGATACAGTGCACGCGTACATCCATACTGTCTGGCCATTTCACTTTGTGTTCAGTTGTTCGCTCTCCGATTCCAACTATACCAGTGGCATAGCAAGCGTGCCACAAACTCTAACGTAAATAAGGAAAGTACCACTGAAACCTCCTCCTGGATTTACAAATTGAAAGATGAATGCCATGTATTACCCATTATTCCAGACACAAGAATAGTGGGAACAACACACATGCGCGAAACATGGGGCTTTGTTATACAAATCACGATTCTGACAAGCCAGTGCTGGCTTAGGTTTTCATCTGTCAAAGCTGGCCCTTTCCAGGGATGCACACTGAAAGATTCTAATCACATGGCTGTTGAGGTATTATTTCCTCAAAGTCAGTCAACTAAGTTGTCAGTCTGAGATAAAGCTGTAGCGTATTTATTGTTTTTGAAGCATAGAAGGACTTGGATTGTAGTGAGAACACCAGACCAGCAGAGGTTTTGACTCAAGCGCAAACAGGCATTGTCATGTTTACTGTAAATCAGTAGTTTGAATATGCAAGTGCCATATTTGTTGCTACTGAAAGGAAGATGTGACAGGCCTCTCGCTTGTGTTATTGTTCAGAATATGTAAATGCACCCTCTTCGATTTCAAATTTTCTTTCTTTCAGCCATCTCATTTCAGCGACGTATACGAGGGACACCTTCTTTGTATATTCTAGAGCAAGAGCATAAAGAGAGAGAGTGGCAAGAAATGACTTGCAGACAGTGGCATAAGAAATAATTGCTGAATCTGAATGCATTTTAAACTCAATTTCGCTATCTACTGGCAATATGTAATACTAGTGTACCTCTTCACATAGTCAATATTTTACGAGCAAGCATGGACTGCATTAACTGAAGGTCCACACACTACTTCAATTGTAAGGGGGAGGGTTTTTGGGCTGCTTAACTTGAGCCAGGGTAATCAGAGATGCCCATACTAAAAAGGAAACAAACGTGTGAGATGCAGAAACCAAGTCAAAGGGTTCAAACAATTTATTGGAAGGCGCAGCATCAAGAAAAGGGTAATTAGATACAGAATAGATTGACTTTATTTTCACAGAGAATCACCATATCAGAAGGCACCTTTTGTATAACTCTCAATGGAATTCATACATCATAAAAAACGTTAGAAGAGAAACATTTCGGCGAATGCAGCAGATTAAAAACTCAAAGACACATTTGTAAATGCAGTATGAAAAACACAATTTTGTTCAAGAAAAATACCTTCAAAATGCAAAGTAAACATGGCTGCAATGTTAGGAATGCACACGTTAAAACAGGAGGAAAAACTGCTTTGCAATTGCAATAATGTTTTAGAATAAGGGCAATGCAGAGGAGAGAGATAGAGACAATTTCAAAGTACTAAAAGCAATTAGAGCTTCAGCCAAAGATGCTAGTTAGATGGCTGAAGGAGACCACATAGGGGTCAGTGACGCGAGGTAGTCTAACGAATGGACTGTGGGCAGATCATTTATACTCTTTCAATGATGAACCATTGACCACAGAAACATGACACACTTTGGTCACTTCACGGAAATATGTAAGAAAAAAGAAGTGACACCCACACTACGTTCCTTACCAAAAGGTCACTTGATCTTTGACCGTGAATCATAATGAAATTGAACATCTATTGAACAGAATTTGCTTCACTTCAGGGAAACCTTTATAAAAAAGCTGAACTTTTAGAAGATTTAGGTCATATTCTCACGCCATGTTGCATGTCTTAATTACATTAAAGCTAGCAAAAGATACAATAATATGAAAGATTGACAGATGGCAAGTGGCCCCCACCATCAGGTATTGCGTGATGTCCCTCTTAGCTCGGGAAGTTCCCTGTTCTTGCGATATCTACGTGGGTGTAAGAGAAGACAGGCAAATCGAGGGAGTAGGGGCCTGGGGGAGCTACGCCTCGCTGAGGAGATGTCTTGTGAGAGAAACAGTTTGGGGCCCAACGCAGAAACAGAACAACTGGGACAGTATGGTCAACCTAACAGATTCCTATATGATAGCTAGTGGGGCCTATATGAGGGTCTCATACTTCAGGTGTGGGCAGAATGGGCCTGGGAGTCTAATATGATAAAAATAGACCCTGCATCATTCCCTCCTCTTGTTCATTCTTGAACAAAATTCTTGCATTTAGTGTAGTCTTATTTTTGTTACTTCTACAACTTCTATAAGTGCTAAGTTATTCCCTGTTCTATCCTTGCTCTCCCTTTGCTAATTCTGCTATTTTCAGGAGGTGCATCTGCTACAGACATGGTGTGCTGACTGAATCACATATAGCGCATTAGGACACAGCCCACATATTTAGAGTCAGGTATGACATTGTAACACATGCTCTTTTCTGTGTCTGTAGGCCGGTGTGTGAAAACACAACATCGTGCCATGTCAACTGTTCCCCTGTCCCATCTTTATCAATCGCTATTTATTCAATTTGGTACAATATCTCTGTGTCATTTAAGCAGTATCTTAGGTATAGCACTGTGATCACAATACACTATAAGGAGCATAGTCATTAAAATGGCAGCACTGGGGGTCAATGAGGGTCAATACTGCTAGTAGCACCCATGGTCATTTTCTCTCATTGTTCATTGTTCTGAAAGTCTTGAGGCATTGTTCTAATCATTGGTATGTGTGGCTAGTGTGACTAGTTGGAAGAATGTCTTATCTTCTGCTGTACTTTTACTCTTTTCAAAAGTTTGCTGAGGATTAATGCAGAGCCCCAGTAAACAGAAAAGTAACCGTTGGTGCCTGACTTCAAGTAATTTGAGAGGTTACAAGCACTTCTATTACCTAGGCACTTTCAATATGAAGAAAACAAAGTGATGAAGAAGGTAAAGATGTCTTGTTGTCACAACTTGTAGACTGAGGGGTTGGGGCTTTGATGTTCCAGACATCTTTAGTTGATTTATCATTGGGGTCCACTTACACACTCTTCCTCTCTCTGCTGTGTGCAGCACGCACAACCCTTCAGGATGAGCTTGGGATACCATTCTCACTTGGTTCTTTTTGTGGAACACATGTAGTTTCTGTGTAGCTCCTAGCCCCTTGCACAACCGCTCAATCACATGTGAGATGAACACCGGTCCATTGTCAGAACCCAAAAGCATAGGTACTTAAAAGCGTGGTATGAACTTTTTCAGGAGGTATTTGGCAACAGTTTGTGCATTGCAGTTCTTGGATGGGTATACCTTAGTCCATGTGCTGAACACGCACAGAATAACCAACACGTACTTGTACTTTTGAGTAGAGGGCATGTTGATGAAGTCCATTTAATGTGGGGGAAATGAAGTGGCCTGGGGCAGTGGAAGTACCCTTTCCAATGTTACCTTTGTACCAGCATTTAGGAAAAGAGTCTGATCATTCCATCACGTCCTACAAATGATGAACTATGAAAAAGTCGGGCCATGGGAGGAAGCATTATCGTTGATAAACATATCTTTCCTTTAGGGCTTATCCATGTTCCCTCTTCTGTTTGCCTTCATCCTCCCCTTTTCCATTCTTCCTTTTCTTCCACCTCTTTCAATAATATACTTAGGGTCATAGTACATATCATCATCCTTTATCTTTATATCATGATATCATGTGTAGTAGAAGCAATTTGAACCATTGTGTGCTCACAATCAGTTAATGCTATTCCTTTTTAAACTAAAGATAGATACATTCTTTACCTCTGGATACATAGTCCTTGGAAGAGGTGTGTGCAGCACATTCTACAATTGAAACTCTCTTTGGTAGCAACAGGCCTTGCAATAGTTGTGCTCTTAATGGTGCATGCTGTATTTGTTGGCCACCTGAGGTGAGGAATCCCCTTATAGCCCACAGCTGACCAAGATCAGGGGCCACCCCAAAATTATATTTGCCATCTCTGTAAATGTTCACTATTCTTCCTTCATGTTGTTAATCTCACAATACTTTCCAATATATTTCTAGCCGTGCCCACTGCGTAAGAAATTTGCAGTGAGCCTGCGTTATTGCTGATGCATGAACCATGAACTAATAGATCTACATCTGCATCGAGGAAAGGTGTCTCTCTTAAATCATGTTGAACATTTGCATACCTACAGGGGCAATTTTCAGTACATGTGATAGCAGGTATATTAGAGGTGACTTGGAGTGCTCAGTGGTATTGGCAACTTCAATAGTTTGAGCAATACAAGCCTGTCTATTAACAAAATGAGATATAACAGTGAACTAATTAAATCTTTCTAGTGCCACTCTGACAATACTGCAAAATATTAGAATACAAATGCATACATTTTCATAAGACACTTTTGTGTGGCGGGAGTTCCCGTTGTGGCTGATCACCGTCTTCTTCCTCTTTGGACAGTCAATGGAAACGAGTTAACCTCCTCTAGTTTGTTGTTCAGTGATGAGGGGGTGCAGGGTCCACCCTGATGTCTGTTCTGTTAATCCTTTCCTCTTGGCAATGGAGACAGCTGTTGGTGAATAGTTTATTACTTTAGAATGTCTAATGTATGAGAGCTCAGGATTGATGAGGCCCTTCTCCTTTCCCTTCGATACCTGAGTAGAAAGAAACTTCGCAGTGCGTGTTAACTCATACAAATACTTTTACATTTCATTTTTCATAATTTTGGAAGAACTTTCACTTTCACTTTTAGGTCTAGTTGTTAGTACTGATACATTCATCAATTGTTCACTGACTGTTCACTGACACGCTGATGAGGTGTTAAGTGGCGATCAGAACTTGCAATATTGAGTGAAAACAGAGCAATCCATAGGCAATAACTATTTTTCTTTCTCCTAATTATGTATTTATTCATTTCTCTCAATTGTTGCGCTTATTTTGCCTATTTTATTTTTAAGCAGTCTGTTCAGGCATTGCTGAAAGTTGTTGCTGCTTTAAAATTTTAATTGGCACATGGTCCAGCTGTGATCTAAACGTGTGGAAAATGTAGTAGGGCCTGTGGCATGACAAACCTTTCCTGTTGCAGTCTGCCTATAGATGAAATCTGAGGGATCTAATTGTACTCCTCTCTTATATTTTATTCTTATTTATATTTTATTTCTAACCAGACAAGAGGTGGTGAAAATAATAATATTGAGCTTATCTATGCAAAAATCTCGAAGACAGGAAATCTAGTACACTTCTTAGGGACGCAGGGAAGAACTCAAAAAAAATAATGTTGCAAAACCTCGAAACATCAATTAACTCCGAAAGCGAAAGATGAACCAAAACATTGTACTCTAATTGTTCCCAGGAGATAGACACATTTAAGCGAGATAACAACTCATAATGGTCGAACTGCAAAATATATGCAACCACCTCTAAAGTCTGCAACTGTACTTTTAAAAGGCCTTTTTAAATCTACACATATTATTCTGACAATATTGCAATACTGAGCATTGCTTACTACATGCATACTGTCCTTTAACATTGAAATGTACTTTATATCTGCACGTATTATTTATTCTTTTGTATTTCCTAGCACTGGGGCATGTGTGGAGGAAGTCTGTGTTTTTGCTATCTGAGGTAATCTATGTTAGGATGGCCTCTCATGTGTCAATATTCAGAACAACAGTTAAATAATTTAAGAGATGTCCCCATCTCTTTCATTGGACATGTTCCTGTCCTCTCGTATTTTGCCAGTTTTTCGTGGTCATAGTCTGCAAAATGTTTCACTGATGGACATGCGAACATCCACACACATATCCATGTACACTTAGCACACTCTATCTCAAACAGTGGTGATGCACGTAGTGACGAAAGGTGTTTTTCACTTTCCTGCTGCTGGCAAAAACCCACTTCCCTACCACTTTAACCCAGCACTATTCATTTAATTGATGCCAGGCAAAAATGCTGCCAGTCAGTAGTGTGTTCAGTACAGTTGTCTCAAGGGAGCAAAGCATGCATGTATATGTATAGATACATGTATACCCAGTCACTAAACTGCATAACGTGAAACCTAAAACCCTGAATTTAGTCTCGGCTTTTCCCCCTTTATCGAATTGTGAGATCCTGGTCAATTTATTTCTCTTGTTCACTTACACAGCTCAACGCGTTATAACTGTATACACATATATATTTCTACATATATACTACATATATATTTTTCTTCTCAATCTCATATTTGTTACTAACCACAGGAAGTCTCTTTCCTGCCTGGCTCAATGCCCAGAATCTGTGGTTGGCCAGGAGTGCTACTTCTGAAGGCAGCCCAAGAAAAAATCTATTAACCCTTCCAACACAAGTGTTGTGTTCCAGTGTACATTACATTAAATAAAGCCTATTTTAAAATTATATGTATTTTTTACAAAGCGCCATTCACTCAGAAGGGTATTTTGGCGCTATATAGCAGATCTTTATTGTTCCTTCAACTCAATGGTACTCCTTTTATCCATCTTAGAAAAATGAAAGGCTGAGGAGACCTAGCAGCATTTGAATGTGTGACCATGAAGTCAAACACAGGTTCACGTTCTCTGTGTGTCATGCACATTGTGTAAATGCCGTATATTCTAGTCTTTTGCTCCTAATTTCCTACAATAATGTATTGGACCTATAAATTGTTCCAAGACAAACATTGGGTGTAGCTAGCGTGCATTCCATTCCATCATTTTATCTCTCCTCTTCTCTCTAATAATTATCATCTGCTCTGACATTTACGTTGCTGTAAGAAAAGTGTCACTAACTTTTTGGCAACGAGATACAATTTCAAATAATTTTCTATTGGCTAATTCCAACTGTGTGTGCTCTTTAGCTGTTCTTCCTGGATGGGTGCTTGCATTCGGGCTGCTGCTTGTGCCTGGAGGGCTGGCACTTTTTACTGCCAGGGCTGCCGCTGTATTTGGACGCAGGTAGAAGTGAATTATTATTAATCTTGGTGCTGCAGTATTTTGTGCTTATGTAATTTTCATAGTAAATCTTGCATCTAGCTGACCTGGTAGGCCTTTGCATTTTGTGCATTGACGTATGGATGCCTATAGCTATTCATCATGTCTATAATGAAAATTATTTTTTTAATTATAATTGGTCATCTAAATAGAGATATATTCATATGTATTTGAAACTGAAAGTATTTTCCTTCTGCCAGGAAACTATATTACTTATATTGATGGCATTTTTAGTATTTAACATTGTGGGCCAGTGAACATTGTATGTACTATGTTAAGCCTATGATCCAAAAATATCAAAGGGAATAGTTCCATTTTACCTGGCATTACAGCTTCTATTACTGGGCTCTGGGCGGTAAGGGATGGCAGTCCTTGACCTCAACTTATTATGTCATTATTTATTTTGTGGGAGGGGACGGAAGGTAACCAATGGCTGGTCTATCATTTGATATTGGGCCAAGTCTAGGGCGTAATAGCGACCAGAAAATGTAAAAAGGTGGTTGTGTGTTGTGGTCGATAAATGCATGTGAAAGCCTTCCTCGCCCTCTTTCTACCACTTGAAAGAATGTGCAAGTGGGCGGATCCATTACTAAGGGTCCAAGCACACCAGAAAGGTGAGGTGAGAAGCGTGAGGTGTGGTGGTCAAGGAACTGAATGTACTTCATTCAGTGTGTAATCAGTTAAATAGGGGAGACTATTGAAAACCGCCCTCAAAAGTCATAATCAAGTGTTGTAAAGGCTGCTGTTTGGAAACTCAAAAAATGTCCCACTCTCCAGATATGAGGTCCCCTTGATTTTGGCATATAGGGGACAGTTTAGGGGAAAGTGTATCTGTTATGCTATTATACACGGACACAGGTCGGTTGTTCAATGTGTGCAAAACTATCTCAACAATTTGGGGTGGGTTGTCGTTCGTTACGTGGTCACTTACCTAAAAGTGACTTGTGCTCATTGAATGTGGTACAGTGCCACAGGGGCAAGGAGGGGCAGGGGGTAGCTATACAATACTATTTGTTCACAAGAAGGCAACAGTATTCATTTATAAATGCAGTTACAATTATAATTATTATTAATCTCACTAGATACATAAAAGGTGAGTGCGCCAGGCACAGATGCTTAAAAAGACAACCACAATGCATGCAAAAAAAGAACACAATAAAAAGAGATTTTACCATAAAATAATCGCACTCCAATTATACAAAATGTGAATCATAATAAGTACACGTCTATTATATATAAACCCACAGAACTATTTGCGCATTCTCTTCTGCTAGCCGAAATGCAGACAGAAGGATATCTTAAAATAACATAGTAAAATAAATAAACGTCCTTATGTTTCACTTTTAATACCACACTTCCTTTTACTGGTAACTAAGCAGATTGTAAGGCGTTTTGTTCACAAACCATAATCACACACTACTCTTGTTGACTGTCCTAGAAATATAAAATATATACTGACAGTCCCTTTCAAAAGCAGAGGAAGTCTGATAACTGTTATCATAAATCCTCACATGCCAGTCACAAGGCATAGAGTGGCACGTCTTATCCGGGACTCGGAACCGCTCCTGAGCCCGCAAATAGCTGAGATTTGCACTATGCAAACTCTTTGCCTTCCTGCACAGGCGTCCTGTCCCTCTTGGACAGGCTAAAATGTGTGAAAACTCGAACTCCGTAGCACAAAATATATCTATATAATAAAAAAAACACAATGTAAGCTCTAAAAAAGGAATTGCATCAGCACCTGACTCAACGGCTGTCTACACGTATTAAAGATGAAGAATTCATTTAACGTAGCAAGATACTAGCGGAAAGAAAGGAACTGTGATCAGGGGACAGAGGGCACTTCAGAGAGACAGAATCCGCTAAGACAGGCAACCAGCACCCCACGGGGGAAGACCAAAAGTACAAGAGAGAGGTGTACTCTTAACTTAGGCTTACCCGAGGGTGTTGTGTCTGCTCAGTCAGGAAAGAGGCTCTCGAAAGGTAGTCACTCCGCACGTTGTCACAGGATGCAGCTGGGAATCTAGTACGTCCGTTTGACCATATACACACATATATATATATATATACTAGCAAGTAGCATAAAATCCTGAAGATGCATAGCAATTTACATACATTTCATAAATGTGCTTTATAATTTAAGAGAAAACAATTCACAGGTCTGAGTCTTTGGGTCTTTAAACAATAATTGCGTGCTCTGGCCACTTGAGGGCAGTCAACACTTTCTATCTCAAGGCTAAATCAAACAATGCTTAAGCTAGCGAAAATCTAATGATATTTCCTCCTTTTCATCTCGGGTCAGAACAGAAAACCACCTGCAGGAAGCTGGTTACTTATCTTCTAAACAAGAGACATCCTTATGCCTGGTAGCTGGGCAGGCAAGGAAATCGTCCTCTTCCCATTATGGACTGAATGGGGGCACCCTCTGACTTTCAGAGGGACACATAAATGACCACTGAAAAATGCCAAACACAATTTTCCCTTCCCTGTCAATCTTCTAACTAGACAGAGGCCCTCCCTGGCTTTCAGAGAGGCACAAGCAACAACTTAATTTTCCCTTCCCTGTTAATCTTTTAACTAGACAGAGAGGCACAAGTAACAACCTATAACTATATAAAAAAAATCAAATTTTAAGATTTCCTAGCATCACCTTTTGACTCAATGTCTGCCATCACGCTTCCTTAACTCGGGATTGTTCTTTAATCAAAGCGAGACCAGTTAGACAGGAACTGAAACCCCGGACAGATGTACCACAAGTGCTTAACCGACACCCTCAGACAAAGCATACAAGGCAGCAAGAGACTTACCCGTGTGCGCTGTTTCTGCTCAGTCAGGAAAGAGGCATGAAGGTCAATCCTCGTCCGTGGTCACAGTGGTCCCCTGTCAGCTGGAACTGCTATCACGTCGGGGTCACCAAAATATTAGGGGGAGGGTTTTTGGGCCACTTAACTTGAGCCAGGGTGCTCAAGGATGCCCATACTAAAATGAAGGAAACAAACGTGTGAGATGCAAGAAACCAAGTCAAAAGGTTCAAACAATGTATTTGAAGGTGTAGCTTCAAGAAAAAGGTAATTAGATACAGAATAGAATGACTTTGTTTTCACAGAGAATCACCATATCAGAAGGCACTTTTTATATAACTTTCAATGATATTCATACATCATAAAAAACGTTAGAAGAGAAACATTTTGGAGAATGCAGCAGATTCAAAACTCAAAGACACATTTATAAATGCAGTATGAATAACGCAATTTTGATCAAGAGAAATACTTTCAAAATACAAAATACACTTGGCTGCAATGTTAGTAATGCATACATTAAAACAGGAGGAATAAAACTGCTTTGTAATTGCAATAATGTTTTAGAATAATGGCAATGCAGAGGAGAGAGAAAGAGACAATTTCAAAGTACAATAAGCAATTAGGGCTTCAGCCAAAGATGCTAGTTAGATGGCTGAAGGAGACCACACAGGCGTCAGTGACCCAAGGGGTCACTTCAGCGAATTAGTCCAACGAATGGACTGTGGACAGATCATTTATGCTCTTTCAATGATGAACCATTGACCACAGAAACATTAAGAACTTTGGTCACTTCACGGAAATATTTAAGAAAACAGAAGTGACACCCACACTACGTTCCTTACCAAAAGGTCACTTGATGTTTGACCATGAATCATAATGAATTTGAACATCCATTGAACAGGAATTGCGTCACTTCAGGGAAATGTTTATAAGAAAGCAGAACATTTACAAAGATATAGGTCATATTCTCACGCCATGTTGCATGTCTTATTTACATTAAAGCTAGCAAAAGATACAATAATATGAAAGATTGACAGATGGCAAGAGGCCCCCACCATTAGGTATTGCGTGATGTCCCTCTTAGCTTGGGAAGTTCCCTTATCTTGCGGTATCTACGTGCGTGTAAGAGAATAAGGGCACATCGAGGGAGTGGGGGCCTGTGGGAGCTGCACCTCGCTGAGGAGATGTCTTGTGAGAGAAACAGTTTGGGGCCCATCACAGAAAAAGAACAACTGGGACAGTATGGTCAACTTAACAGATTCCTATATGCTAGCTGGTGGGGCCTATATGAGGGTCTCATACTTCAGGTGTGGGCAGAATGGCCTGGGAGTCTTATATGATAAAAATAGACCCTGCTTCACAATCTCGGTACAAATTACTCTGCCAGGGCGCAGAACCCCATGCAATTTCATGGAGTTTTTCAGTAAGTCTATGAAGTTCTGCCTAGTACAACTCTACTACAATGTTTGCATTCAATGCTCTAAGGTCGAACTTTTATTGGGCGTGCGGGCCAAAACTATGGGAGATATCCATTCTGAGGACACTACTTCCTCAATTATTCCTCCATCTAACATCTCTTTAAGATTACTACATAAATCCTCTCACATGTTAATGGGTTCTGCTCTTAGTTTTTGTTTCATAGGTATGCTCCATTTTTTAGCATAATGTAATGGGAATAACATTGTAACGTGCCCATTTTACCAGAAAATACCTCAGGAAATTCACCAACCACTAGAACAGAATCCTCACAGCAGAGATTAAGGACACTGATCCTTCCATCCCAACACATTCACCCCTTTTCTAGCAACATATAACTTAATAGAAGCTGTCCTCCCCTTGAACACCACATCCACCTCCATAAATCCTCCCATATCAATGATGGACCCATCAAAACTAAGTGCCTTTATGTCAGATTCTTTAAGTTCTCTCACAGATCTAACATCTCCAAACGTTTGTAGGAAGTACTTTATGGTAATTATGGTCCAACGAGACCCCGAGTCTGCCATAAGTTCTAGTTTGCTATTAAGTCTTGCACTTTACATTTGGGAGGATTTCATTTTCCCCCTCTTGACTGTTCAAAGAAAATACAATTATTTTCTCTATGTAACTATCTGATCCGCACACACTTGACACAGCTCTCATTCTTAGTGGCTCCAGACTTACTAATAAACTGAGATACTCTTTTCTTCCTCTCACTCCTACAAACATGTGAAGAATGTCTCATTTGTCCACAATTGCTAAACTCCCTGCCCAGAGCGGGGCAGTGAAGTGACAAAGCCAAATGGTTGATGCTACCACACCTATAATAAGTAAAATGTTTGTCATGCTTCTGCCCCAGTGGCACATTTTTTGCGATCTGCACAGAACATACTTCATCAGATTTGACATTCTTCACAGCATTATCTTGCAGAGATTTAATCAAGATTTCTTACTCTTCTATGGCTTTCGCTGTGGCAACAGCGTCTTCTAAATTTGAATCCCCCATAAACCACTTTCACGCTTGTACTTTTTATATGTTTAACATTCACTATAATTTGATCCCTAATCATCTTGTCACTCTTCTACTTTTTTATTTTTAACATTCACTATAATTTGATCCCTAAACATCTTCCCAGTAATAGCCCCAAAACTGCAGTGCAAGGTAACACCACACAACACAGTTAGGAAATCATCAAACAACTCTCCATTCCAATCAGACCTGGTGTAAAACTTAAATCTATTGAGAGTGAAACTCGAAGAAGGCTTAAATCTGAGCTCCAACCTTAGTAAAGCTTCTTTAAAAACATTACGCTCCCATTCTACCTGAGGAAGAACTGGTCCTAAACAATGAAGAAGTATATTCTTCTTCCTCTCTGCACCCATCCTTTCACCATCAACGGCTTTCATGTATGTGAGAAATTCCGCTTTCCACCTTGCCCACAGTAAAGGAGCATCTCCTTTACATTGTAAAGACTTAGCAGTAGGTTTAAACTGCAAGTTTAGCTACAATATTGTACAGTAGAACGTTGCAAAAGGAATATATGTAATACCAAAGCATCTTATAATTAAATACAACTATAGGTGTTAATAGTTTGCTATGTGCACAAACATGAAAAGTAGGAAAATTCCGCCATGCAAGATTCTAAACCAGGTAAGAGTGAGAGAATGCAAAATTCAGTTATCTCTTGAAAAATGCAAGGGTGTACAAAAGCACCTGTCCCAGCCATGTGCATCGGCATTGAACATACTCACAAGGAGAATTGAGCAGTATATATGAGCACTAGGACAAAGGAACTTCTGGGCATATTATCAAGAAACAGCGTTAAAATTATCGCCGCTTTAACGGTAGAAAACTGCCACTAAAGCGGCGATAATGGGCTTGACAATATGAGGCAGCGAATTCCCATAGAATCCCATGTTCTGGTGCCAACATGGGCTTCTATTGGAATTCTCTGCGGCATATTATCAAGCCCATTATCGCCGCTTTAGTGGCGGTTTTCTGCCGCCAAAGTGACGATAATTTTAACGCCGTGCTTGATAATATGCCCCTTCGTATTGAAATCATTTTCCTCAGGCCATACGTATTGGCGTTGACACAAACACAAGTGAAGCTTCCATCTTGCTTTCGGCCATGTGTCAATAATGGGTGGACGTGCACAGGAAAGACGAGTTGCTAAGCTGAAGAGAAAAACCAAGATGGCGGCTAGAGAACGTGAAATGCATGATGATGTGAAGACGCGGTGAAGACATATTGCCTATAGGAAGAATTTGATGAGTTCTTTTGTAAATAGGAGACGTGAGAGAATCCGCAGTGCTCGACAGATGGCACATTCACACACATAATTTAAAAAACGCTATGACCAACAAGGTATTGTGTTACTGATATACATCCCAGGGATTTCTTCATCTCCGTTTTAATCTGCCAAATGCTGTGTAACTCCAGTATCTTGCTGAAAGCTTTTTGTGGCCAATCCAAAAAAAAGTCACCAAATCCAAAGAAAACAGCGCACGGAACACTGCAGGCTTAGGTCTTGATCCCAATCCAAATCGAAAATGGCACCAAGTATGTGCTGTCAAAGGGAAGGTAGAAGGTACCAGATTCAACTTCTCTTGTTGTCAATTTCATAGGAAATTCTCCAAGCCAGAATAGGTTTTGACGAGATTTATGTAAGAGACAGCACAGTACCAACCATCAGAAATGCAATGCTATGTTATTGTTATGTTATTTACTTTTATAAGGTGCACAGCTACCCAAGGGTTTCCCGGTGCCGCCTGAAAGAAATCAAAATGAAAAGAGAGGTGGAAGACCTATTGATTAAAAAGCCATGTTTTCAACATCTTACGAAAGTGTACAAAACTGGATTCGTTCCTCAATGACAGAGGAAGAGAGTTCCACATGGATGGACCCAAATAAGAAAAAGAACAGCCGCCTACCCTAGACAATCTATGCCTCACAACCAAAAATGTTGTCTGGTTGGCTGAACGGAGAGGGCGGGAGGGAACATATAGTTGAGCAATGGAGCTCACATATTTGGGGGCCTTGCCTGTTTTAATCCTATGTATATAAGTTAAGGTCTTGAATTTTAATGCGATTTGCCACTTTCAGCCAGTGGAGTTCACACAAGGAACTGGAAACAGGTGCAGTATTAGGAATCCGGAAGAGCAGACGAGCAGCAGCATTCTGAACGACTTGCAACTTACGAATGACCTCCTTATTGGCTCCTAAAAAATGGATGTTGCGGTAGTCCAGGCGAGAGGTGACCAGGGCCTGGACTACAGTTCTTGTAGTGGAATCCGGCAACATCCATAAACATTTTTTGAGCCATCTAAGTATGGAAAAGCAGGTTGCAGCCACCTTTATTGCTTGAAGTCTCATCGAGAGGTGGTCATGGATGATGAAACCCAAATTACGGGCTTGTTTGGTAGGCTGAGGGGGAACACCCAATTCAAGGGGCCAATGTTGGGGACCTCAAAGCTCTTTGTTGTTCCCCAAGATAAGCACCTCTGTCTTCTCCCCGTTGAGCTTGAGTGAATTAACTTGCATCCACTGCATGATTTTACTAAGCCCATCTTGAAGAGAGGAGGGCTTAGAGGCTCCTTTAGCAGAAAGGGAGAAGACTATTTGGGTGTCGTCAGCGTAGGAAAAAATCGACAGACCTACGTCCTCGGCGATGTCAGCCAGAGGTTTAACATAAATGTTAAACAGTAAGGGGCTAAGGATCGAGCCCTGTGGCACCCCATAAGGATAGGCATGGATTTTGGAAGCTGCTTCTGAGGAAAAAACCTGAAACGTACGGTCCAACAAAAAATTAGTCAGCCATTTCAGGGCAGATCCAGTCACGCCGATGGATTGGAGAGTTTGCAAAAGCACGGTATGAGATACCGTGTCAAATGCGGCGCTCAGATCTAACAGTATGAGCGCCACAGTATCGCCAGCATCCAAACGACGGCGCATCATTTCACTGACTCCTAGAAGTGTGGTTTCTGTAGAATACCCTTCCCTAAACCCTGATTGGGATGGGTGTAAGAACTTGTGAGTTTCCACATAGTGAGTTAGTTGCGAGTTCACATGTTTTTCCAATATTTTGGAAAAAAGTGGGAGCAAGGAAATGGGGAGGAAGTTGGATAGTTGGGCTGGGTCAGCATTTGCCTTTTTTAACAGCGGGAGGACCATCGCATGTTTCCACTCAAGTGGAATCAGGGCTTCACATAGAGAGGCATTAAGTATCTCCCTGATCAACTGCAAAGCAGGTAGCTCCATTTTTTGCAATGTGGTAATAGGAAGCGGGTCCCGGGGGGAACCTGATTTAATGCTTTTTAAAATGCAACTGAAAGAGGTAGTATCAAGCGGGGTCCATTGTTCAAGTTTGTTTATACTAGCCTCCTCCTGGACCTCTAACTGAAATCTAGAGTTAAGTAAGGCGGGGCTAGCCATACATTGCTGCAAGGTAGAGTTTTTAGA
Source organism: Triturus cristatus (assembly GCF_964204655.1). NCBI lineage: Eukaryota > Metazoa > Chordata > Amphibia > Caudata > Salamandridae > Triturus > Triturus cristatus. The sequence goes on from NC_140585.1 coordinate 182,486,314, forward strand.
AAAATTTAGTGTTGAATAGATCTGCTCCACTTTGTTAAGAAAAAACATCGCAAGCTCCTCACATTGCAATTCTGAAAGAGTTGGTTGTGGAGCTTGACTGGCTGTACCGGAGAGTTCCTTAACCAGTTTGAACAGAACTTTGGGGCAGTTTTGGGCATTAGAAATAGTAGCACTCACATAGTCGGCCCGAGCAGTATTACAGAGAGAATGATATTCTCTGATTGACTGTTTATAGTTCGCTTTAGATTCTGGGGCATAATCCTTCCACCAGCGTCTTTCTAACACTTTACAATTGCTCTTCACTTTTTTTAAAGTGGGTGAAAACCAGATAGCCGGAGGACGATGATTTTTACTTTCTGCGAGGAAGGAGGGAGGCAGATGTCAGCCGAGTTAGAAATCCTGTTCATAATAGTACCTAAGTCGGTCATGGTAGCATGATTAATGGGAGGCATAGTTTCTATTAAAGAATGGTTAAAAAAGATCCATTTCAAGTTTGGCCCACTTTCTAGAATTAAGTGTATTCCCTAAAATGGGTACAATTCGATTAGTTAATTCTGTCGTGACCCTAAAGTCAACTAGGAAATGATCAGACCAGACAACAGGGAGGGCCGGAGTGCAGCGTACGCTGAGGATGTTAGAAAATATTGGGTCTAATAGATGTCCCGCTGCATGAGTCGGCCCAGAGTTAAAAAGCACAAAGTTCATGGCCGCCAAGTCAGAAATTAAGGAGGTGCTAACAGGGCAGGTCGGATCATCAAAATGAATATTTAGGTCGCCTAAAATTGTAAAATTAGCTGCACTTAGCAGATGGGGAGCAACCAAGTCAGGAAAGGTAGAGGCCCACAGGCCAGCAGGGCCAGGTGGACGATAGAATAACATTCCTGAGAAGGTAAACTGAGGGGTTAGGGCAAGTTTAAATGTCATAGCCTCACTATCCTTCCAGGTTAGCTTATCAAATTTACAAGTATACCGATTATTAAAAATAATGGCCAGCCCACCACCCATTTTTCCTTCGCGATCTCTTCTTATTATAGAGTTGCCATCTGGGAGTGCAGTCGCTACATCGGGGCCTGAGCTTTCATGGAGCTATGTTTCCGTTAAAAAGATGGCATCTGGGCGTTCGCTAATTAAAAGATCAAATATGTCTGCACTATGTTTTGGGAGTGAGCGACAATTTAAGCTAAAAAAAGTAAATTCTACATCCTTGGGGAAAAGCTCCTAGCGGGGCTTCTGGCCTCTGTCCTGTTAATATATGCGGGGTTACTAAAGCCAGTCTGTATTTAGGGGATGGAGGGGTCAGCATAAACCCGCATTTATTGCAGCTCCTGAGTGTGCCATCTATAGAAGGGAGGTACAACTGAGCACAATCTATATGAGAGTTAATACAAAGGTCTAACAATTGTTTGAAGGAGTAATTGAAGTGGGTTGAAGGAATTTGAGCAGAGGTTATGGCCCCTAGGCCCGTACTGGCGTGGACGGGCTTGCTTTTTGCGTGCCTTTTGCGCCGCCATCGGTCGGCCCGCTTCGCGCGTCCACTGCACGTCCATCCCGAGTCCATTAAATAGATTAATGGGTGGGCGGCGTGCAAAGAGGACGTCTAAAAACTAGAGCGCAAACCACCCGAAACGCATGGCTCCCCACAAAGGTTGTCACAAAACAGGCGCTGCGCGTCCGTTCCGAGTACATTAAAAAAATGAATGGGCGGGCGGCGTGCAAAGAGGACGTCGGAGCACTAGAGAGCTAACCGCCCGAGACGCGTGGCTCCCCACAAAGGTTGTCACAAAACAGGAAGTCTAAAAAGGGAAGGAGTTTAACACACTCCAAGAACAGATAAAAAAATCAATTCCCCCAGTTACATAAAATACACCAGCAACATTAAAATATAAGCAGTTTGAACACAATCGTATTGGCAAGGCAGACCTCCCTTTCTTCAATCATTGTAGATACAGAATCCAGGGGGGGGGGAGGGGAAATCTCATAATAAGACTTTTTAAAAATAACAGGACTCTTAGAGGGGACTTACAAAACTAAATGAAAGTACATTAAAAGTAGCAGGCATCTTTTCATGTGTGGGTAGGATTTCCCCATCTTCCCCATCAGGGTTAGGAGCCTATCCCTCCCAGCTATTGGAATCAACTCAAGGGCCCACACGAATGCAGTCAGTCCTTTGTATATGTCATCCCCTCTGTGTACCTGTTGGACTTGGCCCTTTTGGAAGGTTCACCCCTCAAAAATGTTGCCTTTTCTGTGACCTGACATTGATAGTTTTTTGCCTCTTCTCACTTTAGCACTGTGGCCCAGTAGAAAGTGTGTGCGCTCACTGAGTGCGTGTGGTGTGATTGGTCTGTCCTCCCATAGGAATGCATGGGGGATAAGTGTGTCCATGGTAATTCCTGGTATGAGAGGAGTGCAGGGCCGAGTTTAGTATGAATGACTTTGTGAGAATAAATGCTGCACAACGGTGTGCGCAGATTTATGGTGACTGGTGGAGAAGTGCCACTTTTAGAAGTTGGCATTTCTGTGTGCTATGTGTCTGCCTGCCTGATGTGGAGTGCATGTCTGGCTTGTGAGTGACAGGAGCTGAGGGGTGTGGGAGGCTCCAGGAGACAAGATGAGTCAGCCCAGTGGTGAATAGAAAGATCTGCATGCAGATGGGAGGGAGGAGTTGCACCTGGGATCTGAATAAGGCTGGGCCTTCCCTCCACCATGCTGGCTCCACCCCCTGTGGTGAGTCTGATCACTGAGCCCCCACCTGACAAAGGGGAGAGGAGCTGGGCAAAACAAAGTGCTCCAAATCCCCCCTAAACCAGTTCAGACTGGTATCCCCAAGCCATGTGCTGTGACACAAAGGGAGTTTGGAATATAAATGTAGGGGCTGTGACCCCATGGAAAGGTTCTGTTGTGCTGCTCCTGACTTGAGGGGGGGCCTGCTACTGCTAATGGGCTCCAGGAGGAACCACCACTAGGGACTGCCTCCCTGCTGGAGGGCCATGTGAGCTGGCCTGCATGGGCCCAGCCCTTTGCCCCCTTCATCCTGAAGGGCTGTCCCTGGACTTGGGACTTCAAGAGCCTGTGAGCGCATTACTTTTATTTGAAAGAGCGCTTTATTTATCACCTTGGAGAAGGGCTGCTGCCTGGGAATTCAAACAGCGGGTGCCCACCCCGCTGTATGCTCATTTTTCGAGGGGGTGCCCACCCAGCATTTCTCTGTATCCCACAGGGGCCCACCCCACATTTTTGCCGTGGAAGTCACCGCCGCAGCCCAGAAGTGGCAGAAATGTTTCCGGGCCGCTGCCGACGCGACCCGGAAGCTAGGCGGCCCTGCCTGGTTGTGGGCGGGGCCATGTGATGAGGCGGAAGTAGTTTGAGAGTCTCGCGGGCTCCAGAACAAAGTTCTGGTCCCGAGGAGGGAGACCGGGTGAAGCGAGGTTCAATTGTGGCGCGGGGTTCCCATAAGTGCAGAGAGTCCCGCAAGTGCCGCTGCTGACAAGGAGTGAGGCGGAGGGGACCCGCAACCAAGGAGCGAGATGCCGCCAAAGCCTCCCCAGCCAAGGAGAAGTCCGGAGGAGTCCCGCTGCAAGAGACCGGAGAGAGCGCTGTGGAGTCCCGGTGAGTGGGGCTCCATTCCCGCATTGTTGGTGCCAGCTTTCTGTCAGTTCTCAGCTGTCCCACAGTCGCGGGCAGCTGCGTGCCTATCTCCACCATGGGGGGTGATTATTGTTCACGGAGCCCCAGAGCGGGGCCCCCAAGAGGCCCATGCTTTACCCAGGTTGCCAAAATTTCTTTACAGTTGCCCTGCGTGACAGTGGGCAACTGCAACATTTGGGGCATAGTGAGTCTCAGAGTCCCAGAGCGGGACTCCCATGTGCCCAGTGCCCGCCCTCATTTCCTGTGGGGCATTGTTTTGGGCGCCAGAGGCACAGAGAGTGCCAGGGCAGTTGTGGTCACCACAGCTGTGCAGCAGATACCGGCAGCTGCAACGTGTGGGCCATCTTTTCATTTAGAGTCCCAGAGAGGGGCTCAGGGGGCACGCAGGTGCCCGTGCTCATTTTCACAGCTGCCCAGCAATTAGTGGGCAGCTGCCACGTATAGGTGGTGCGACTACGCACTTTGCTTTGCTGCTTTCGCAGCCAGCCTTGACATTCTGGACATTTGGCATTTTGAGCCCCTGTGAGAGGCCAGTTGGCCTAGGGCCAGTTCAGTGTGTTGCGCCCCCGCTTGGGGCACACTGCGTTATGCTGGGTACTGCCTAATGTATTTATGACTGTGATGCCTATTGCGCAATGCATTCTCCTAATCTGTTTTATGCCTAATGTGACAATGCTGAGGTCAATATTGTGCCAGTAGTTACTGGTTGTGCTCTACATTTACTATTTGTGCTACAATTACTGGTTGTGGTCTACGTTTATGATAAATCTTACCTTTACTATTTCTACTAAGTGATGATTCTGACAGTGGTCCATGTGGCCCAGTCATGTGTATATAATCCCCTGTTAATATTGCCCAGTGCCAGTTGGCACAGTGTATATTGTGTGATTACCATCTAATGTGTTTTATGATAATATAAAGGCTATTTTTGATAAAACCTTGTGTGGAGTTCCTTTTGTGGTGTGCCTAGTGTGTTGCTGCTGTGTGTGTGTGTTGCGCAAGCGCTTTACATATTGCCTCCGGGGTAACCCTGACTGCTCATGCCAAGCTACCAAGGGGGAAAGCAGGGGTTATCTTTGCCGTGTAACTCACTTGCCCTGAGTGGTGGTGTCTGCCTGGCTTTGGCGCAAGCCTTAGCCAACCAGAGATCCCATTTCTAACAGTACCTAAGGACAAATCTATTGGGGAGCTTGAAATCCAACCCACCTCACCTGAATATCTCAACATCTTTGTTTTTGCCACCATTTCTTCTCTTTTGTCTTTCTGATTTCTTCTCAGCTAGGGCTATATTTCTCTCTTCTACAGCTAGTTGTCTCTCTGTAGGGGGCAGTTGGGGTTTATCTGTGGTGAAACACTTGCTCCTCCCCTAGCTGTAAGCCTGAGCCTAGGACTGGAAGTGAAAGACCTATCATCATCCTCCTCTTGGATGTGGTGGAGGGGTCATTCTCCCCCTCCCCTTCTATCTCCTCTGGAGCATCCTGTGCGCCCAGGCTACCAGAGACTTTAATAACTTTGCTTTCCACACTGTAGTAACAGCTGGTAAATTCCTAGCCCTACACAACCCCTTAAATTCAACAACAGTGGGTTTGGATAGGTTAGCCAGATCTAGCTCCATGGTACACCTATGTTTTGGGTCAGAAAAACTATCAAACAGAATTAGAACAAGTTTTGAAAAATCAAAAAATGGATTAAAAACAATTTAATCCAAATTAAAAAGCAATTAAAAATGAATTGTTTTGTTCTGAGACAACTAAGATGATTTTAAAGATCTTAACTTAATTACTGTAAGGTGTAGATTAAACACATATCCTCACAGCTGAACACCAAATGCTGGAAAGTAGATTATTAGTAAGGCCACAAATACAATAGATGGCTCAGTTAGGTTCTCAATAAATGAATCCCTTGTTCAAACCCTTGGTAGCTGTCAACAATTAGGTAGGAGTAACTTAGAAGAGAGGTGTATCAAGCATTTAAAAACACCAGCCACAGCTCACCTCTCTTGACTATCATGATATACCGGCACGACTCATATCATTCCTCCCAACACTTATGAATGAACAAACGTCTTGTACCCTGACTTTTGATCATATTACATGCCGGTTTATTTGAAAAGGCTTAATAGCTTTAAAAAGTGTTTTACCATGCATATGCAATCTCAGTTTCTGGCGCAATGTAATTACTTCCAGAGAATCCACCACAATAAGCATCAAGCATTCGGCATAGATGACCTCAACGTGAACCTTCCGTAAAATAGCCCGTATCAAATGAATCCCCTGCTCCTGTTCCCTGCTATAAGCAATTAGAATGTTACCTTTGTGAACATTCCAAAACATCTTCTAGAAGGCAGCCTCATCAAAATAACCATCTCAACTTGTTCCTTGCTGTAAGCAATTAAAAGGCGACCTACGTAAACATTCTGAAACACCTTCTAGAAGACAGCCTCATCAAGTTAATCATCTGCACCTTTCCCTTGTTATAAGCAATTAGAGTTGCAAAGTTTTTGAACATTTTAAAGCACCTTCTAGAAGTCAGCCTCATCAAGTTAATTATCTGCACCTGTTCCTTGTTACAAACATTTAGAATGTGACCTTTATGAACGTTCTAAAGCAGTCCTATTTAGAGACCGTCCACACTCTTTCCCTTCACGTAACCTTTTTGTCTGCCGTTACACTGTTTCTGAGCTTCCAGGACTCTGTCTTGCCAGCTCAGCTCCCTTGTTCCTCCCACTTCGACCTCACTGCAAAGAATGTCCTGCATTAGTCTTGTACCTGGATGGAAAAAACAAAACAAAAGGAGAGATCCATTCCTGGACCTGATTTTACTATGCACTGGGCTCAGTCGCAACATCGTGCTGCAAACAAAGATAACCAGTATTTTTGTTCAACTTGTACATAATGTTGACAGGGCTCTGCCAGAGAGGAATTGGGAGAATCTAGCCCCATCCACATTTGCTTGTGGGTTTGATGATGAAATCATACTCACTACACTCTATGGACAATCAAAATGAAAACAAAAAAACTGCAAAACTACAGGTTGGTTGAATTTGAAAAGCTTTTGTGAGGTGATATCTTAAGGTATGGAGTTAATACTAGACTAAAGCCTTATTATTTGTTTGTTTATAGATACTATATCTGCCAGTACCATTCATCAGACTGGTGTGAATGCCTGCTGCAGTGTTGCTGTTGAATAGACAAGCCACAGCATCTTTGACTCTACACGGTCTCTCCATCCCAACCCCATTCCCCCTGGGATTTGTCACCTGAGCAGTGTCTCCTCCTGTGAACCAGGGCAAGTTTTGGGAGGATTCGGGAAATAGCATCATCGCCCCATTTGAATCATCAGGGATCCAGGTACGTGGCTTATGACAGAGGCTAATCCGCACACCTAACATTCTTTTTGGGCGGCGCCATGGCCAATCAAAACCAAACATTGATGGAAGATCTAGTACATGTCTTATCAGGGGACCTCAATGACACTAACAATCTGTCTGAATTAATGCAGCAGTTGCAACTGGATCTGAATAGGTCAAAAGCAGAAAATGCAACACTTAAAGAAAAGTTGCAACCAGAGATCACATATTTCACACAATGAAGGGATACTAAACCCAAGGACAGTCAACCAGTTTTGACCCAGCCTGTATATGTAGATCCATTTCAGAGAGGTGTTTACAACTACTGACCAGAATCTGCATTTCTCTGTTGTTAGATTTAAAATTCCCTTTCCTATGATGTCTCTGCCGTGCTGTTTTAGATTAGCAGTGTGTGGCTAAATTGCAGGTATTGATGCTTGCATTCAGTAGCCCGGCATTGTTTGGCATGGGCAACTCGTGGACCAACAGTCATGTGGACACCGTCCGGGGAACAATATATTGTTGCATGTAATCTTTTCAACAAATCCAGTCCCAGCAATTTCTCTCCACAATTTGACGTCAGCAAAAATGTCGACTGTAAAGGGACCAATAGTCAAAGCAAGGGGTTTGGAAATGAGGCAAACAACTGGCACACCTGAGAAATCCACCAAAATATTATTTTGGCCAGACAGAGGTGCCCCCGGAACCAGTGAACCGGAAACAGAGCTTTTCATAGCCCCTGTTTCAACTAGAAATTTCTCAGTGGAGCCTTGCAAATCTGTAGTGACATAGGGTCTGCACTGAACTACAGGCACCAGAACTGGTCCCACGCCCTGCCCTCGGCTGTCCTAGCTTGGAGACAACCCCGTCACTTCATCCATATCATAGTTGTCATGATAATACTGTCTTCTCCAAGGGTCGTCAAATTAGTTCCCGCACTGCCTATTGTCTGTCGTGTTGTCTGACTGTGTCCCCCCTCGGCCTCCTCCTCCACATCATCTACCTCCATAACCTCTGCCTCGAGGAGCCTGCCCTCTCTGCAACAATTTTGGACACTCGTTCCGCCAATGTCCCTCCTTTTTACAATACACACATTGGTTGGGTCCCACGGGCGCACCCGAAGTGCCGCCCCTGTTGGATCTTGGGCACCGCGGACCCGAACCCGAACCACGTCCTCTACCCCTGCCTCTCGCAACCTGCTGCATCAACACCCTCATCTTCAAATCCTTCGACTTCTTCTCTACCCTTTCCTTGTCTTCGTTCTCCCTATGCTCATAAGACTGATCCATGTTCAATATAACTGACGGAGAGGACATTGTCCAAGTGCTCTCTGAGGCCTGCAATCGAGCAGCAATCTCAGGGAGCAAATTAGTAACAAACCTATTCACGAACAATCGAACACCACCCTCCTGTGAGAAATCCTGGCCACTGAAATCAAGGAAGACCCCTTCGAATCTGGTAAAGAAGTCAGACACACTCTCCTCTTTCTACTGGCGACACACAGTCAACTTATCCCAGTCCACTTTCTTTGGTGGGATAAGGGAGTGCATGTAGGCGATGATGCAACCTGGCAAAGCTAACAATTCTGCTTTTGGCTTCTCACCTGGTTTGCGCTCCTCATCCCATTCTCTAATCTCCTCCCATGTGCCACCCAATTCCATTGCATGGTCTTGTGTATGGACCTACCTCCATTCATCTACCGGTACCAACAAACCAAAGAATAACTCAGCCAGCGTCATGACTTTGGAGGAGGCCGCTTCTGTCAATTCCTTATAATAAGTGATGAATACAGGCCCCAGCTAGGCCCGCAGGACACAAGGGTTCGCTCTCCTGCAATGGAATCTATAAGGAAGTTGGCATGGAAACTGCAAAGTACAAAGACAAAGTGTATTAACCCTTAAGGGTGGTCCTACAATCCATACAACACCCTTCAGTATTGCATAGAGTAGCACAAAGAACTTGCGTACACGGTCCCCTTTTATACACAACAGAGGGGCTCATAAGTGAGTGGATACAACATGAGGCAAGGAATGTTACCTTTTATGGACATTTTCGATACAAGATCAATATGTGGGCGGAGCTGACATACTCCTTGAGCCCGCGAAAGCATGGTCAAGCAAGGACTAACTGATAACAGATGTGGTCAAGCCTGGGCATGCGCCAGGCGGACAGAGGAACTATTTATAGACTGTTACTAGGCAGATTACAAGAGCAACTAACACGAAGATAGGACTCTTCTCGTGTTGAGCACGTGGAGACATGACAATACAAAATGGAGTCCAGACTTTAGTCAACATAACGAAAGAGACATGTTCTGAGGAAGGAGAATTCATGTCTTTAGTAAATGCTTAATTACATCGTGGTTTAAATTTACAACAGACGACCCTTTCAGCATTTACTGAAGACATCCGGTTTGTTAGGATAATCATCGTATATGTCAATTGTCATCATTTCTTCTACTTCTTTAGCTAAACGTTTCTGATAAGTGACATTGGCAATAGCTTTCTTATCGGGAATACAGAATGATACACATAAGGAACAGAGCAAGGGACCACATTGGACACAGATGCAACAAGAAAACAGAACTGCTACAATTATACAGAGACCAGTTAAAACCTTCCAACCCCAAGCAGTGATCAATGCCCTAAACCATCCAGAAAAGGCCCAAGTGCCATTTTCTGTATGGATTTCAGCTGCAATTTTATGCAACCTGTTGATAGCATTATAGACTGACGGCGTGTGGTCAGGGATAAACACACAGCAACTACTTCCGATAATTTTACAAGCTCCACCTCGGTCAGCCAACATAACATCTAACACCATACGATTCTGCAATGCAACAATTCTAGTAATCTGCAATTCTTCCGTAAGATTCCCAAGAGCAGCAGCGGTTTGGTTTGTCACAGCCTCTACCACTCTTGTTAACCTTCGAACTTTCCTACTATTTAGGGCAGCTCCAACGAAGAAAAACAATCCTAAATTAAAATCAATATACTGCTGCAGACTGGTGTCAGTCTGATCCACATCATCAATTGATAGAGTACGCTTATACCTATTTACAGTCACATTATTTAACAACTTCAAATCCTTATGATAGGATGCAGGTGCCAAAAATACAGGCGGCAATAGAAATGCTACATAACATACTCCAGACCAACCGGCTGGCAAACGGTAATAACCTATATTTCCGCATACGAAGTATGTATTATGGGATGCTAAGAAAGTACTGTTATTCAACCCGTCGATGTTTAATACGGTAATGCAATCACTAACACCAACAGGAATATAACCCACACTCTGGACACACAGGTCCGCTTGAGCTTGCGCCACTTGAATCACAAATCTGTCTTTTCCCACAGTGTCTCTGGTGTTCGTGAAAATATAAAGAATCGATTCATTGTCTGGTCGATACTCTTCCCATTCCCAAATTGTCCCATTCGCTTGCGGATATCCATCTTTATCCTGATGACATTCTTTATTGAGTCTGAAGAGTAATCGTCCCACTGTGGGTTTCCGGGTGGCAAAAAGCAAAGTGTACCATGCTCTACAAGAGCCATTATGAGAGAAAGGAAGAGGTATGAATGGTGTTCCTCCTTTCTTCTTATGAGCTGGCATCATACCACATATCCAACAGTTCGTAGCATTCGTGGCAACGTGGGTATGATGCAACATCTGGATGAAAGTGTTATTCAAATAAGACTGACGATGCTTCAATTCTTGATACGGAAGGGTATAGAAGTAGTGCTCCTCAGGCACTGGAGTGGTCAACACAAGTAACTCTCGAGCAGGAGTCACATCCTCCACAAACCATGTGGTTATCCCAACAATAGCTACTGTGAGCATAAAACCTGTTGCACAAAGGATCTTCTTTTTCTCCATGTCAGAATAAAGAATCAATATCTTCCTGAAACTAAAAGGTTTGTCAGAACTCTTCCCCTTAGGCAGCGGTTGATTTCTTCACCAACGGGCCAAGACGGGTGTCGCTACACTAATGCAGGGCTGATCCCCCCCCCCCTTGCCTCATTGGCTCTCCGTTTCACTAACCCAAGGGCCGTTCTGACAACATGTCCCGATACTGAAGGATTCACTTCCTTGGCCTGAGATGATATCGCTTTCCTCCAGGAGTCGCGTGGTCCGGAAAGAGCTCCTCAGTGTCGTTCGGTTTCCCAGCACGGCCTTTCTCTGCAGCCAGAATTTCTCGTTGATCGGTCAATATAGCAGACTCCACCAATCCGGGCGGTACTTTGCGGCAGTGCAGGGAATGGATCCAATTCTTTCTGTTGGAAACTCGCACAACCGTCCTCGTTGCAAGTAGGACCTGCTCAGGACCCACCCATCTCGGCTCCAAGCTGTTCGTCCTGTCAAAGATTTTTATCATGACATAGTCGCCAGGCCGGAGACTATGTCCTTCACCGATGGACCGATCAGGGAGCGCCTCCCGGACCTGTTGATGAATAGAAACCAAGTTATCCGTTAACTGCGCCAGATAATCATTCATCATTACACAAGGTACATTATACACAGTCTTAGGTTTTGGTGGACCCCAAATATTCATTGGGCGTCCAAAAACAATCTCGTACGGTGTAAGACCGGTTCGAGAGTGCGGTACCGATCTGATTGACAATAACGCCAGCGGTAAAGCATCTGGCCAAGTCAAAGATGTCGAAGCTTGGATTTTAGCGATCTTGAGCTTCAGTGTACCATTATACTTCTCGACTAGTCCTGCAGATTGAGGGTGAAACACTGCGTGGAACTTCTGGGTGATGCCCAGACTCTTCAAAACATACTTTATAACATCCGCTATAAAGTGGGGTCCGTTATCACTCCACAGAAGTCTACAAACGCCATATCGAGGGAAGAACTCCTTCAACAGCATCTTGGCGGTAGTCATTGCAGTATTGTCTTTCGTAGGGTATGCCTCAACCCATTTGCTAAAGGCACAAACCACTACTAGAACATACTTCAAATTGTTACAGCGCTCAAGCTGGATGTAATCCATCTGCAAAACCTCAAAGGGTGCAGTAGGTGTTACAAATCCTCCTGCTGGAGTTCGAGTACCCTTTCCTGGGTTGTACCTCAGGCAGATCATACAGGTCTGCACCACCCTCTTTGCCGTGCTAGCAATCTCTGGATGCTCCCAGACTTGGGTAAGCAATTTTACAATTGCGGAAGCTCCAACATGTGCTAGCCCATGTGCCATCTGAACCATAGGTTGTACAAAAGCCGTGGGTAATTTCCATCTATCCATCTGCTTATTTCTCCAGCAACCCTCATCATCCAATTCTCCCTCACTGGACCATTGCTCCCGTTCTTTATCAGAAGCGGTCCTCTGTATTTCTCGCACTTCTTCCTTCGCATCATGCCATCTTTCTACTTGCGACTTCACTACATACATGGCAGTAGCACCGGGCTGCATCGCAGTCTCCCGTGCCACCCGGTCTGCTAACGCATTCCCTTCTCCAACTTTATCGACTACTTTCCTATGGGCGCTACATTTAACGATGGCAATTTTCTTCGGATATGTCAATGCAGTTAAAAGATTATGAACTAACTCCCCATGCATTATTTGTACTCCATGTGACGTTAAAAACCCTCTCTCCTTCCAGAGCAGGCCGAAATCGTGCGCTACTCCGAAGGCATACCGGCTATCTGTATAAACATTCACACACAATCCTGTACTGAGCTCACATGCTCGTGTTAATGCTATCAGTTCCGCTGCTTGAGCTGATTTCTGTGGTATGCGTGCTGCCTCCACTATTGTTTGCAATGTGGTAATTGCATACGCTGCTGAAGTCGTACCATCTGGTAGCTTCAGGCATGACCCGTCCACCCACAGTTCTCCATCTACATCTGGAAAGGGCGTATCCTGGAGATCAATACGACCCTTTGTTTGTTCCTCAGTCACAAGAATACAATCATGTGCTTTCCGTGCTTCAGACTGAGTCTCGGGGTATGGCAACAATGTGGCCGGATTTAACGTCATGCACCTCTTTAACGTAATATGAGGAGCCAAAAGCGTCAGCTCATATCCCGTTAAACGGGCACTGGTCAAATGCTGCGTCTTTGTCTGATTAAGCAGGGCATCAACAGCATGGGGGACTAATACCAACAGCTTATGAGATAACACAATTCCCTCGCTTTGGCGTATTGACACAGCTGTCGCCGCAACCGAGCGAAAACAACCAGGCAATGCTCGGGCAACAGGATCAAGTACAGCCGAAAAATATGCACAAGGGCGCTGCTTGTCGCCGTGCATCTGCACTAACACTGATAATGCACATCCATCTTTCTCGTGCACATACAGCGAAAAAGGTTTGGTATAATCAGGAGTCCCTAACACTGGTGCTGAACAGAGGGCCTGTCGCAATTTTTGCAAGGCAGTGTCACACTCATCCGTCCAAGGAAGCGGAATAGGTGTGTCTTTTGTCAAAAGGGCTAACAATGGCTTAGCTATGTGTGAAAACCCTAGTATCCATTGCCTACAAAACAAAACAAGACCCAAAAATGCACGCACGTCCTTCTGCGTGGACGGCGTCGGCGTGTCCAGAATTACTTGGATACGATCTGGTGTGAGTGCACGCCCCTCCTTAGACAAAAGGTGACCCAGATAAGTCACCTTTGGTCTACAGAACTGTAACTTTTTCCGAGATACTTTGTGATTGTGGGATGCCAAAAAGGAAAGCAAAGACAACGTACTCGTTTCACACAACTCTGGAGTGTCAGCCGCCAGCAAGATGTCATCGACATATTGAATGAGGGCGACCCCCTCGGGCAGAACAAAGGAGTCCAATTGTCTTTTCAAAGCTTGACTGTAAATGCTAGGGCTTTCCGTGTAGCCCTGAGGGATTCTACAAAATCGGTAAGACCTATTATTTAGAGTAAAACCAAAAAGGTATCGACTATCAGGATGAATAGGAATTGAAAAGAAGGCATTTTTCAAATCAATAACTGAAAACGTGGTCGCCGTAGGCGGGACCAAAGTAAGCAACGTCGTGATATCAGAAACCACTGGGTACTGAGGTATCACGATCTTGTTCACTTCTCTCAAGTCAATTATAAACCGATAGACTTTAGCATCCGTATCCTTTTTCAGAATGGGTAGAATCGGGCTATTACAGACGTTATAGGGAACTTCTTCCACTACTCCCACCTTAATCAAATCCTGCACAATCTGTATAAGAGCCTCTTCCCCCTCCTGCGAAATACGATACTGTGGAAGGCGTGGTAACACCGCCCCCTCCTGGACACTAATGTGAACAGGCGGAATCACCATCTGTCCCACATCAGTATCCGAAGTGGCCCACAAAGCACAAGGGAGGGTAGCTAACACAGCATCTTCTGCAACCACACACATCCGTTCAGACCGGGGGTAATTGTCATTTAATATCACCCGCACTCCAGCAGGGGAGTAGCGGATCGTAGCTCTGAAGTACTTTAACATATCAAGGCCCATAATGTTGTCCGGCGTGTTCGGGGCAAGCAGAAACGGACAGGGTGCAGAAAAATAATCAACCTGAAATGTGAGGGGCCGCGAAAGAGGGCTTCGGGAGAGTGTACCATCAAACCCTACCGATGTAACCATTAAGCCAGATGGGGGAGCCCTCGGAACCAATTGTTTAGACAGCGCACTACGAGTCGCTCCTGTATCCACTAGGAACTGATCAGTAGAACCCAAAACTTCAGCTGATACGTAAGGACCCTTCTGATCAACCGGCACCTCAACTGATTCTAACCCCCATCCAACGCATTCCTATGCATGCTGAGAATCATGGTACCCAGAACGGTCAATCCCCGACACTTGATACTGGTTTTGTCGATCGAAAACATTAGGCCTATCTCGTTGCTGCCCGGCAGGGTCAAAACGAGCGTGATCGTTAGAATTCCCGCTAAAATTCGAGAAAACCCTCTACCTCTCGGGCCACCCTGATAGTGTCCCTGACGTGAAGCACGCAACGCCGGGCAATCTCTGGCCCAGTGTCCCGATTGCTTACAATACGCACATTGATTCCTATTCAAATCAGATCGGCCCGAGGGAGGACCATAAAATCCTCCCCTACCTCTATTGACACCCCGTCGGGGCGGACCATATACTTGCGCTAACATCACCTTCGTTTTTAAATCCTTCGATTTCTTCTCCTCCTGCCCCTTCGCTTCTTGCTCCTGGCGCTCATAGTACTGAGCTATAGTCAGGAGGGCCGTCGGGGTCGCAGTGGACCAAGAACTTTCACTCGCTTTTAGGCGGGCTGCGATCGCCGGTAATAAATTCGCCACATATTTATCAGCAAAGAGGTGTCGACCCGTATCATCCGTAAGTGACTGACCACTAAAATCATGAAGCGTCTCCTCAAAGCGCGTAAAGAAATCTGCAACTGATTCATCAACTTTCTGCTTACACGAGGCTAGCATATTCCAGTCAATCTTTTTAGGGGGAATGATTGTCTTCAACTTAGTCAGAATAGCAGCAGGGAGATCTAAGATAAGCTGAGGTGGTTTCTGCGCGGGCTTCCTCTCCCTATCCTCATCCTCAAGCTCAGACCAACGAGCCTTAAAAGCGTCAACATCGTCCACCTTCCGCACAGATCGCCACATATCTGGTGGTAAAATAAGCCCAAAGAACAAATCTATATCTGCTAAGGTCATAGTACAAGAATTCAAGGCCCCCTCGACTTCTTCGTAAAAGGCCGCTGGATTCTTGCGGGGATCAGGCAACGCATTCTTTAACGCCATGACGTCAGCCCTGTGCCAGGGAGTATAAACCCAATTATACACAAAATATCCCTTAGCATCGGCGGAGGTAATATCCGAGCTAGTCCCCGCTCCTTTAGGAGCATTGGTTTAGCATGCACTAGGTCGCTCTTATCTGACTGAGAGGTGGATGAATGGCCATCTCCGGTACGCGAATCCGACTGCTTCTCCTCCTCAGCTTGTTGGCGTGCTTTCTCTTTAAGGTCCCTCACCGCGTCCCGTAACGCAAACAGCCGCCGAACCGCATCAGGCGCCTTAGAGGGAGAGAAAACACCATTACGCAATGCTTTAGCATCTGATACCACATCGTCAGGTTCAAAGACACTGGAATATTTCCGGAAAGCAGCAATCACTTCCTCAGAAAAGTGGCCCAGAAAATACAACCTTTCTCTATCCTGCCACAACTCCCAAGAATCCAACAACTCAGCAAGGGATAACTTGCCCTTAAGTGCACGATAGGAAACTTGCCGAAGCTCACCCATTCGCTCAGCCGATAACATGGACCGCGTGTCTACCTTACCCGAACCCGATCCAGAATCTTGTGGCCTCGGGGCAGACGCGCCGACATAAGGAGGCGGAGAACGATCTAATAAATAAAAATCATCGTCATGATTATTAAGGACAGGATAGAGTGACTGACGAACAGCATATTGACCCGAGACTTGCAACCTACGCTCTTTCTCTTGCCTCTCCGTCTGTTCTCTTTCCTCCTGACGCTTTGCTTCCTGCGCTCTCACATGATCATTCTTTCATTGCTCTTTATCAAACAGCGCTTTCTCACGTTTCTCTCGCTCACGCACTTCCTTCACCCATAATCGCACACATTCAAACATGTCTTGACGAGCACGCCGTTTACACATACACTGTTCCACATACTCAATCTTACGCATATCAAACGACCCATACAACGGCCACCGTAACTCAGGATCCTTTCTGGTATATTTCCTCCATACTGTGCTGTACATTATGGAAGAAAGACCATGCTTCACATACATATCCCTATTAGGAGTCCCCTCTGGGGGAGCTGGAGCAGATTCCTCGAGGTTTAACCGATTTCCAAAGCAGCAGCACCACTTACGGAGTGCGCAGGCATGCTCAAAAATAATGCAGAATATGCAGTATTATCAAAAATGGCACTTAAACGTTGTGCCGTTCAAAGTTACACAGTTCCGGAGAAATATCTCCACATTACCTGCCTATATGTGTTGCAACGCATATATTCTTACAATAATCAATACAAGATATGACCGGTCATCACAAATCAAACTCAAATAGCCAAACCAGGCTTCAAAAAAACTCGGAGCAAGTACCGTACAACAGTTCTTACCAATCAAGAGTCCAGATTCCAACTGCCAAGCTCCAAAATTCGCCCAAACGGCTGTCACGGCAGAACCGACAGAAGAGGTCTCAGTCGAGGACCGGCGCCACCCAGCTGGTCAGGTCGGAAGGGAAGGAAGAAGAACCTCGGGATCCCAGGACTAAAGTGCCTCTGGCAGTGATCACATCCCCGGCCAAATTCCTCACCTTCGTCGCGACCAATCCTTCGAGCATCCGAGTCGCCGATGAGCACCACGTTGGGCGCCAATTGATGAATACAGGCCCCAGCTAGGCCCGCAGGACACAAGGGTTCGCTCTCCTGCAATGGAATCTATAAGGAAGTTGGCACGGAAACTGCAAAGTACAAAGACAAAGTTTATTAACCCTTAAGGGTTGTCCTACAATCCATACAACACCCTTCAGTATTGCATAGAGTAGCACAAAGAACTTGCGTACACGGTCCCCTTTTATACACAACAGAGGGGCTCATAAGTGGGTGGACACAACATGAGGCAAGGAATGTTACCTTTTATGGACATTTTCGATACAAGATCAATATGTGGGCGGAGCTGACATACTCCTTGAGCCCGCGAAAACATGGTCAAGCAAGGACTAACTGATAACAGATGTGGTCAAGCCTGGGCATGCGCCAGGCGGACAGAGGAACTATTTATAGACTGTTACTAGGCAGATTACAAGAGCAACTAACACGAAGATAGGACTCTTCTCGTGTTGAGCACGTGGAGACATGACAATACAAAATGGAGTCCAGACTTTAGTCAACATAACGAAAGAGACATGTTCTGAGGAAGGAGAATTCATGTCTTTAGTAAATGCTTAATTACATCGTGGTTTCAATTTACAACATAAGGGGCTCATTTTTAAAGAGATATGGGACTTTTCCCTTCTGGCTATCGATGTGACAGAGGGTATTGAACTACTGGGATTCTCACTAAAGGACCCTAAGTGACATTTGCTTACTGGCATAGTGTGCTATAGACTTCCTGGGGCTATTAGTTTGTAACAACAGCAGATGCTGATTGAGGTCTTTAGTAATATGGCGATTGCACACTCCAGACTGCTTATTCTGGGAGACTTTAACCTGTGGTTAAATGGAACCTTGGACTCAGGATATAATAATCTCCTCCAATCATGTGAAGGCCTAAACCTACAACAATGGGTCACTGAGCCAACACACAAGGGAGGACATATTTTAGATTTAATCTTCTCTGAAAAACAGGTAATAGGAGCCTTGGACATTCTGCCAGAGGGTTGGTCCTAATATCACCTGATTACATTCTGGGTACACAATTCGAGGATGAGTATCCTGGTCACTAGTGAGGTGAGGAATTTTATTAGCAGAAACTGGAAGCTGCTTTTAAAAAAGGCGAGATTATCCCCTGTGTTCCCCCTTAATGGATGTTTTAAGGCTGAAATGCAGGTAGAAGAAACTTATGCGGCCTTATGTGCACAGATAACCTCTAGGCTGGACCCGAGTGCCCCTTTAAAAAATCATTTAAAAGGTAGGTAGATCCTTGGCCCCGTGGTTTAATGAGAAATTATAAAATCTGAAACTGGGATATAAGCAGGCAGAGAGGAAGTGGGGAAAGGTTTACAAAGATGAGGATAAAACCATCTGGAAGGCAGCAATTATCAACTATAAAAAAGAAATCTTTATTGCCAGGGCTGAATACTTTGCTGATACTATTTTGAAACCTCCCAATAGTACAAGAAGTATCTTTAAAATAATGAATAAGAAGATTAGTCCAGACTGCTCCAAAAATAAGATTCATCCCACTCAGCACCTTTGTGATAGTCTAGCGATCTTCTTCGAGGATAGAATTATAAATATCATTGATGGACTAAAAATGGTCAATCTGCCTGGGGGGGGAAAGGCCACAGTGATAATAATAATAGAGGCTCACTAGATACAAAAATGCTGAGAAGGGCAGGGGTGGAGAACTCGAGTTTCTTAAACCACCTTGAGATACCATCAGTGGAGGATTTCCACATAGTGGCCTTAGGTGTCTCCTCAGGATCTCCTATGGACCCTTTAACACACAAAATTTGGAAGGAACTGGGAACAGAATTGTTCCCAATACTTCGGCAGATTTGTAATCAGTCTCTATCCAGCGGATCAGTACCGGCTTGCTGGAAACAAGCATTGGTGACACCTCTTTTGCAAACAAACGATCGGCCCAGAAAACGATAGACCTAACTCTCTGCTACCTTACCCAGTAAAGATCGTAGAACGATTGGTCGGTAGGACACTTTCTGAGCACTTGGAAACCAATAACATTCTGGAGGATGTGCAATTTGGCTTCGTCCTAGACATGGAACGGAGACCGCTCTGGTACCTGTGATGGATGATCTTCGAATGAGAGCAGACAGGGGTCAATCAGCTATACTGATTTTGCCTGACCTGTCTGCCTCATCTGACACAGTCAACCATGAGGTCTTTCTGGCTGGACTTGAATAGGTGGGGGTAGTGGGCACAGCTCTGAAGTTGTTCCAATCTTACCTACTTAAAAGGAGACAGGCATTGGCCCTCCCCACCTATCAATCTGAATTTACAAACATTCTGCATGGTGTACCCCAGGGTTCTGCGATCAGTCCAATATTGTTTAACATCAATATGAGCCCTTTGATTGCTGTCATAAGAGATCATAATGTCAATATTGTAAATTACGCAGATGATACCCAACATATTCTATATTTACAGGGGGACCAGTCTGTATCCTTGGAAGACTTTCATGCAGGATACGGTACACTGGTTGAGAGAGAACTCGCTACAATTCAATCCTGATAAGACCGAGGTCCTTTACTGTGCAGCAGGGAAGTCTCTCCCCGCACTTCCCATCAACTTTTTGCTGCTACCCACAGCCACTCCACAGGCACCCTCGGAGAAAGTGCGTAACTTAGGAGTTATGTTCAATGACAAATTGAGCCTTGAAACACAAGTAAATAAAACAGTGGGGAGTTGCTTCTACAGTATTAGAGCCCTTCGCAAGGTTCTCCCATTACTACCAGCCCAAGCCTGAGTACTGATAGTAAGAAGTACCAACTTAAGCAGGCTGGATTACTGTAATGCCTTGCTGCTGGAGTCCCCAAGAAATTTGATTGAGAGGCTCCAGGGGATCCAAACGATGGCAGTTAACTTAGCCTTGAGAAAGTTGAGACGCTCATCTGCCTCCTTGACTCTCTCGGAGCAGCACTGGCTTCCTATATTGCAGAGTTCAATTTAAGTCGCTTTGCATAGTATTCAAGGCTCTGCATGGATCCAAACCTAAACCAATGCAGAATAAATTTGCCAGGTATGCTCCTGCTCAGAGTCTCTGCTCTTCCTCCGCCAAGTTGGTGCAGGTACCGAGATTAAAAAAAATAAAATCAGAAGGTAGGGCCTTCAGCACCGCAGCTGCACGACTTTGGAATAATCTTCCACCTGAGATGAGACAGCTGGAAGATCCTTTTTCAGTTTAGGAAGAACCCGTAGACATGGCTCTATCCTAGAGCATGACTTCACTCAATAGGTACAACCCCCCACGTACCATGAGCTTAGTTGGGCACACGTATGATAGCGCCAAGATGCCCGTAGGGTGATAGTGCGCTTTAAAAGTGACGATAACAATAACAATAAAAATATGCAGTGTTTTTTTTTCTCTGGTCTGGTAACTGACTCTTTAGAGAAAGGACCTCACTCCTTTTCCAAGGGGTATAGATCCATTGTTCTTGAAATAGAGCGTCGACCCGCTGTCTGATCATAGTATCTGTAGAGTCGCGCAATTCTGGTATTTCAGGATGATAAATGGGATGGACCTCCCTCATGGGGTTCTGTGTCCCTAATAGTGAAACCTTCTGGAGTAATCAGCCTCAGTTCCCCACCACTTTAGTTACATTAATAAAAACTTCATTCAGGGGCCTTGTCTGTAACATATACTCCGTCTCACATGTCATAAATATTCTGTGGTGCGGTGCCCTGAAAGCACTGCTACCACAACTGTATCAGAGTAGCCGACATGTGTTTAAGGCAATGCTGTTGTATGAAAGGCTCATAGTCTTTCATCACACTCCAGATATCCTCCACACTATAGATCGGGTGTCGAACCCACTGAGCTGCCTTATTCGCTGCCATCTGTTTCTCCTCCACTCACACAGCTGAGCGCACTAACACTTTCTTCATGGGATCCTGCGCTGCAGCCCCATTGGTATCAGAGAGTCCAAGTGTAGGCGTCTCGGTGTGCAACGGTGTTTGAGGCGTGGTGCCCATGGAGGAAAGCGCAGAGGCAGAAACAGGCACCATCATATAAGGGGTCAGCGTTGGGGGTGTAAGGGGAAGTGTAGCGGATGAGGGGGAACCCAGATATGGGTTAGGAGAAGGAAGGGACAGGGCGAGGAAGGGACATTGTCTGTACTCGCTACCGGCAGGGTTAAAGGAGAATCAAGTGGGGCTGGGGCAGATGCAACAGTGACGGAAGTATCGGAGTGGGCAGTCCCAGAAGTCGGGGCTGAGGAAGTAGGGGCTGTAGTGTATATCCGCTGTGGGGCATAGGGCGGCGGGGTGCGAGAATCCAGTAGCTCCTCAACTAGTTTGTCTCCTTCCTCCCTAACCACATAACTTGTATCAGACTGTAGCCAGAATCTCCTGTCTTTGCGCTCTATGCTTGTCTCTATCTTATCCGTACAATAGGCTACTGCCTTCTGTGTAATCGTTTGTGTCTCTTTCCTTCTAGCCACCTTCTCTTCCCTCATGCGGCGTTACTTTGCATCCTTCTGCCGCACCTTCAAAGAATCAAACATGGACTGTCTGCTACTTTTAGCATGCAGAAAATTAATTTTCTGTTTATCAAAGGAACCAGTCAATGGCAATTGCGACTCAGTATTGTCCCTCGTATATTTATTCCACAATGTGCTAAACATAATAGGGTCAATACCTTGTTTGACATACATGTCAAAGTTCGGGGTACCCTCCGGAGGGCCGGGCTGACTCTCTTCCAGCCGTGTGCTCTTAGAACAGCATCGGCATCAAAACATCTAAACTTACTGAAACAAGACATCTTAACATAAAACACACACCCTGACCTTAATGTACAAACAACACCCACAAATGTAATACAAATAAACAAAGGAACAAGAATATTTTGCGAGCCACAATCACTGTCTGGAAAGCACAGTCACTACTCACTCAAACAAGCATTTCACTAGTACAAACACCGACGTCGGTCCACGCACGCCTCATAACACCCAAACACCAGACTCTATCCACCAGTCAGCCCGTAGACTGCATCAGGCCAACACAATCCAAGGACCAAACTAAAACAATCCGAAAATCGCACCCTACAGTCCGGAGACTGTACCAAGTTCAATTAAGGTAGGCACTACCCGAGGCCTTTTCGGGTACAGTCCAAATTTCCAGTTGGCCTGGCAGATCGTTCACAAACAGTCCCAAACCCTTTAGAATACGGGCCAAATTTCCAGTTGGCCTGGCAGGATGTTCACGAACACTCTGTGTCTTTTCCAAGGGTCTGCAAACCCCCATTTTCACGACCAAGACAGTCCGGAGACTGAACCAAGACACAGCCCATCGGCTAGTGCCGTTCCTGCAAGGCAGTTCAGAAACTGCAAATAAGACAGCCAGGAGACTGCATCAAGACACAGCTCAAGAGCTTGTGCCCTCCAAGAAATTGCGCCATTTTCCAAGAATTACCAAGAATCAGATCACTCACTTGGTGCACACAGGTCAAGAAAGTTATTCTCCACTGCCAACTCTTCGACCCAAATGATCAACTCCAAGGTTTTACCTTCTCAGGACCCCAGCCAAGGACCACTAGCCTAAGATCCGTCAGATCAGGAGGGCGGGGCAGCAGCGAGAACCAAGCTCGGTCTTGTACATACGGGGCCCCGATCCGCCTGACCGACCAGACACAAACCCGGCCCCTATGAACACAATTACAGGTGAGGGGGCTCTTTTGTGAGGTTCCTGTAGGGCGCCAACTGAAGGACGAGGCCCGCGAAGGCCACACGGGTACTTACGAACACCTGCAATGCCTTCCCAAAATGAAGAGTCAATCGACAGAAGAGAACGAAAACTCTCGTTATTTATTATATGTTCTCTGCAGAGGAGCCATGTTAGACATTCACCCAGGGATGAATGCCGAGGGACTGGCTCCCCAACATTCGCTAATAGATGATAAACCCTTCAGGAGATTTCGGTCATGCCTCTAGTGGAAAAGTACTGGCCTGAGCCAGACACAAACAAAGAAGGCACAGAAAGATGAGCTAACACCTGCCAGATGGGCGGCCCAAGGCCACTGTGCTGCGTCTCATCGTCTCTTAATGTGGGAGCAGAGTTACATGTATACAACTGAATGCAAAGCAAAATAATTATACTGTTAGGAAGTCGGGTTGCAGCCTTGAACATTAACAGAAAATATAACGAAATGCAATGTTCTGCTGAGGCAAGCGATTCTGAACTCTAAGGCCTAACATGAGCACAACGCAGGCAGTCTTATAGGAATTGCAAATAAAACAAGCATTTGCAATGCAATAGGTCTCGCACTTACGCAAGTTTGAGCTCTTGGCATTGTATATGAAAATGCCTCTTATTTATTTTTGGTATTTAAAACATAAATAAAAGCATTGCCATTTACAATGCTAAAAGCTTAAATTCTCGCAAATGCGATACATATTGCTTTGCAAATGCTTGTTTTAGAAAGCTGTGTTGTAATTGGCTAAAAACGTAATGCTGCCTTTAGGCTATTCTATCAGTTCAGTCTGTTTTAAATGTATTCACACCTTGTGCTTCAAGAAAGAAAGATGTGCCAAGCAGTGTGGCGTGGTGTGAAATGTTGCAATTGTTTCTTAAATGTACTTCTGTTAGAGACTGCGGCAGCACACTTAAAAGTTGGGATATAAGGATGTAGGGTATAACAAAGCTGCATGTTCCTTTGTCCTGACCCGTGGCTTAATGTGTGAGCAGTAACTGAGCCAGTGTACAACTGTTGACTGTTATCAGTTCCTCCCTGCCCCAAGAAGTCTGGCGTGGTGTCAAAAGTTCCAATTGTTTAGACTGTGGCAGCATAATAAAAGACATGTGGCCTGGCACTTAAGATTGCTATCTCCTTGAGAAGTTGCTGTTCTGTCCCATAGGAGCAGGGAAAAGACCATTCCATGTAGGCAGAAGGAAAACGGAAGGTTTATAAGGAGGTGCATTTTCGTATGGTACCGTATGAAAAAAATGTGTAGATTTCTGTTATCAGAATTAAGTGTTTATAATTTGGAATAAATGAAAGCATTTTTTGTAGATGTTTTCCTATATGTGAGACGAGGCAGGGTAGCCATGTGTTAGGTGTGGCCAGAGTCACACTGATTTATGGTGGGGCTCCCATTCACCAAACTTTAAAGTTTTTAATCCACTATAGAAATATTGTACAAAGAAAATTGTATATTTCTTAGTATATTTGTGTAACGTTTATGTTGTACAGTGGCATGCAGGTTTCTAACAACGCGCCTTTATTAAAACCTTTTTTTGTCATTTCAATTTTGACAGTTGTTCCCCCTTACTTCTATGTATCACACCATATCCGTTGCTTCTGGCCCCCTGCGTGTGGGAGCAGTGAAATATGAAGCGCTGTAAGCCAAAGCAGAATTTTAAATGTGACCTTATTAACCTCGCAGGCTCCTTAAGTATATGCAGCACGGACACCTCTGAGGGGAAACCGCAATCAAGGAGGATGGTTCTGTCTGGCTTCTGCCCTAGTGGCGCCTCTGGTCTGTTTCCTGCTGACACTTGTTAATTTAGCATTTCTAATGTAATTGCAAAGAAGCCCGCTGTCTGCATGCTTGAACCACAGTTACTATTTCCCATATCTCTAGTGTCAAGAAGGCAATATTTACTTCATTTTAATGTACTTGCTTTCGGCCTTGATTCCTTTATATGTATAACTGTAGTATACATCGATCACACTACAAAAGGATGCAACAAGGATACTGTAAAGAAAGTTTATATTTGCCTGTGGAACATTCCTGTGGTATGGTGAGCCAGTGAGAGTGAGTCAATGAGTGAGTGAGAGTGAGTCAGTGAGAGTGAGTCAATTAGTGAGTGAATCAATTAGTGAGTGAGTCAATTAGTGAGTGAGTCAATCAGTGAGAGTGAGTCAATCAGTGAGAGTGAGTCAATCAGTGAGAGTGAGTCAATCAGTGAGAGTGAGTCAATCAGTGAGAGTGAGTCAATTAGTGAGAGTGAGTCAGAGAGAGTGAGTCAATTAGTGAGAGTGACTCAGTGAGAGTGAGTTAATTAGTGAGCAAGTGAGCCAGTGAGAGTGAGTCAATTAGTGAGAGAGAGTGTGAGTCAATTAGTGAGTCATTGAGAGTGAGTCAATTAGTAAGTGAGTCTGTGAGAGTGAGTCAATTAGTGAGAGTGAGTCAGTGAGAGTGAGTCATAAGAGAGAGAGTGACTCAGTGACAGTGAGTCATTTAGTGAGTCAATTAGTGAGTCATTGACAGTGAGTCAATTAGTGAGTGAGTCAGTGAGACTAAGTCAATTAGTGAGTGAGTCAGTGAGAGTGAGTCATAAGAGAGATTGACTCAGTGACAGTGAGTCAATTAGTGAGTCATTGAGTGAGTCAATTAGTGAGTGAGTCAGTGAGACTGAGTCAATTAGTGAGAGTAAGCCAGTGAGAGTGAGTCAATTAGTGAGTCAGTGAGAGTAAGCCAGTGAAAGTGTGCCAGTGAGAGTGAGCCAATGAGTCAGGGAGTGAGAGTGAGTCTGTGAGAGTGAGTCTGTGAGAGTGTGGAAATTAGTGAGAGAGTGAGTCAATTAGTGAGATAGTGACTCAGTGAGTCAATTAGTGAGTGCGTCAGTGAGAGTGAGTCAATTAGTGATAGTGAGTCAGTGAGAGTGAGTCATGAGAGAGAGAGTGAGTCAGTGAGAGTGACTCAATTAGTGAGAGTGAGTCAGTTAGTGAGTTATGAGAGAGAGAGAGTGAGTCAGTGTGAGTGAGTCAATTAGTAAGAGAGTGACTCAGTGAGAGTGAGTAAATTAGTGAGCCAGTGAGAGTGAGTCGATTAGTGAGATTGAGTGAGTCAGTGAGAGTGAGTCAATTAGTGAGTCATTGAGAGTGAGTCAATTAGTGTGAGTCAGTGAGACTGAGTCAATTAGTGAGAGTGAGTCATGAGAGAGTGAGTCATTGAGAGTGAGTCAATTAGTGAGTGAGTCAGTGAGAGCGAGTCAATTAGTGAGATTGAGAGTCAGTGAGAGTGAGTCAATTAGTGAGTCATTGAGAATGAGTCAATTAGTGAGTGTGTCAGTGAGAGTGAGTCAATTAGTGAGTGTGTCAGTGAGAGTGAGTCAATTAGTAAGTGAGTCTGTGAGAGTGAGCCAATTAGTGAGAGTGAGTCAGTGAGAGTGAGTCATAAGAGAGAGTGACTCAGTGACAGTGAGTCATTTAGTGAGTCAATTAGTGAGTCATTGACAGTGAGTCAATTAGTGAGTGAGTCAGTGAGACTAAGTCAATTAGTGAGTGAGTCAGTGAGAGTGAGTCATAAGAGAGATTGACTCAGTGACAGTGAGTCAATTAGTGAGTCATTGAGTGAGTCAATTAGTGAGAGTAAGCGAGAGTGAGTCAATTAGTGAGTCAGTGAGAGTAAGCCAGTGAAAGTGTGCCAGTGAGAGTGAGCCAATGAGTCAGGGAGTGAGAGTGAGTCTGTGAGAGTGAGTCTGTGAGAGTGTGGAAATTAGTGAGAGAGTGAGTCAATTAGTGAGATAGTGACTCAGTGAGTCAATTAGTGAGTGCGTCAGTGAGAGTGAGTCAATTAGTGATAGTGAGTCAGTGAGAGTGAGTCATGAGAGAGAGAGTGAGTCAGTGAGAGTGACTCAATTAGTGAGAGTGAGTCAGTTAGTGAGTTATGAGAGAGAGAGAGTGAGTCAGTGTGAGTGAGTCAATTAGTAAGAGAGTGACTCAGTGAGAGTGAGTAAATTAGTGAGCCAGTGAGAGTGAGTCGATTAGTGAGATTGAGTGAGTCAGTGAGAGTGAGTCAATTAGTGAGTCATTGAGAGTGAGTCAATTAGTGTGAGTCAGTGAGACTGAGTCAATTAGTGAGAGTGAGTCATGAGAGAGTGAGTCATTGAGAGTGAGTCAATTAGTGAGTGAGTCAGTGAGAGCGAGTCAATTAGTGAGATTGAGAGAGTCAGTGAGAGTGAGTCAATTAGTGAGTCATTGAGAATGAGTCAATTAGTGAGTGTGTCAGTGAGAGTGAGTCAATTAGTGAGTGTGTCAGTGAGAGTGAGTCAATTAGTGAGAGTGTGTCAGTGAGAGTGTGTCAGTGAGAGTGTGTCAGTGAGAGTGTGTCAGTGAGAGTGGCAATTAGGGAGAGAGTGAGTGAATTAGTGAGAGAGTGACTCAATGAGTGAGTCAATTAGTGAGTGAGTCAGTGAGAGTGAGTCAATTAGTGATAGTGAGTCAGTGAAAGTGAGTCAATGAGAGAGAGTGAGTCAGTGAGAGTGAGTCAATTAGTGAGTCATTGAGAGTGAGTCAATTAGTGAGTCATTGAGAGTGAGTCACTTAGTGAGAGTGTGTCAGTGAGTGTCAATTAGTGAGAGTGTCAGTGAGTCAATTAGTGAGTCCGTGAGAGTAAGTCAGTGAGCTAGTGAGTGAGTCAATTAGTGAGAGAGTGAGTGTGTCAGTGAGAGTGAGTCCATTTTTGAGTCATTGAGAGTGAGTCAATTAGTGAGTGAGTCAGTGAGAGCGAGTTAATTAGTGAGATTGAGTCAGTGAGAGTGAGTCATGAGAGAGAGAGTGAGTCAGTGAGAGTGAGTCAATTAGTGAGCGAGTAAATTTGTGAGCAAGTGAGCCGGTGAGAGTGAGTCAATTAGTGAGAGGGAGAGAGTGAATCAGTGAGAGTGAGTCAATTAGTGAGTCATTGAGAGTGAGTCAATTAGTAAGTGAGTCTGTGTGAGTGAGTCAATTAGTGAGAGAGTCAGTGAGAGTGAGTCATGAGACAGTAAGTCAGAGTGAGTCAATTAGTGAGAGTGAGTCAGTGAGAGTGAGTTAATTAGTGAGCAAGTGAGCCAGTGAGAGTGAGTCAATTAGTGAGAGAGAGTGTGAGTCAATTAGTGAGTCATTGAGAGTGAGTCAATTAGTAAGTGAGTCTGTGAGAGTGAGTCAATTAGTGAGAGTGAGTCATAAGAGAGAGAGTGACTCAGTGACAGTGAGTCATTTAGTGAGTCAATTAGTCAGTCATTGACAGTGAGTCAATTAGTGAGTGAGTCAGTGAGACTAAGTCAATTAGTGAGAGTGAGTCAGTGAGAGTGAGTCATAAGAGAGAGAGTGACTCAGTGACAGTGAGTCAATTAGTGAGTCATTGAGTGAGTCAATTAGTGAGTGAGTCAGTGAGACTGAGTCAATTAGTGAGAGTGAGCCAGTGAGAGTGAGTCAATTAGTGAGTCAGTGAGAGTAAGCCAGTGAGAGTGTGTCAGTGAGAGTGAGCCAATGAGTCAGGGAGTGAGAGTGAGTTTGTGAGAGTGAGTCTGTGAGTGTGGAAATTAGTGAGAGAGTGAGTCAATTAGTGAGAGTGACTCAGTGAGTGAGTCAATTAGTGAGTGCGTCAGTGAGAGTGAGTCAATTAGTGATAGTGAGTCAGTGAGAGTGAGTCATGAGAGAGAGAGTGAGTCAGTGTGAGTGAGTCAATTAGTGAGAGAGTGACTCAGTGAGTGAGTCAATCAGCGAGTGAGTCAGTGAGAGTGAGTCAATTAGTGAGAGTGAGTCAGTTAGTGAGTTATGAGAGAGAGAGAGTGAGTCAGTGTGAGTGAGTCAATTAGTAAGAGTGACTCAGTGAGAGTGAGTAAATTAGTGAGCCAGTGAGAGTGAGTCAATTAGTGAGAGAGAGTGAGTCAGTGAGAGTGAGTCAATTAGTGAGTCATTGAGAGTGAGTCAATTAGTGTGAGTCAGTGAGAGTGAGTCAATTAGTGAGAGTGTGTCAGTGAGAGTGTGTCAGTGAGAGTGTGTCAGTGAGAGTGTGTCAGTGAGAGTGTGTCAGTGAGAGTGGCAATTAGGGAGAGAGTGAGTCAATTAGTGAGAGAGTGACTCAGTGAGTGAGTCAATTAGTGATAGTGAGTCAGTGAAAGTGAGTCATGAGAGTGAGTCAGTGAGAGTGAGTCATGAGAGAGAGTGAGTCAGTGAGAGTGAGTCAATTAGTGAGTCATTGAGAGTGAGTCAATTAGTGAGTGTGTCAGTGAGAGTGAGTCAATTAGTGAGTCCGTGAGAGTAAGTCAGTGAGCTAGTGAGTGAGTCAATTAGTGAGAGAGTGTGTCAGTGAGAGTGAGTCCATTTTTGAGTCATTGAGAGCGAGTCAATTAGTGAGAGAGTGACTCAGTGAGAGTGAGTAAATTTGTGAGCCAGTGAGAGTGAGTCATTTAGTGAGAGGGAGAGAGGGAGTCAGTGAGAGTGAGTCAATTAGTGAGTCATTGAGAGTGAGTCAATTAGTGAGTGAGTCAATTAGTGAGTCTGTGAGAGTGGGTCAATTAGTGAGAGTCAGTGAGAGTGAGTCAATTAGTGAGTCTGTGAGTGTGAGTCTGTGAGTGTGAGTCTGTGAGTGTGAGTCTGTGAGTGTGAGTCTGTGAGTGTGAGTCTGTGAGTGTGAGTCTGTGAGTGTGAGTCTGTGAGTGTGAGTCTGTGAGTGTGAGTCTGTGAGTGTGAGTCTGTGAGTGTGAGTCAATTAGTGAGAGAGTGACTCAGTGAGAGTCAATTAGTGAGTCAATTAGTGAGAGTGAGCCAGTGAGAGAGTGAGAGTGAGTCTGTGAGAGTGAGTCTGTGAGAGTGAGTCTGTGAGAGTGAGTCAATTAGTGAGAGTGAGTCAATTAGTGAGAGTGAGTCAATTAGTGAGAGAGTGACTCAGTGAGTGAGTCAATTAGTGAGAGAGTGACTCAGTGAGTGAGTCAATTAGTGAGAGTGAGTCAATTAGTGAGAGAGTGACTCAGTGAGTGAGTCAATTAGTGAGTCATTGAGAGTGAGTCAATTAGTGAGTCATTGAGAGTGAGTCTGTGAGAGTGTTGAAATTAGTGAGAGTGAGTCAATTAGTGAGAGAGTGACTCAGTGAGTGAGTCAATTAGTGAGTCATTGAGAGTGAGTCAATTAGTGAGTGAGTCAGTGAGACTGAGTCAATTAGTGAGAGTGTCAGTGAGAGTGAGTCAATTAGTGAGAGTGTCAGTGAGAGTGAGTCAATTAGTGAGTCATTGAGAGTGAGTCAATTACTGAGTGTGTCAGTGAGAGTGAGTCAATTAGTGAGTCAGTGAGACTGAGTCAATTAGTGAGAGTGTCAGTGAGAGTGAGTCAATTAGTGAGTCATTGAGAGTGAGTCAATTACTGAGTGTGTCAGTGAGAGTGAGTCAATTAGTGAGTCATTGAGAGTGAGTCAATTACTGAGTGTGTCAGTGAGAGTGAGTCAATGAGTGAGTGAGAGTGAGTCTGTGAGAGTGAGTCTGTGAGAGTGTTGAAATTAGTGAGAGTGAGTCAATTAGTGAGAGAGTGACTCAGTGAGTGAGTCAATTAGTGAGTCATTGAGAGTGAGTCAATTAGTGAGTGAGTCAGTGAGACTGAGTCAATTAGTGAGAGTGTCAGTGAGAGTGAGTCAATTAGTGAGTCATTGAGAGTGAGTCAATTACTGAGTGTGTCAGTGAGAGTGAGTCAATTAGTGAGTCATTGAGAGTGAGTCAATTACTGAGTGTGTCAGTGAGAGTGAGTCAATTAGTGAGTCCGTGAGAGTAAGTCAGTGAGAGTGAGTCAATTAGTGAGAGAGTGAGTCAAATAGTGAGAGAGTCAATTAGTGAGAGAGTGACTCAGTGAGTCAATTAGTGAGTCCGTGAGAGTAAGTCAGTGAGAGTGAGCCAGTGAGTGAGTCAATTAGTGAGAGAGTGAGTGAGTCAGTGAGAGTGAGTCAATTAGTGAGTCAGTGAGAGTGAGTCAATTAGTGAGTGAGTCAGTGAGAGCGAGTTAATTAGTGAGATTGAGTCAGTGAGAGTGAGTCATGAGAGAGAGAGAGTCAGTGAGAGTGAGTCATATGAGAGAGAGAGAGTCAGTGAGAGTGAGTCAATTAGTGAGAGAGTGACTCAGTGAGAGTGAGTCAATTTGTGAGCAAGTGAGCCAGTGAGAGTGAGTCAATTAGTGAGTTTGTGAGAGTGAGTCAATTAGTGAGTCTGTGAGAGTGAGTCAATTAGTGAGAGTGAGTCAGTGAGAGTGAGTCAATTAGTTAGTCATATGCCTTGAGATCAGCACTATCCTTTTTGGCTGCATATAAACTGTCTTTGATCTGCACGCAAGCCTTGTGGTTTTCTTTTGTGAAATTTGTGTGGAACTTTTTATCACATTTCAGCTGCATGTCCCTGTTTGATCATGCATGTGATTGAGAGCCCATGACTATGTGCTTTAAACAAGGAAGTCGCACAAAAACAACTCTTTGTTCCACAGGCCATACGATCTTCTGTGTTCTTAGATAATGTTGCTACCGAAATGCGGAAGCCCCAGAGTGAGACGCTCTTAACGTATCAGCTGGCACATAGTCTTTTCACTGTATGCTCTTTCAGCAGCATAAACCGAAAGTCCGTGGGGCACTGACAGAGCTGAAGTGGGTGACTGGTGGCGTGCTGGTTCTGTTGAAGCAGTAAAATAAAAAAGCCATTAATCAAGCAGGATGGCTCTGTCTCCCTTCACGCCCAGGGAGGAGGGAGAT
Organism: Triturus cristatus; assembly: GCF_964204655.1. Lineage (NCBI taxonomy): Eukaryota > Metazoa > Chordata > Amphibia > Caudata > Salamandridae > Triturus > Triturus cristatus. The sequence continues at coordinate 182,518,094 of NC_140585.1, forward strand.
GGGAGCAGAGCATCAAAGGGCTGGGTGAGAAGGGAGGGGGGAATGCAAGGGTCAAAGCGGGTGAAAGTGAAAGTAATCAAGCAGAGCATCAAAGGGCTGGGTGAGAAGGGAGGGGGGAATGCAATGAGCAGAGGAGCAGCTGTGCACGTGCATGTGATCTCGTGCACTCAAGGTTTAGGCCAGCCAAAAGACTGTGGGTAGCACTTTGAAAATCCCACATATAAAATGTCTCTTCGAGCCTTTGGCTCGCGAGACCTAAAAATGGAGTTACACTGGCTAATGAGGCCGGCATACTGCGAGGGATACTTGATGGGCTACTGAATGCAAGCATCAATACATGTAATTTAGCCACACAGTGCTAATCTAAAACAGCACAGCAGAGGCATCATAGGAAAGGGAATTTTAAATCTAACACTGTCCCTCCACACAGTCCTGTGCCCTTAGCAGTTCCAGAACATGTTCATGGCGACAGTACTAACTTTTCAGCCTTTATGAGTAAATACAAATTATATTTCCTATGCAAACCTCAGGCATCTCCCTATGATGCTGCTAAAGTAACGTTTGTAATCTCTTATTTGGGAGGTATAGCCGCTAACTCTGCAATTTCGTTAATAGAAACAAATGATCCCCTTTTGTACAACTATTCTACTTTTAAGGCTCTCATGACTATGTTATTTGCAAAACATGTTTTTATCCAAGCAAATGACAGAGTTATTAAACCTACGACAAGGTTCTAAGGACTTGCTGACTTATATCACTACTTTCAATCAACTGGTGGCAGAAATACGCTAGACAGAAGAGAAAAGAACATCCTCATTCTATCAAGGGTTAAGAGATGAACTTAAAGATTCCCTCTCGCACATCGTTGATCTGACCGACAATAGTGCATAATTTATTGATCTTGTGGTTAGGATAGATCACCGATTGGTGGAGCGAAAGGGTGATCGATCTTGGAGTGACACCAGAGTAATTGTTCTCAAAACTGAGATGAAGGAATCAGACAGTAAGACTCTTATAAGGGATCCACTATCTAATGGGGAAAATGAACATGCCCGCAAACTGAGCATTTATTGTGGCAAAGCAGGTCTTTTCCCTAGGGAATGTTCTGCAAAACCAAAAAAACAATAAGGCTGTGGCTAGTGTAGTGGTCTATCAATAACTGGGAAAACTAAGTGTAGTAATCACTCTACATAAGATTGATGTAAAGTACAGTATTTATTAACTGTCTGTCTCCACAGCTTCCAGGAACCAACTGGTCAACCTGGTGATTCAAAGCACAACACTCCCTTACCATGACACGGACATCATAGTGATCATGGAGATGAGCATGCACATAGATTATACAAGAAGATAGAAAAGAGACTACTACAACATCTCCCATCTCTCTAGAGAATCCAGAACAAATGAAAAATAAAGAATAACAACATGTAAAGCAACCATACAAACAAAATAACAATAGAATAGCTCCTCCCAAAAGTACAGATAATGCAAAAATAAAAATAAATAGTAAACCTGAAATAATAACAGACACATAAAAGAAATGTCCACACACATAACTTAAACTATAAATCTAAACGATTTGGGGGAACACTGGTTCTATTGGTTCTCCAAGGAGAATCGTATTTCAACAACAAAGACTCTTTTCTCTGTTCCTGCCTTCCCTTTGGAGAATCTCTAGCCTTAGGTTGATCTTGTATCAAGTTATCTGACTCTAGACCCAACTGTGTTACCACCTTCACTGGTACTTTATACACCCTAGAAAGATTCCACCAATTTTTCCCATTAATTCTTATGGCGAAACGTGAAGTGGCATCTACTCTAACTGGTGGACCAAACTTGGACAATCCCTTGGGAACATGCAAAGGAGACTTTATCCTGACCCAATCTCCCACCTTGACCCTAGACTTAGAATGGTCTTCACTATCCACCATGGATTTAGAGAATGCACTGCGCTCACCTTCCTTGTTGTTCCTATTTTCAACATCTTTGGACGACATCCCCCATTTTTTCATCCACGCTGGGCACATGTGAAAAGAAGCTTCCCTTCCTCTCAACAAAGCAAAAGGACTCGAACCAGTAATGGTGCTTGGAGTCGAACGATGAGCCCACAGCATACTCTGCACCGCCTCTCTGGTGTCCACCTTTCCCGACACAGCCCACTGAATACATTCAACCAACACCCTGTTATTGCGCTCAATGAAACCATTGGCTTGAGGATGATATAACGCCACACGTCGGTGCGCAATGCCTGACTGAGTCAAGAAATCAGACATTTCCTTCGAAGTGAACTGCACTCCATTGTCGGAAACTATTTCTCTGGGAAACCCTTCTCTTCCAAATAGGCTCTGGAGAAACCTAATGACCTCTTTCGAATTGGGATCAGACATATAATGTACCTCCCACTACTTACTGAAATAGTCAGCGACCACCAAAGCAAACTTATATTTGTTAGACAAGATAGTGAATGGACCCACAAAATCTATGGCCAACTTCAACCACGGACCGTCTGGCATTTCAATATGCTGTAACGGGGGCGATGTAACTTTGATCACCTTATCACTCGTACAACACGTCATACACCCTTGAACAACATCATTTATCTGACGATCCATGGAAGGCCACCAGTAGACCGCCCTAATCCTTTTTTTTGTGTTGGTTTGACCTAAATGCCCTTCATGACCATAATCAATAATGCGACCCCTGAGGGACACTGGGGGAACAAACTTATCTCCCCGCATAATCATTCCATCATCCTCTAGAGAAAGTTCATCAGCCACCTTTGCAAAAGGATGAAGATCAAGGTCTAGATGCTTTTCCTTAGGCCATCCCAAAACTATCAGATCTCTCACTTTCTTAAGTAACATATCGGACTCCATGCCACGGAACCAATCATGTTCTGAAAAAGAACCAATACAACAGGCATCCACAGCCGCAATAAGACACTCATCCGTTATGTCAATATCACACCCATCCTTCTTAAGAGGTAGAGGCGACCTTGAAAGATAGTCAGCCCTTGTGTTTTCCCCACCAGGTATATGCGCAACAACAAAATTGTACTGCAACAGTTTAGCACTCAACCTAGCAATCCTTGGCGTGTGATCCTTCACAACCTTGCCTTCTAAAATGGGAATCAGGGGTTTGTGGTCCGTCAAAAGCCTAAAAATCTTTCCCCACAGAAAACATTTAAACCGCTCAACAGCCCAACAACACGCTAAGAGTTCTCTCTCAATGACAGAGTAATTCTTTTCACTTGGTCTTAGAGCTCTGGACGCAAACCCCACTGTATACTCCTTCCCCTCTTTGATCTGGGAAATCATACCACCCAAACCATCCAGGCTGGCATCAACAGATACTGTGCACTGATACAAAGGATCAAAAGGAGTAAGGATTTTACAGAAACCTAACTCTTTTTTTATCTGCATGAACTCATCGTGACACAAATCACTCCAAAGAAAAACTGTCTTTCTCTTAAGTAACTCCCTCATGTGAGCCGTTTTCCCAGCAAAGTTAGGAATGAATTTCGCATAAAATTCGCACATTCCCAAAAACGAAAACACCTGATCTCTAGACACAAGGCAAGGAGCATCAGATATGGCATCAATCAAACCTTCCCTAGGCACTATACCCTCACCGGAAATACAATGACCCAAATATTCTATTGACTCAACTCCAAAAGTGCATTTGAGCTTGTTAGCCACAATCCCTTTAATTTCCAGTTGTTCTAAAACCTTAGAGACATTCTCATCATGCTCACCTTTGTCTTTCCCAGCCACCAAGATATCATCCTGAAACACCACTGTGTTCGGAACCCCCTCCAACACCTTTACCATAATCCGCTGTAAAACTGCAGCCGCCAAGGCCAACCCAAAGGGCATTCTTCGAAACTGAAAAGTCCCTACGGGAGACACAAAAGCAGTCAAATGTTTGGAATTATGATCCAATTCGATTTGATGATAGGCTGAAGCTAAGTCTATCTTTGAGAACCACTTAGCTCCGGCGAACTTTGAAAGAATATCATCTATTCAGGGAAGTGGATGAGAATCCACCCAAATCTCTCTATTTAGACTGCGCAAGTCAATACATACTCTGAGACTGCCATTTTTCTTCCTCGCGACCACCAAAGGACTTTACCAAAGGGACGACTCAATAGGTTCAATTACCCCACTCTCACACATTCTCTTAAGTTCAGCAGATAAGTCATCCCTTATGCTCAAGGGTACATTCCGCAATTTATGCTTAACTGGCGAAGCTCCCTCTTTCACTTTAATAGTATGTTTGAACGCCATGATACGTCCTAAATTGTCACCAAAAACTCTAGGAAACCTTTTAGACCAAAAGATTAAACTCTCATCGGTAGGCACATCAGCCACAATGGAAACCTGTTCCAAAGTACCTGGTTTAAGAGTCATACCGATCAGTCCTTGATGGTACCATCCAAGAATGTTCAATCCCTTTTTCGCCACATAAACTTTCCCACAAATACACTTATCCTTGAATATTAAAGAGGTTTCAAAGAATCCTCTCAGGTCAATACGTCTCCCTTCGTAGGAAACTGGACTTCTGTCCGGAGGATTGAGAGGCTTTTCCCCCCAGGTTTCTTCAAACAGTTCCTCCGTTATCATGGTCATTCTGGCACCCGAATCAACTAACAATTTCAGACACCTTCCGTCTACAAGAATGTCGACAATAGGGTCGACAAAATCTTCAAACTCATCCTTCACCACCACAACAAAATCAGTTAAAGAGCTAACTACATCGTCAAAACCATCCTGTCTGGTTCCCTCTGCATATACCACATTCACACTTCTACGAGATGTACACATTTTGGCAAAATGACCTGGTTTTCCACACTTTCGACAAGCAGCACTTTTAGCTGGACACACTCGCGCATCAGGAAAATGAGAGGGAAACCCACACCTATTGCACAAATTTCTTGCATAACTACTCTTCTTCCCTGATTTGTTGGGAACAAACTTACTCGGAGGAAATCTACTAACCCTCTGATCATTATTGACTTTATGCTTGTCAGTACTTTTGTCATTAGAATCTTTTGAGTCTTTATCCTCGTTATATTCTTTTACAATGCCTATAGTATTTTTCTCTGGTTTAAGTTCTTTTGAGGACTTTTCCGACAACTCTATACTCTTCACAATCCCAATTGTTTCCTCTAAAGAGGGATTTTTCAGCGTAAGCAGTTTTTGCTGAACCTTCCTATCACGGCAATGAAGTACAATCTGATCACAAATCAATTGAGAGCAAAAGTGCTCAAACTCCCACTCAGACGCTAAAATGCGTAGTGCAGCTACATAAGAAACAATACTTTCCCCACTTTCTTGTTCCCTAGTAACAAACTTATGCCTAGATACCACAAGACTACTCTCTACATCAAACTGGATTTCCAACATTCTCACAGCTTGGTCATATTCATTCAAAACTTCTTCTCCTACTACTACAGGAATTGGAGGTAAATGTTCTAATACAGCTTGACCTTCAAAACCTAAATTGTGTTCTAAGATGAACCTTTTCCTTTCAGCACAGAATCTTGAGCCCCCCATTGCTCCAAGATATTTCTCAAACGCCCTGTGGCAGATTTTCCATTTAACTGGGGGATCCCCTGGAAGCTGTAAAAAAGGAGGGGGGGCCTGCACATTTTGCATTTTGAATTATATTAAAACGGAACTCTGCAAAGCAAAATGAATTCAACTAATACTGTGGTTCTTGATTAGAACTATCACCTTGTCCTCTTGTGAATAAATGAGAGGAAACACTGAAGGTGAATATTCCACAATATAGTAGTGGGAAATAGAGTTGTCTAGTCCTATCCAATGCAGAATACCCTGAATAGGCACCTCCAAGTCACCTTTCCTCTTTACTCCAACTGCTAACCATCAACTAAAAAAAATGTCACACGAGATGATTTATAAGGTCGGTTAGTGCATTTAAAGTTCCATTTTTCTTCTGGTTGTAGAGAAAAAAACACCAGGACAACAGTATGCTGATTACTTCACTCCGCTTCCATGTGTCTCAACCCGTTTCTCAGTCATTCACGCAGAAATCTCAAAATGCGGTACAGTCACAAAATGTTTTCATCTTTTTTCCAAGAATAAAATGATATTGCGAGAGAGTTGCAGCCAATATTTCTCAACTGTATACCTCTGACACAAAGTTGATTAGGAGAAAAAACGCCCTTTTACCTTTGTCCTCCTGCTGCCATGGCTACCATGTAACACTCTTTTAAACTGAGGGCCGCTTACATTACTTCGTGTGTAACGCTCTACAAGCGTAACGAGCGTGCGCACTTACACGCTTCCACTTCCTGGTACGACGTGCGTGACTGTCATTCCCCTCACGTAACTTGCTTACGTAGCGTGCACCTCTGCTTCGTACACACACGCCTTCAGAATGCTCCTTTACTTCACTTGCGACATCACCCCCTTCGCTGAATCCTGCTGCACGTTCGATTGCGTCAACACTTGTTCACCGGCAGCGGCAAGAGCGGATCACACAACGCGTGTATATCGTGGCAAAAAACCTCCACTAAGGCTGTAGAGAAACACTCACATAAGTCTACACGTTGTGTCTTAACCGATCTTCGCAGCTCTGGTACATCACTTGGTAGATGAAAGTGATTGAGTCAACTTCTCCCATGAACTTGCGTAGCGTTCTCCACACAGAAACTTCCAGGGATCAGATGGTGTACAGTTGTGTGCGTGTTTTCGTCTTCCATTCCTTTGGGCTGCACTGTCGTCTTCCTTTTCTTTAGGGTGAGTTTCGTAGATTCTAACTCGGTAGAGGTGGAATTGAGGTTGTGGCTGCAGAGTCAGACCACCAGGGATACACCCCTGCACGCGTGGGTGGAGATCAAGACAGTTCTCGTCGCCAAATTTGTAGTAATCACTCTACATAAGATTGATGTAAAGTACAGCATTTATTAACTGTCTGTCTCCACAGCTTCCAGGAACCAACTGGTCAACCTGGTGATTCAAAGCACAACACTCCATTACCATGACACTGACATCATAGTGATCATGGAGATGAGCATGCACATAGATTATACAAGAAGATAGAAAAGAGACTACTACACTAAGGCTCTCAACATGAAGGGAGATCGTCTCATCAAGAGGAGCCGTACAATTCTCACAATATCTGACCAATGTAGGAACACAAATTCTGCGGCATCTTACTATCAGAGTCACAGTAATCCTATCCCCACAGTGGAGAATCATAATATCCATGCTTTTTGATTCAGTGGCCACAGGTAATTTTTTTATCTGACCCTAGCTGGCAAGCTTGGGCTCACAAATGTTCCCAAAGAAAAACCTGAGCCTGTACGAGCAGTGGATGGTTCAAAGTTGTCTTTAGGACTAACTTGTTTTCAAACAGAGGTGTTAACCTTAGCGTGCGATAATGGGCATACTGAACAACCTGTCTTTCATCTAATACACACTCCCACCTTTGGGGTAATTTTGGGAGTACCTTGGCTAGAACACCATAATCCAAAAATCAATCGGGTACACCACATCATAACCTTGGACTCACCATTCTGCACTTCTGCCTGCTACCAAGAGGCTCCAGAGGTGGAAGTACCTCTGCATTATGCCTTGGTCCAAAGAACAGAAAACCTTAAACTACCCAAAGAATACCAGGACTTTCAAGATGTTTTTGACCCCGTGAAAGCCACCCAACTGCCCCCACACAGAGCCTTTGATTGTCGCATAGATTTCCTCCTGAGAGCAACACTGTCCTGCAGTGGAGTTTATGCGTTGACAAAACCTGAAACTCAATAGCTATGCAAATATCTGGATGAACTACTAAAGATAGGTTTTCTACGCCACTCCACATTGCCTGTGTCTTCCCCACTTTTCTTTTTACCCAAGAACAATGGGGAGTTGAGGGCTTCTGTGGTTTATAGAATATAATGTTCAATAACGTGCCTATTAAGAAACGGTATCCTCTCCCGTTAATTTCAGCACTATTTGATCAGGTCAGAAATTCCACCATTTACATGAAACTAGATTTGCGTGGAGCTTACCACTTGAGAAACAGATGAATGGAAAACCACCTATAGGACTAAGTTTTGGCTGTTTGATTATACTGTTTGATTATACTGCTATGCTGCTCCAGCAGCATTTCAATATTTCATTATTGAGGTCTTGAGGGAGTTTTTGGATGTTTGTGCAATTGTCTACATATACAACCTTCTGATTTACTCAAACTCAGAACAAGAACATGTACAGCATGTATGCACCATCTTTCAAAGCCTAAGGGAAAATGCTCTCTTTGATAAAATAGACAAATGTTCCTTCCAGCTAGAGTTTCTGGGGCATCACTTATCTCCGACGGGCAAAACTACAGACCCAAAAAAAGTAGAAGCCATCACCGATTGAACTCCAACAAATGTCAAGGAAATTCAACAGATACTTGGCTACACAATTTCTATCGTCGTTTCATCCCACACTTTTCAGCGATAGTGATACCCATAACACAGCTGCTAAAAAAGGGTTGATCATTTGCGTGGTCTCCTTAAGCCAATCAGGCATTGCAACTGTTAAAAACTAAACTCACCACTGCACCCCTTTTTCAGCATCCCAATCTAGACCAGACCTATTAGCCTTAGCAGCCATAGGAGGAATTTTATCTTAAAAGAAGTCAAAAACTAGCCTCATGCATCTCTTAGATTTTTATTCCAAAAAGCTTCTACCAGTGGAGAAAACTATACGGTTGCTGAAAGAGAACTTTTGGCCAATAAACTGGTTTTCACTGAATGGTGGCATTACTTACAGGGGGCTAAACATACAGTCACAATCATAAACATTTTACAATTCTTTACCTCCGTTAGGGCTCGCACTTTCCGTCAAATGTGATGACTGCATTTCTTTAGTGGGTTTGATTTTATCATCACCTATCGCCTAGGAACCAAGCAGTTACATTCTGATGTTCTTTTTAGATTGGGGTATGCTCACTCTTCCCAATCCACATCAGACTCCCCTACTATCATTCCACTGGAAAAGATAGTTGCAGTCAGTGAGGGCGACACCTTTATTGCAGCCTTGCATGAAGAATATAAAAAACTAAAGACAGAATAATGGATCAAAATACCTAACCATACTATCACAGTCAAGCTGTGCCTTCAAACTCAGAAACTGTACATCCCTCCTATATAATTAAGATGTCAGGTAATTCAATTGAATCACAACACAGCATTAGCAGCGCACCATCGTATAACAAAAGCCCCAAGGATTTGTTAACAAGGGGAAGGATATACCAGAATACATACCTGATTGACCAACTTGTGCACAAAACAAAAGACACTCAAACTGCACCTGCAGGCTTATTATAGCCTCTGCCTACACACCTAGTTCCTTGGCACACAATTAGTCTGAATTTTATTATTATCCTTCCAGCAGGCAATACCTTCAGTACCATTTTAGTAGTTGTTGACATGTTATCCGAAATACAACCTTTTATCCCCCTCAAAAAGATACCCACCACCACAAACGTTTGTCAAATATCATATCGTACGACTGCATGGTCGAATGACTAAAATCATCTCAGATAGGGGAGTTCAGTTCATATCAATGTTTTGGAGAACACTCTGTGATAAGTTAGGACCAGAGGTAACCTTGTTGTCTGCCTTCCACCCACACACTGACGGGCAAACTAAAAGGGTCAACCAATCCCTGTAAACTACACTAAGATACTGATGATCCACGTACACAGGACAATGGGATCAGGCCTTACCCATAGCCAAAAACACTTAGAATTATAGCACCCACATAGCCACAAACTACATACCCTTCCTTGAGCAATTCCCATTGATATATCAGGAGTTTCTAATACCCTACCTTCAGTCACAGAAAGATTAGAAGAACTGCATGAGATTCAAAAACAAGCTAGGACAAGTTTAGCAAAAGCCAAATGGGTCATGAACGGACAAGCTGACAAGCATAGTACCCCAGCACCTATATACAAGGGTGGAGATAGGTTATGGTTATCAACACAACACCTACAACTAGAAGGCCCAAGGAAACTATGACCACAGTTTATAGGTCCTTATGACATGATCATAATAATTAATCCAGTCACCGTCAAGCTATGGCTCCTCTCTGAATACACTATCCACCCAGTGTTTCACATTTCACTGATCAAGCCATACCAACCCGCCACACAAAAAGATACTCCACCCCCACCAGTTCTGATTAATGTGCAAAAAGAGTACAAAGTTCACTGTTTCCTGGACTCTAAATGGTCTCAGGAAAAACTATATTATCTTATAGACTGGAAGGGTTATGACCCTTCAGAGCGTTCCTGGGAACCGGCCTCGTCGCTTCATGCGCCCCGTCTGGTAAGACATATTCATGCCCTCCATCCCACCAAACCATGACCCATAAGACTTCCTTTGGAGGGGTGACTGTCAGGATTCCTGGCACAGCTCACCTCTCTTGACTATTACAAAAAACCGGCATGACTCATATCAATACTCCCTACACTTATGAATCAATAAACGTCTTGTACCCTGACTTTTGTCCTTATAACATGCTGTTGGTAATAGCTAGCTGCAGCTTGTGTTCCCCAGTTTGTTTGAAAAGGCTTAGTAGCTTTTGCAAATATTTTACCATGCATGTGCAAGGTCAGGTTTCAAGCGCCATGGAAACATCAAGAAAATTCACCAGAATAAGCATTAAAACAATCAGCATAGATGACTTTAACGTGAACCTTCTGGAAGACAACCCTCATCAAATGTATCCCCTGCACCTGTTCCTTGCTATAAGCCATTGGAATGTGACCTTTGTGAACATTCTAAAACTGGCTGGTTCCGAAGAAGCTGTGGGGCTTGGGATGCGGAGTCCTGCATCTTAGTCATGGATGTTGTTGACGACGGACTTGCAATGGAAAGGCTTGCATCAAGGATGTGTAATGCCGCAGTGGTTTCTGGGAAGCTGCAGGTGGCAAAGCGACATGCAGCAGTCCCAATGTGAAGTTTGGTGAGTCAATGCACCGTGCAGCGGGTCCAAGCACAGTTTTTGGTAGGCAAAGCATTGCGATGCATCAATTCTACTGGTAGCACAAGTAATCAATGTGCTCACATCAGTGGAGCAGAGGATATCCATGGCAGAGGATGAAATACAATCTATGGGAAATAAAAATGTCTTGACATGGAAAAAGTCATAGCCATTATACAGGCAGAAAGAAAAGATTTAGAGATCCGCTCAAGGCAAAACAATTTGCCCATTTGTGGCGTCCCAGAGATGATAAACATGAAAATATGGAAAAATATGTAGAACAAATGCTCGCCACACTCTTTAGACCCAAAACTCTCATGGACATCGATGGTAAAGTGCACACACAGATCGCTTATGGAGAAGCCACCTCCTGGGACACCTCCACGCCCAATCATAGCAAATTTATTGAACTATCGCGACTTCGACATATTACTCAGGCTGGTGTGAGAAAACAAGGATCTTAACTATCAAGACAATCAAATAGCTTTCTACCTGGACATCAAAGTAGCAGTACAGGTGGCACACCATGAATATCACCCCATTGAGAAGCAACTGCAAAAGGCAGAACTCCTGTATACCATCCTCTACCCAGTGAGCCTCTGTGTCAAACACAGTGGCAAACAGGACATGTTTGCAAACCGTAAAGCAGCCATGGAGTTTCTCAAGACCCCATCCCAAGGAAACAAGACAAGCCTAAAGATGACAGTGATGAGGAGGGCATCTAGCACAATACAGAAGTATGGACTGTTGCACTTGCTTCATGGACATAGAAATGTGACATGATTGAATCTCTATGAAAGGTGGGGCCAGTGTTCCACATAGAGTGATGGGGCCGGACTGCCTGCATGATCAGAGATAGATGGCACCATTATATGCCTCGCGGCCACCTTCCACCAACAGGAGGAGAACAGGGAGCCTGACAGCCCAGAAGAGAGTGCAACCCAAATGGACCTGATAAGTACTCTGCAGTTATGCATTTTGTTTTGTAATGTAATGTGTTTACTTTTGAGGTTACTGGATATGGGAATGTCTTTAGAAGTTTAGGATGCTGAAGTGGGTGGGAGGGGAATGTACGTTTGCTGTTGCTGATGTCAATAGAGTGCTGCCTGTTACACAATTCTCAGGACATAATATATGATACCTATTGGGTCACATGATACTTTACCCAATGGTTGGGGCTAATATGACACAACGCAGGGGACATTTAGCACTACTGACTTGGAACATACGGGGGCTAAATAACGCACTTAAAAAACCTGCTTGCTCCTTTCCTATTTAGACCGCCATAAAATACAAACTGCTTTTTTACAGGAAAAACATTTGACATGCAGTACAGAATAGGCCATTGGTTATAGGTGGGCAATATGTAGACTAACCTCATCCTTCTAGCCATACTTCAGATTGGTCATGATTTTGGAAAAACGATTGGTGCAATTCATGGTGACCCACTCAGTTGTCGATGAGCAGGACCGTCTTGCGATTGCGCATGGAAGTTTATGGGGTACCCCTATCACTCTGTGGACAATCCAGGATTCTTCATGACCCTCTGGTTCCACATCCACACTAGAGTTCTGCTCCATGGAAATCTTCAGTTGCAATTCCATGGAGTTCCACGTGCGGCAGAATGTATTGCTGCCCGATCCTAATCATATGTTTTTAGGATGATCCTTGTCCACGAGTGGAAACTAGGACACACTAAAACAACAGGGATGCCAAATTAGGTAACAATGCTGGCTTCGACCCACCAATATAACAAATAACTTGCATTTTAAATGAAAGGGAAGGCGATACTAATTCTATTATTGCCTGAAGCTCTTTTTATATGTTCAGTCGGAATGATAGGCTGTATTATTATTTGCGTTGTGTAGTTTCATACAAAATATTTCCAAAATGCTGAAAATAAAAAGAAAACAAGCGTTTGCAATGCAATAGGTATTGCATTGGCGAGAGTTAGAGCTATTGGCATTGTAATCGATAATGTGTTTTACGTATGTGTTTTTGTTTGGAGTGGTGTGGTGTGGCTGTATGTGGTCTGTAGTGAAAATATTTTAGTAGTATTGTAAATGTGGAATTGTGTTGGGTAGTATTGTGTGGTATGTAGTGTATTTGTGTAGTGGAATTATGTGGTATGAAGAATAGATAGCAGTGAGAGATTCAGAGAATAGACAGTAAGATAAAGAGGGATATGTAGTTTATGCACGAAGTGGTGAAGGAACTCCAGAGACAGGAGCAGAAATAGTGTGTGAGAAAGAGAAAGAATGTGATATCAGGCTATAGATGTATAAAGAGTGAGCATTTGTGTACGCAGAGGACACCCAAAGAAGAGGAAGAGAGAGTGGGTTTGAGGGACGGAAACCTAGATAAGGCAGAGGAAAGATACTGTGCTCAAAGACATACAGTGAACCAGATGAGAGTGTCAGGAATAGTGTGCAAAGAGTGAGAGAGAGGGGTGAGAGATGGTATGAGAGAGTGAGAGAGAGAGAGGTATGAGTGAGAGGCACCTGGTGTAGCAGTGGACAGCTCGAGGAGGTACAGGAATTGTGAAGAAGGAATGAGAGGGGGCAGTGAAATTGTGAGATGAGAGAGGTAGAGGGAGTGTGAGGGAGAGGGAGAGATGAGGCGGTAGTGGGTCTGTTGGAGAGAGATGATAGTGTTGATGGAAGTGTGAGGGAGAAATGTGTTGTATTGGAATTGTTTGGTGTGGAATTATGTGGCATGGAATTGTGTGGTGTGGTGTGGAGTTGTTGAGCAGAAATATATTGCAAGGTGTGTTGTAGAATGTGTATTGGTGTGTTGTGGATTTGAAGAACACGGTGTGTGTTACATTTTGTGGCAGGATGTGAACATTTGTGTTGTGGATTGGAGGTATGTGGTGTGTTGTGGAATTATGTTGTTTAGTTTAGTATGTGGTTTGGTGTGGGATAATGTGGTGTGTATTGGAAATGTGTGGAGTAGAACTGTGGGCATGAATCTGTGTGGTGTCAATCAATCACTCAATCAGGGGCTTGTAAAGCATGGCTACTCACCGTGAGGGTCTTAAGGCACTGGGGCATTGGGGGGGCTGCTGGACCCTCTGGGTGTAGGATCAGTCGAAGAGCCAGGTCTTGGCATGTTGTGTGAAATTATGCCTTTTAGATTGTATTGATGTGGGGGTATATTTATTAGGCCTGGGCGAAGCACTACGCTACGCTCGCGTAGTTTGCGAAGTTCGTGCTACTTCGCACTACGCGAACTGCACGTAGCACAGTGCGAACACGCGTAGCGTAGTGTTGCGTAGTGCTGCGGTCATTTTTTGCTTGCTCGCGGTCCTCAACGTCAAGTTGGCGACCGCGAGCAAGCAAAAGGACATCCTGGCGAGACTTTTTCCTTGTTCGCGATCGCGAGCATGGAAAATAAACCTCCCGGCGAGATTCCCAACGCGAGGAGGTCAGGTTTCTCATTGCGAGGGGTCGCGTATGCTCGCGACCGCTCGCGATGAGAAACTACCAGTTCGCGTTGAGAAAGCTGCCGCTCGAGTTAAAATCTACTCGAGCAGCAGAAAACTACAGCTCGCACTGTGCAAGATGCCATTTTCAATGATTGCACAGTGCCGGTTGCTTGTCCGCACTGTGCAATCATTGACAACAACATCTTGCACAGTGCGAACATGTTACTACGCAGTTCGCGAAGTGCTACGCGTAGCTCGCGTAGTGCGAACTTCACTTTGCGTAGCTTCGCGAAGTGCTACTTCGCGAACTACGCCCACCCTTAATATTTATGTTTTATTGAGTAGCGTACAATTATGTGATGTGTAATTATATTGTGCTGAGTGGTATTATGTGAAGTGTATTTATGTACTTAATATTATTATTATTATTGCTAATATTATAGGGTGGTGCAGAATTGTGTGGTCTTGTGTGGTGTTATTTGGTGTGGTTTTGAGTGGTATTATATGGTGTGTGACTATGTGGTATTGTGCAAGTAGAATTTATTTTATGTGGTGTAAATATGTGTTTTGAATTTGAGTAGATATATGTGGAGTATAAATATGTGGCATGAAATGTCACTTGAAATATAATTTTGTGTAGAGGAATTATATGGAGTTGAATTGTGTTGTGTGTAGTGCAAATATATGGTTTGGAGTGTAGTGAAATTATGTAGTACAGTGTTATGTGACGTGGAATTATGTAGCGTGGAGTTGAATTATGTGCAGTTTATTTTATTAGTTTGAAATTATTTGGCATGGATTAGAATGATGTGGAGCGGAAGTGTGTGTAGTTGAATTGTGTGGTGCATTATTATGAGATGTGTTGCATGTAGGGAATGTATGTAGTATGGATTTTTGTTTTGTGGAGAGAGAGAGAGAGAGAGAGACAGAGACAGAGGAAACTAGAGAGAATGAGTGAATGTGAGAGAGGGTGAACAGACAGTGCTTGTTAGAATGCTAGTGATCACAGTAGATATGAAAAGAAAAAGAGGATTTGTTCCTGTGTTATTGTTTGATAGTGAAGGTTCTGTAGCAAATATGCAATTAATGCTTGTGATGGAAAATGTTCTATGGTCTGTGTTTTTCCTTTTTGAATGTATACCTCCCAATAAACAAATTGCAATTGTATTAGGCTGGTGTGGTGTTGTTATTTGAATACCTTATATTTTTATTTCCTGTGCAGCCTACTAAAACATTTTACTCTAAGAGGATACAAATGATATTACCACGGTGCAATTTTTCTTACAAATGCTACAATGGAGTAGTGCTTTCTTAATGTTCTCTATAATATATTTAGTCATCCATCATCTGCACTTTTCAAATGTAACTAATAACTAAGGTGCATATTATCAAGACAGGCGATAAAATTATCGCCGCTTTAGCGGCAGAAAACTGCCGCTAAAACGGCGATAATGGGCTTGAAAATATGCTCTATGGAACTCCAATTGAAGCCCATGTTAGATGTGAAGGACATCTAACCTGAGTTTCAATTGGAATTCCATAGAGCATATTATCAAGCCCATTATCGTCGTTTTAGCGGCAGTTTTCTGCCGCTAAAGCGGCGATAATCTAATCGCCTGTCTTGATAATATGCCCCTAAGCGTCTCTCACATTATGGGGAAATTGCAAAAAAGAAAGCTATGGACTAACTGAACAAAATGTGGGCAAGTTGTATTAGGACCGGAAATCTCAACAAGCTAACAAAAAGCAAAAGCAGTCATTAATTAATGCAAAAACATCTACTCATCCATAGTGTGCACTCAGCGAATATTACTAGAGGTCAACAGCCAAACGCATATTAAAAAATACTGAACCAATTTGGCAACATGCTCCTTTTAAAATATAAATGAAGTGCCTGATTTACAAAGGGCCTCCGCACTCATGGCGGTGACCCCACAGTCATGGGGGAGTCTCCACACTCGGGTCAGAATCTCCCTGATGAAAATTCTCATTGAGGCGATTCCACCATTGAGTGTGGAGACTTACCCACAACTGCAGGGCCATCGCCTCAACTACAGAGGCCCTTTGTAAATCCGGTCCAAAGACTTTCACAACAAAATAAAAATATGAAATTAACAAACAATAAGGGCAACTTAAAATATATGTACTGGTTGCGGAACTGGATAAGTGACAGTTTCACTTTCCCGCGCGCGCACACAACTCCCGTTCGCGGCTGCACGTCATTACCGGCTTGTTTTTAACAAATAAATTGAGCACACAGCAGCGGCGAGGGCAGGCTGCATTCTCGTCTCAGGTTACTTGTTCACTTTTTTAATTATTTTACATAGCAGTATGAGATGGCCCAGCTTATAAACCAATCACAATTTTGAGTCACATGCAAGACAAAGCCTGGAGTGTACTAAGTCTCTTAGTCTGTGCCATGTCTGGTATATGTTATTTAACCTTCCACAGTTGGGGGCCTGCCAAGAAAGCAAAGAATTTGAAGAAAGGACTAGGAAAAGTTTGCATTCTAAACCGGAGATGCTCTACAAGTGTAAAATAAGAATGCTGCCGGCTAAGGAGCTTGCAGAAGTATTGTGATGGAATTGTTGTTTAAGCTTCCCTGAGTGACTTAAGTGTCTGAAAGGATTCAGTTATTTAATACAGATTTGTCTAAGATTTCTTAATCTAGCTATCGCCAGTAGCCTGATTGTAGCTTCTTGTCCTGCTTGCATAAAAATGTGAATGGACTCTTGAAGAGGTTCCTCAATTGCCGCTCTGTGTTCAGGGAAGGGCTGTTACTCATGTGGAGAGTGCTGTAAACCCCTCTGACTCCTGCACAGGCACTACGGACTGCGGCAGAGAGGGAGATGGACAGACTCAAAAGAAGAAGCAAGCATTTCTCCGACAAAATTTTGAATGCACACAATAAATCTAGAGAAATTTTCAGGGTGGTGAACGATCTCTGCAATGATGTAAGAACCTCCCCCCCCAAGCCCCCACGCAAGAGCTTTGCAATCAGCTAAATCATTTTTTCATGGATAAGATAGCTATTATAAAAGAAAGCATCTCGGAAAGGCCCAGTATGGTGGCCACCGAGGACATCTGCAGAAATCCATCTGAACTCAAGGCTTTCCCCCCGATGCATCAATCTAGGTTAGGGGAATTGATGAATTGTGTGAAGTCCGGCTCACCTAATGATTGTTGCCCCCCGTACGTTCTGAGAGACGTCTATTCAGCCCTCCTGCTGGGCATACTCCCCCTCCTGAACGAGTCCCTAGCTCAGGGAATAGTCCCCATCTCGTTTAAAAACGCAACTACCGGCCCATATCCCTCCTCCCTTTTGGTGCTAAGATCCTGGAAGCCCACGTGGCTAGCTGCATCTCCAATTTCATCGAGACGTCGGAATATCTGGAGCCTAACCAAGCCGGCTTTCGCCAAGTGCACTCAACTGAAGCAGTGATCCTCGCAGTTCTGGACACAATGAGATCCAACGCCGACAGGGGCATACATCAGGCCTTGGTGCTTCTGGACCTGTCGGCAGCGTTCAACATGGTGGACCATACCATCTTATTACACCGTGTCGAACAAGCTGGTCTGCGAGGATCGACCCTCGGTTGGGTGAAGTCATTCCTGAGCAACCGGACCCAGGCAGTTAAACTCGGGAACTTTACAGCACCCAAATTATCTACCACCTGCGGAGTCCCGCAAGGTTCGTCACTGTCCCCACTCCTATTTAACCTATACCGCAAACCCCTTTTACATTCCTTAAAAAACAAGAGGGTTACGATCTATAACTATGCCGACGACCTGCAGCTAATTTTTTCACTGGACTCAACCGACTCCGCCGTGGAATTCCAGGCAACCATGTTACACATCCAACAGTGGATGGAGATGAATCATTTAAAACGTAATCCCGGGAAGACCGAGCTGGTACTCCTGGGCAAAAGCTCGATCAGCTGGGGCCCTCATTTCTGGCTATCTACAATGGGATCCCCTCCTTCCCCCTCTCACTCGGTGAAAAGCCTCGGGATCACCATTAACTCTGATCTCTCCTTGAATAGCCAGGTAGGAGCGGTGATCTCGTCCAGATTCCATCAATTGCATAAAATTAGAAAAATTGCTCATCTACTCACTCATTCTGCCCTCATTCAAGTGGTACTCGCCCTGGTCCTGTCCCGATTAGACTTTTCAAACTCTATTTATTTAGGCCTCCCCCTGTTCTTGTCTAAACGCTTACAAACTGTGCAAAATCAAGCGGCCAGATTAATCTTCAAGAACCGTGGTGGGAGCTCGGCAAAACCTCTGCTGGCCACTCTTCACTGGCTACCCATAGCCCAACGGGTAATATTTAAAGTAGGATGTTTGACCTTTAAGGCTCTTCACGGGAAAAGTCCCATGTTCATTAACAACCTAATAATTAAACATGAACCTACTCGCAATCTTCGCTCTGCTCATCAGTCCCTTCTCACTTTACCCTCCTTCAAACGGAAGCGTCAAGGCGGGTGTCGATTTGCTTTTCTGGCCCCAAAGGTGTGGAATTCTTTCCCCCTCTCGCTCAGGAAATGTACCAATCTTCTGGAGTTCCGGGGAGCCTTGAAGACCTGGCTATTCAAGCAAGCTTCGGGATAGGTTAACTGTTTTCACTCCTTCCTCACTTTCAGCGCCATGAAACCTCTGGGTGCCCGTGCGCTTAATAAATTTAGAATAACATAACATAACATAACATCTAGTGTTCAGTATGGATGCAAAGAATATTTGGAAGGCTTAGGGAAGTCATATTTTTCTCCATGAGCAAAGGGCACGTGACTGTGACTGGTGCTTCCAGAAACAACTTTGCACCCCCCTGCTGCGGGAACGGTAGAAAGCTGTTTAACATTGTCCTAACACAGCACCAGCTCTGCATAAGTATGTTTTAGCAAATACTGAGCTGCAGCCAACAAGTATGCATTTATTATACACGTGACATGCTCGAAAGCAACAGGCAATTGAGGTTGCCCTGCTTACACTCGGGGTCCAGGGTGCTCATATATGGCGGTACTCATGCCGTGTTTGATCCCCTAAGTGCCTAGAAATACAAAGAAACAAGCATTGGCATAGCCAATAGGTCTCGCCTTTGGGACCATAAAAGTGTTTAGCCCTGCAACAGTTGATGTTGTTGCACCAAGGAAATGGTGCTGCATAACTAAATACTTATAAGGTCCCAAAAGCAAGACCTATTGGCTATGCCAATGCTTGTTTTAATTCATAGGGGATTACATTGAGAGTCTCTGCCATATTAGTTTTTCTTTTGTTATTTGCATGAGTTTCATTTTTGTCCATCGGTCATAAAGGAATTTCTTGTCTTGATTAACTTGGATATCGGTAACGGAATTTTTGAGTTACTTAGTTTACCTTTGCCCTTTTTTTCTAAAGGCCCTGATTCCGGCTTCGACCTTTTGACCCTTGCCTTTACCAGACGCAGGTCTCTCCGGAACCGATAACTTTCCGGTTTCATCCTTCAACCCATTTACTCTCCTGCTATGTAGAGACGCTCACGGTACATGAGGTAGCTATTCAGAGCATCTTTGTTGGCCCATTTAATATTTTGGGACCGAGACTATTCTACACAATGTATGAGCAAGTGGATCCTTTATTGATTATTTGGTTTGTTGCTTCTGTTTTGCATTAACCTTGATCTCACTTAAACTTGTCAGCTGCTCCTTACAACCGGACTTCATCCAGACGTTCAGCTCGGTTCTGAGAGCCATGCCTTGTAAGTCTTCGGATACAAGAGAGTGTCTTTCCATTAGCACGTTCCTTTCTTTCCACTTTTTTGAGCACTACTCTTTGGTACATGAGTAGAAGGCAAACATCTGTGTAACGTTGGTCGGTCCTCAGGATCGGTTTGTAGCTAGGAATGGTCCACCTCTTGATCTTACCAAGCCTACAAGACGTAATGGCAAAAGTCAGTGGAAGGATCAAGTGGGGGAAAGAAAGGGAGGGAACAGCAGGGAAGGAGATCTGGAACAATAAAAAAGAAAAGAACACCAGCGTGAGAACACCTTCTTATTACGTATATGAGAACAAAGACAAACTCAACAACTAACCCCTACCAGGGGTGGATACCCTTCTATACCTGCAAAGAAAAGGAAAACATCTTTGTAACGGCTGTGGCTTAGATAGAAGGGGAGGCCTTCTATATGGATGGACCAGAAGTTTATAACTGCAGGAAAAGGAAACAAGAGAACATATAGCCTTACATGGACATATACACACTCCTAGTAGCTAGAAGCAACTGTAATACACTATATTATGTTATGGAGCACAAACCTACCCTTGTCTAGACTCCACCGCAATTCACAGGGATAGAGCGTAGGCTCCTACCACTCATACCAACCCCTGTTAAAAGACAGAGCCAGAAGGATTATTTACAACCAGACCTTGTAGCCAACCTCCATACATGAAAACCAACATCCATCCAAAACGGTTACCACTGAAGTGGTAAGATAATCCTAGGTTTTACTCAGAGTTTCGCATTTCAACGTAAATGGCACAGTAGGATCTCTAGTGTAATGCCTCTTACACGTAGAGTCATAGATAATACAGACACATAGGCTCAGTGCCCCCAAAAGGTAGAAGACTGTAAACCAAACCCCTCGCCGCTGGACGGAAATACCAGCCGAGGAAGCAATCCGGGACGTGCACCAGCCTCCTCATGAGCAGCCGCTCTCCAACGAGGTAGGTGAAGCAACTCAGGGGAAGACCATTACGAACCCCCGCCAGCCGACAATGCAGGCCGAAATAAATCCAAGGACCTTAATCTCCTCACTGCTGGGCTTTAACACCAGTCAAGGAATCCCTCAGGAAGTGCACCAGCCCCCACATGAGCAGCCGCTCTCCAACGGGGATTGGTGGGACAGAGCCGGGGGGAAGTGGTTGGTGCAAGGCACCCTTACCGTTCTGCCAAAAACACCATGAACAGGAACGAAAACAGCAGCACCAGGGACGAAGAATTTCCGACGCTGTTCTCCGGACTCCATTGGCCTTTATGCCGACTTCTCGCGACGTTTCGACGTGACGCGCGAGTGCTCATGGGTAGTGTAGTTCAATGCACTGGCGCTGGATGCGCTCCGGGAATGTGTCGTCACGCAGCATGCGCTCGCCGTGTGCGCTCATGACAATCTGGTTCACTTCTGTTCACCTTTCTTTGGGTTTATTTATATTATTTCTCGGTGATGCTGATATCTATTACTGTCTTTGCGCAGCCACTCATTCATTCTTCTTTCACTATTCACTTTGGTACTAGAGCCATTTATCCACTTTTTAATTTTGCTCATTGTCTGAATGGATACCCTTAAGGGGAGAAACATGTGTCATTGTATATTTATAGAATGGATTTGTTGTCCCTATGCCATATCTGATGTACATATTTCTTGCTCTCCCCCGAACTTCACGGCTTGTTATTTGGATTGCATCTAATTTGGGCCCTGAAGAAGGTGACGGCTAGACCTAAGCCCACACCGAAACACACGTTGGCACCGTTTTCGACAGGAACTATACGGGTGTATAGATATAAGAACTACTGAGTACTTATTGTATAATTTATATGTTTTTCAATCGACCATCTATTGTTATTGATGCACTGTTGAACAATATTGTTTGGGATTTGCTCTTGAGTTTACTGTCTCATCTGAGATGTTTTTTGTTTAATTTAATTCATGGATTATAATAATATCACTGTATTTTAATGTTCTGGTTCCTGTTTTTCACATTTATGCAATTCTTTTTATTGTGTGATTGCGTTAGTAAGACAGTAGTAAGAATGAGATTCAGGTATGAATGATTGTGTAGATTGTGTTAGGATGCAACTGGTATGACTATTTTTTAATTGTCTTTCCTGGAATTCATTGTTTTGGGGAACTTTATTTCCATTTTACTCCTGTAGGGACTCTATGAATACTATATATCCATGTTATGATGTTATTTGTGTGATTTTCAATTTTTATTTATACATACCTAAAACTATTATACAAAAAACAACCAATGTTATATGAAAGCATTGGCATAGCCAATAGGTCTCACTTTTAGGACCTTTTAAGTATTTAGTTATGCAGCACAATATCCTTGGTGCAACAACATCAACTGTTGCATGGGTAAACACTTCTAAGGTCCCAAAAGCAAGACCTATTGGCTATGCCAATGCTTATTTCTTATGCAATGTGAACTCGACTCGAAGGTATTGAAGCGCTTTACATGAACACCAGTTGCATTTCACAAGGTCACGTTAATCTTTGGTAAGCACAGGAAGATTAAGTAATGTGCCCAGAAGCACAAGATGTTGAGTCGACACCGAGACATGAACCTGGTTCCCCAGAACTAAAGTCGGCAGCTTTGGCCATTATGCCACATCCTCTCTTTTAATTTCCACAACAGCAAATTGTAAACATATTTTTAAAATAAATAAATACATATATTAACGTGAACGCGAAAAAAACATAAAGCAACACCATTTTGTCGCAAATTGTTTTTAGTTATCACAAAGGGTAACGTTGCCTTTCGGCTACCTTTATACTGTAAGCTAACTGTAATGTATCCATACATTTGTATCAGCAAGAGAAGGGAGGATGCACCGAGAAGTCTGGGCTAGTGTGATGGGGTTGAATAGTTTCTCAAGTTGTTGGGAAAGGAGACAGCGATGGGATAATAAAGAGCAAAGTAGGCTCGTAGTGAGGATCGTTATCTTTATTGCAGTGGCATATGTGGAACACACCATGAATCAATGGCCATAAACAACAGGATCTCAAACTTCCCACAAAGACTACGGGCCCGATTCACAGAACTAACTTAAGGCTAAATCCTAAACTTACTACTTTTGGTATTCACAGAAGTTAGGATTTTGTCTAAAGTTTGTTTTAAGACAAACATAAAACAGACTTAAGACAGACTTAAGACAGACTTAAGACAAACTTAAGACAGACTTAAGACAGACTTAAGAGAGACTTAAGACAAACTTAAGACAGACTTAAGACAGACTTAAGTTAGGATTTTGTCTTAAGTTTATCTTAAGTTTGTCTTAAGTTTGTCTAAAGTCTTTCTTAAGTCTGTCTTAAGTCTGTCTTAAGTTTGTCTTAAGTCTGTCTTAAGTCTGTCTTAAGTCTGTCATAAGACAAACTTAAGACAAAATCCTAACTTCTGTGAATACCAAAAGTAGTAAGTTTAGGATTTTGTCTTAAGTTAGTTCTGTGAATCAGCCCCTACAACTTGCTTCGTAAGCTGGCAAGCCACATTGAGCGCACAGTACACAGTACACAGTAATAGAGCCAAGGGAAACAATACATGCGCAGTTTGTCTATTCAATCCCACAGGATTAAGGGACGACGCAGGCCAGTGAAAGAAAAGCGCGTGAACCCATTTACAAGCAGAGGCAAAGGGTGAGTGACGCACATCCGGAGGTGCTTCCGTCTCCACGATGTGCTACGATTTTACAAGCAGCACAAACGAGACGCAGTTAGAGTACCTAAAAAAAGATAGGCTCGGTAGAAGCCTGTTGTGCGCGCTGCGCTAATGAAAACAATATTTTAAAAAAATGTTTATGCGGTGGCGGTTCTTTGGCCCTGTGTCGGCCGCAATGTTGCAATTCTAGAGCATGTATGTGTACTGTGCATGACCTCACCCACAGGCAGAGAGGCGCACAGCGGGTGAGAGCCGATCAGGTAGGTGCTGCTTCATTCTCGGTGTATGGCAGTGTGATAGACTGCTGCAAGAAACCCAAAAGAAGACACCATTTGACTTTTAAAGGCACACACTACAAAGTGTTTTACAGGGCAGATGTAGGCTGCAGGGGCACAATAGTGCACCAAGATAAGTGTTATGTTAATTATGAAATAAATCTGCCGGACATCTCCCCTTTGGAAAAATGGGGTTAGAATAATGTGGCAGATTGCGTTTTGAAATAAAGAAGTTTTTCCAATCAGTTTGTTGTGTCCCAATCAGTTGCGCTACATTTTAACAGACTGTCATGAGTGTGTGTCTCCACCTGTTCGCTGACTGGAACAATTAAAACAAGCATTGGCATGGCCAATAGGTCTCGCCTTTGGGACCTTATAAGTGTTTAGTTATCCAGCATAATATCCTTGGTGCAACAACAACTGTTGAATGGCTAAACACTTATAAGGTCCCAAAGGCGAGACCTATTGGCTATGCCAATGCTTGTTATGCTGTGGCATTATTCTGCTGGAAGTAGTACAACTAACAACAAGCATTTGCAATGCAATAGGTCTCGCATTTACGCGCGTTTGAGATATTGACATTGCAAATGACAATGCCTTTTATTTTTGTTTTTAAAACCTAAATAAAAGGCATTGTCATGTACAATGCCAATAGCTTAAACTTGTGTAAATACGAGACCTATTGCATTGCAAATGCTTGTTTGTTGCTGGAACCGTAATCCTGCCTTCCTGTCCCTGCTTAGAGGGCAGCTAAGGAATGAGCTTCCCAGAGATAAGCACCTGATTTATGAGGTCTTTGAGCTCCGCATGAAGGCCCCTTGATGTTTACAATTCCTTGTGTTCGCACTGAAAGGGGGGTGGTTTATGGCCTTCACAGTCGCCTGCTAGAAGCTTCTTAGATGGTAGCTGTATCTGGGCCCGTGTTGTAATCCATTGCCGATCCTACTATTTTTAAAGAGTCACCAGATATGGCTTCTCCCTGGGGATCTTTCACTGCAAGCTTGTTACAGGCCTTTCGGACATCTGGAGGAGTTGCCTTTGAGGCTGGATGGCCTATCGTGATATAGCCATTGAAAAACAATTGCCAATGTACTTGCACATGTGTTTTGTATTAATAATTATCGGGATCATTTTTTGTTTTAGCAAAATGAGTATTTGGGATGCCCCATTCGGAATTCAGAATAAATGCAATGCAAATGCAAGGTGTAACTGGTTTAAACATTTTTCTCAGGGATGGTTATGGTTCGCAGACCGGTCTGGTCGGCACTGCATCTTTGACTCCGAGGATAAAACCCCACATATTTCAAACTAACACAACAAACCTCCTCTCCTACGAATGAACACAATAAAAACGTTCGGTGGTAAATCTACCTTCTTTACGGCAGAGAGTCATCAAACACCTCGTACTTTTATTTTACATAGCGCACAGGCCTTCACTTAGGCGTCAAGCTCTGAAAAACGTGAGACTATGTTGCGTACATTGCAATTATAAACAAGCGCCCGCTATTACTCAACCAGCGTCGTAAAAGACAAACATGGCGGCACGGGTGTCTCTTGTTGGAGGTTTGGTAGGAAATGGTAAAACGCACATCATGAAGGTGACAATTTTTGTGCAATGTGATATGCGGCTTCCAGTGATGGACAGCGCAAGAGAAGCTGCGTGACTCTCCTTTCAGAAATACATTGACACGCTGCATGGAAGGCCTCCTGTGAGCTGGGGCCGCTGGAGGATAGGTGAAGGGGGAGGCGGCAGTTATGTTCATGTTATTTGATTAGCTCCACAGCAAACATGCAATGACTGACGGAGTGGGCGGTCAAGCAGCAACGTTTTTACCTGTCTCTAAGTTGGCCGCTGTTCGTGACTCAGTCACCGTGCATGCATGTTCACTCTGGCTGTCCAGTTTGAGGTCCTGTGCGTGAGATTGCCGGTGTTTAACACCTGTTGATGACGTTGACGTACTGAGGTAAAGGAAACAAGCTTACCTGACAAACACGCATGCTTTACCTATGCCTTTGTTTTAACCCACTACATTGTCTCTTCACTAATAAATGTTGTGCATAACATTCGGCTATAGGTTAAACCAGCAAATGTGCAGATTACCACGAGGCTGACCGTCTTCTACGTAGAAGAAGGGGCAGGCCGGTGTGTGATGGCATTTGTGAGAGAGCACATAGTGCCGGCTGTGTTTTGTAGCGCTGACGTGGCAGCGCTCAGAGGCACTTGTATTCAGGAAGCTGCGCTGCAATCTATCTGCTGTAATCTGTCTGCCAGTCTGCTGAAAGGGCGAGTCACTTCTGTGACACAAGCGTCCCCGGAAGAGAAATTAAAAGTTACGCTGAAGTGTGACACGGAGCCAGGCGGTCATGCATTAAAAGTGACGGCTGTTACGAGCTCCATTCGGGTGAGGGATAATTCTTAAATATGTTGACATTGATTCATTACATCCACTTTTCTGCTTGTTAAGCAATTTTGCCTCCTAGGAAGTGATGCTGCTCATAAATATTGAACAGCAGCTCCAATTCAGTTTCAGCTTACCCTTAGTGCTGCTGGTGCAGAGCAAGTCGGTCTCTGGCAGAGCTATGTGCACGAGGCGCCACTTGAGTCCTCTAGCGGTAGGCGCGCTAAAAAAAAACAAGCATTGGCCGCACGCGCGCCTTGCGCTTAAAGTTAAAAAAAAAAAAAAGACAAGCCCGGCGGAGCGTGGCGCACGCGCACTTGGGGGCGGGGGAGTGGACCCTTTGAAGTGCTCCCAAAAGGTGGATTGCATGGCGGCACGATGCACGTGATTGTGCGCATGCTAGCCATGCAATCCGCTTTTTGGGAGCACTTTTCAAACCCGCTCTCTATAGTCTCGCTTTGCGATCGCTTACGCGATAGCAAGGTCGAGACCTAAAAAGGGAGTATTACTTGTTGAATGCTAACATATCCATTGTTTCCGAACTTACATCTGTTATGAAATGAGAAACGACTGCAGGGGGTGAGCAGTGTCACCATGTGTACATCTTTAAAGTACCCAGGTTCTATGCCACGGGAAATGCCTAGATCGTGAAGAGGCTGTGCAATGTGTTTGGGAACAAAGGTGCAGAAGTAGGTGGCCTTAGAAATATGGGTCAGCGCAAGCAACTCTATAGTTTAATGCAAAGCACCATCTTCTAAGATAGTAAGATTGCTATTTGTGTAAAAAAAGAACACTTCCTTGAAGTAGGCACAAATTGGAAAAATGGTTTATTTCCACAAACATTCGACATATTGCAGGTGTCCTGCAGTGTGTCAACATAAGTCAATGATTTGGTTATTTTGAAGTTTACTATATGATAAGTAGTTTTATATTTATTTATTTATTACTTTTCTTTCCCCTCCTTTTGGAATCCTCGCCAAACATTTCACTCATGGGTCTGGATCATGTATATGTTAAGAGGTTTGATGTAAAATGTTAACTTAATATTTACTTTTATTGAGAACCCAATAGAGAATTGTTTATGACAAAGAAAGTTGCAGTAAGTATCCCAAACTTTCTATCTACACCGTCCCTTGAGGATCAGTTTAACCATGGGACTAGATCGTGTATTAAAGTATAAATATAGCCATGCTCTAACCACTCCACAACAGTATGCCTGTCATCTGTGGGCTGGAGGATTGAATCTGCTTTCTAGCTGAGCAAACTTTTGAAAGCCCCTTCCACTGTCCCATCATTATAGATGCCCTTAAAAACAGTCCCAACTTCCAAGTGACCCATTTTGATCTGTGACACTTAAATCTTTTGTGGTTTTGTCAAAAGCACATTGCAAGACAGAAATACTAGGTCGAACCTATTATGAGAACCCTTAAACCGCAAACCAATGTGTTGTAACTAGCCCTTTATGTTGCAGTTCTGACCTGGAATGTAATGACATGGGTTGGAATTGTACGAGGGACTGAAGGGACAGTTGAAGCTGAAGTCTGCTGTCATCGCTTGTTACTTGGTGGGTGTTAAGATTAAACACATAAAAGAAACTACAGACTACGTGTACTTTATCATTATAATACTGGCGACGATTTAGAAGAAACACCCACCAAGAGAAACCCAGCGTGCCACTGAAAAACGAGAGAAGAAACGAACTCTAAGGTCTGATATTGATTAATATTTGAATTGAAGGGCTGCCTGCGTGACTCTTGGGAGAAGAGTAAGGATCGGCGATCGTACGTGTTTGAGAGGCAAGGATGATTCATTTGGGAATTACAGCCTCGTTTAAAAAAAAAAAAAGGAAAACGTGCGAAGAGGAAATAAAAGCGCAAGGTGTGTTCCCAACGCGTTAGACAAGCGTGTGATGACAGCGGATTGAAGATCAGCGAATGTACACTTTGTGCGAGGCAAGTCATGTTTATTTTGGGATTGATGGCCTCATCTTAAGTAATGCGCATTGTTTGTAAAGAAGCGCGAGGTGTGAGCCAGATGTGTTAGCTGAGCGCGTGTTGATAGCTGCTTGCTCGTGTGGAACAGAAGCGCGAGGTGAGAGCCAGACGCGTCAGCTGAGCGCGTGTTGACAGCTGCTTGCTCGTGAAGATTTATAGAACAAAGGAGAAGGACATCGGCGCGTGTGGTCTCTGAGCCATGGAATGCTAATGATGTGTATCAGCTGAATAAACAAAGGCTGAGGAAGTCAGCGCGGGGAGTCATTGTTAAGAGGAGCAGCTGCACTAAGATTGCTGCTTATGAGCAGAGTTTTTTTTTACGCTTAATGGCAATGTTAACATAGACGAGAGAAAACAGTGGTGAAGTTATTATTTTTTTTTTTCTTTTCTCTCCACAAATGGATCATGTGCTGGATTGTGGTTTAGAGCATTCAACAAGAGTTAAACAGTGCATGGAGTGAACATTTTCATTTTAATAAATAGATGGGAATTCAACAAGGTTTAGATTTTGACATCGTTTTGATTATCAGTTTTTTGAGGGGAGAAATGTTAACATTTGCTGAATATTAATTCTGCACATGGATAAGTTCATACAGGAATAAGTCAATTTCTTACATTTTGAACATCAGTGAGAAAGTATTCAGATATGGCGTCGGCAAGCGGCATGAGTCAACCACCACAGTTTTTAAGTGAACGAGGGGAACCTGTGCTTCCCTGGAAAAAATGGAAACCGCTTATTGACTCATATTTGTTGGCAATTGGTGGCGAAAAGTTTTCTGCAGTAAGGAAACAAGCTATACTACTTCACAACCTGGGCACAGAAGGAAGGAATATTTACGACAGCCTGGATCCTATACCAATTGGCAGAGGTGCAGGTGTACCTAATGATGTGTTTGAGATGACGCTTTTGCAGTTCCAGAGTCATTTTGGGCCTTGCATAAATGTGGTTATGGAGAGACACAAATTTTGTATGCGAGTACAAGCCAAAGGAGAGAGAGTTGGGAACTATGTGTCAGCATTAAAGTCCTTGGCACAGACTTGTGAGTTTGATCAATTGTCTGACTCTCTCATCCGTGATCAACTAGTACGATGCACCAATGATCCAAAAGTTCAGGAAAAACTACTGTCAAAAAATCCCAATCTTAAAGAAGCCATTATGATTGTGGAAAGCATTGAACACACATCTTTTTGGGTCAAGGAGATGCGAAGTGGGATACCTTCCTCTGTTCCCATGTCTAGTGTCAACAATGTGGACCAGGAAAGTGTGTCATGTGAAACATCTGTTGCTTTAGTTAGCAAAGCAAATCCCAATCAAGACAAGCCTGCCGTTAAAGTGGATAAACAAAAGTCAAATTATAGTTTCAATAAAAAAAATAAGTTTAAATGTCCTAGATGTGGCAGTCAGAACCATGGCCAGAATTATCTAAATTGTTTTGCCAGAAGTACTATTTGTAGAAGTTGTGGGGAAAAAGGTCATTATGCTCGCATGTGTAGGAACATCAAAGTGAATATGTTAAGTGATGCTGATGAGTTTTCTCAGCTAGCAATACATTGTATTACAGATAGTAAAGTTGAGTCAGTGAATAATGAGAAGGCAGTAGACACTGGAAATGTTAACATGCCTTTGTGTGATGTGTACATTGGAGGTAAATGTGTTCCCGTATTAGCTGATTCTGGCTCTCTTTATACTCTTTTGAGTGATAAGTTTTGGTATTCCACTTTTGGCTCTTGTGATATAAAACTCATGATACCTGACATCAATCCGGTGGGTTATGGTGGGCAGAAAATTGATTTAATTGGTTTTTCGATTCATCCTGTTGTATTTGAAGGAAGAGAAACAGTAGGGAAAATCTATGTTGCAAAACGAGGAGATAATTTGTTGGGTTGGCGCCACCAGAGATATCTTGGTATTATTCTGAACCCCAATGCACCTAATCAAGTTATGCTAGTTTCACAACAGAGTGATGTTCAAGATATTTTGGGGAGGTTCCCGGAAGTGTTTAGTGAAAAGCTTGGGTGTCTTAATGGTTTTAACCATAAAATAATTTTAAAAAAGAATTCCACGCCGATTGTACACAAAGTAAGGAAGGTTCCCAACCTTATGTTGGAACCTTTGAAAGAAGAAATCAACAGGCTTCTTGATCTGCAGGTGATCGAAGAAATAGAGTCGTCTGAATGGTTGGCTCCCATAGTTTTGGTCCCGAAGGATAATGGAAAGAAAATCAGGATGTGTGTGGACTTGAGGAGTCTAAACAATTGCATCTGGGTGGACAGACAACCTTTACCCAACATTAATGAGGCATTATCAAAGTTGGGTGGTTCTAGTTTATTTAGTGTAATGGATTTATCTGCGGCTTACCACCAAATAATGTTAAATGAAGATTCTAGACACCTCACTTCCTTTGTAACCCCTTTAGGTGCATACAGGTTTATTCGTATGCCTTTTGGGCTGGCAAGTGCGGCAGCTTGTTTCCAAAGGGTGATGAAGAATGTTTTGAATGGCATTGATTCTGTTCTATTTTTCCAGGATGATATTGTTGTTCATGGGCAAAATAGGGATAAACATGATGAAGTTTTATTCCGTGTCCTGTCAAGGTTGAGGGAGCGGGGACTCACGTTGAAGAGTGAAAAATGCAAATTTAGAGTTACCTCCGTTTCTTATTTAGGACATTCAATTTCTGGAGAGGGCATTAGTCCTAAGGTTGATTTAGCAGAGGCAATTTCACAAGCACCAACACCTCTGAACAAAGATCAGGTCAAATCCTTTTTAGGATTATCTGAGTATTATTCAAAGTTTGTGTAATATTTTGCTAGTGTTATGCAACCATTAAGGGGTCTGCTCAAAAAAGGAGTGGAATTTGTTTGGTCAAATGACTGTGAATATGCCTTTAAAAATGTAAAGAAGGAGATTGCAAGTATGCCAACCTTAGGACATTTTGATGTACAGAAAAAGACAATTTTAACTACGGATGCCAGTGTGCGTGGTTTGGGTGCGGTGTTATCGCAGGTGGTGGATGGCAGTGAAAGGGTGATTGGTTTTGCTTCTCGTTCATTGTAGGGTGCGGAAGAGCGCTATTCGGTGATAGAACGTGAAGCATTAGCTTGTTACTGGGCTATCAATCATTTCAGGTTTTACTTGTGGGGCATACCTTTCCTGGTTAGAACAGACCACAAACCACTTGTACATATGTTTTCTTGTAGAAATGTTGAAAGCACTACACCAAGAATTAAAAGGTGGGTTGAGGGACTTTGGGAATACAATTTTACTGTGGAATATTTACCTGGGTTGAGAAATGTCCCAGCAGATTTCTTATCCAGGATGCCTTTAGAGAAAGATTTGGCCAGTAATCCTGACAACACTGTTTGTTGGGTGAGAGAGTCAGCCATTGATAAGAAGGAATGGGAAGCTGGTTGTGAGGACGATGAGGCTAGAAGTATCATTATGAAGTTCATTGTAAATGGTTGGCCTTCTTTGGATTTGGTTCCAAATTGTGTGAGAGGTTTCTGGAATGTGCGTGAAGAACTGAATGTTTTACAAGGAGAACTTTTGCGGGGGGACAGACTGATACCTCCTATTAGTATGAGGGAGAAAATTGTCAATCATGCTCATGAGGCTCATCTAGGCCGTAGTTTGACTAAAGCGAGAGTTAGAGAGGCTTATTGGTGGCCTGAGGTGGATCGTAAAGTGGAAGATGTAGTCAAGGATTGTGTCATGTGTGCAGGTAATGACAAGTCAAGGAAAGTTAGGACTGCTCCCCATTCTCCTGTTGCAATACCTGAACGTCCTTGGTCAAAGCTTGCTGTTGACATTGTAGGTCTTTTTGACAATTTGTCTCCTTCAGAAAGATTTGTTGTGGTACTAGTTGATTACACATCCAAGTGGGTGTCTGCTTCTTGTATGGGTTCAGTTGTAACCAAGAATATTATTGAATTTCTTAGGGATGCTTTCACTTGTGAAGGCATACCGGATGTTATTGTTTCGGATAATGGGGTACAGTTTACCTCTCAAGAAATGGCAGATTTCTTGAAAGAACTTTCCATCACTCATCATAGAACTGCTCTTTATGCTCCACAGGCAAATGGGTTAGTTGAGAGTATGAATAGACTAATAAAAGCTTCTGCCCAAAGTGCCTTGGAGAGAAGAGTTCCACTTAAACCCATCCTTAGAGAGAAATTGTGGGCGCATAGGAACACACCTAATAGTGTGACTGGTTGTTCTCCATTTGAAAAGATTAAGGGGAGAACAGCTGGTTCTAAGTTGCATCCTCTTTGGTTGAGTGTGAAGGATAGAGGGTGTGTTGTGAGAAATTGGAGACTCAATAGATATCAAGAGAATTACAAGCGTAGGTTTGATATGAGAAATGGGGTATGTCAACCTATTTGGAAAATTGGTGATGTGGTTTTTGTAAAGAAGGCAGTTTGGTCTCCCAAGGGTGAAACAAAATACTTTGGTCCAAGGCGCATTATTAAAGTCATGAGAAATGTGGTAATGCTTGATGGGGGTGATGTGTGGAGTATGTCTCGTTTGTCGAGATGTGCTCATTCTGGGGATGGTTTCAGAGATGCTCTAGTTCAGCCCAATATGAGGAAATATGAAATTTGTGATCAGTTATGTCCCCTATCGTAGACCCCAACTGCTCCATGTACATGCTATATGTACATGTATGTTCCCTCCTGCTCCAGTTTTGAAGACGCAAATATATGTGCGTCCACCGTCAATATGTCCTCTTTCAGATCCACCATGAATGGGTCAGATATTCCTTTCCTAAGTATGAAAGGCCACCGACTTTATGTGGTTCACTTTCCACATTTTACAGATTCAGGCGAGTAGGCCCGAATTCTGTCATCAAGCCTTTTCCTGCCTTCTGCCTCTGAAAGCTCCAGTCTGAGCCTGCATCTGTGACCATGAACTTTGTCTCACTCCCTGCGCGGCTAACGGTGCCTGATCCAGCCCGTCGCCTGCCAAGAACTGTATTTCACCTTCAAGATTATCTCCTCCGCCCCTCATCCGATGCATTCCTGTCTAGCAGTTTAGGTAAACATTCCTCCAGCTACCGTGCAAAGGGGCCAGGCCTCGCTGTCCTCATGCAAGTAATTCATAGCCCTGTTACCATGGAATATTCCTACCCCCTCGCATTTAGTGTAGACACTTAGACGCTTGTACACGCACTAGTCAGTATAGTCAGTATAGAATAAGATTCTATCCTAAGAGACCTCTCTTTTTGGATAACACAGTTCTTTAAACATAGGATATTAGATATGATTTGGGATTAGGTTGACATAACCCCAGACTTTTGTCTCCACATGTAGAGCTAAATGTCAAGTCCCTTTCTCCCTCTAGTTGCACGTCTATCACACGTCATGCGACTGCGCACGCATCTCTGCCAAATATTTCTGCTGACATTGCAGGATTCTCCAGGTATCCACCCACACATGACAAATTACCCATTATCATCAAGTGGACGCCCACATGGACGCCCACCTTCACGCCTACTTACACGCCCACATGCTCTTATCTCATTCTCTCTTGCTCTTTTGCTTACGTACAATTGAGAAATGTATATATACTGTACTCTGTGAATAATGTTTGGAGAATATTGAGAATACTTTTGAGTCCCTTTCCAGATCCTTTTTTGGTGATGGTAATATTCTCCCTTTGACTCGAGTTATTGGAATAAAGCCCTTTTAGAACCTGATACCACAGACTCAACCTCTTGCTTTATGCATGATCCTATTGATATTCTGAAATACATAGAGCGTAATATTTTATTTACCACATAATGGCGCCCGAACAGTTTAATCTCTTTCCCCACACGCCGGAGATGAAGGTCCAGTTTTGCCCCCTTCCATAGCCGTGACGGACTTCAAGCGCGCACGTCGCGGGTCTTCCCGCCAACTCCCTCAGGCCAACGAAGGGGACAGACTGCGACCAGGCATCCATACGAGGCGGTGAGGAACGCAGATTGTCCTACCCAGAGCCCACCTGCGAGAGAGCTGTGTCCGAGGTATACAGAGGCCCACCAGATTCCGAAGTTCCGAAGTTCCGAAGTTCCGCGTCGAGTCCAGTCCGGTCCAGTCCAGTCCAGTTCAGTTCCGAGGCCTTCCGTTCCGAGCTACCCGGTGAGTACCATTGCCGGGGAGGCGTTCTGACGTGCACATAGGTTGTGCCGGTCAAGACGGGTTTGGGTACACAAATCCGGTCTGCACTGTTTCAGCAGTGTATCTGTACTGTTTAGCAGTATATCTAGTATGTCTAGTATATAATTCAGAATCACCTAGTTAGTGTCGAGTATTATGCTAAGTGATAGTTCCCTAATGGCCATTGTTGTTCGTTAAATGTTAAATGTTAAATGTTTTAAATACGTTCTACATATTGTGGTGTGAATGACTGTTCATTATTGTGTTTATTGTATTAAGTGTGTTCAAGTAATAAGGTCTAAAAATGCCGCTCTTTTCAAAATTAAGACAGATCAAAACTAGAAAAGGGGTACTCGAAGAAGCTGTTCCCATCCCACCTAGGGACACTCCAGGGTACTTTATGTATCATAAGCATGGCCTAGATGCCGTATTATTTCTTGATTTATGGGTGGACTACACCAAGGATTTACCAGAAAGTCAGAGGTGGCCCGCAGTTGGGACATGGGATGCAGATTGCATCATGAGAGTAGAAGAAGAATTATGGAAAAAGATAGCCAGACAGTAACAGAAAGATGCCATTGAATTATGGCGTAAAGAATAGCATAGACGCACAGAGTAAGCGCTCAGAAAAGAAGAGAAAAGTAGGGAGGATTCAGACAAAGCCCGAGAAAACGTGTTAGTTGAGGAAGGTATCCGAGTAAAAGCAGAACAAGTAGATAGACAACGAAACACTCTTATGAAAGAGAAAATGTAGACCAGCTTGGAAGGATGCCATTGAGTTTTGGCGCAAGGAGTCACATAGGAGGTCAGAGTAAGTGTTTCACGAAGCAGAGAGAAGTAGACTGGAGTCTGGAAAAGCCAAGGAAAAGATGTTACAGGAGGAAGTGGAGCAGGTAAAATGAGCGCAGGCTGACAGAGAAAGAAATACTGACGTTGCTGGTATTTATCCCGTCCTTTCAGAGGACCTAGCAAGAGTGGCCCCAGTAGAAAGACCAGTTAGAGTGCCACCGCAAGTACCACGATACATATAATAATGATATAGTAGCCCAAAGGTTCTTGAGCCACCCACCAAATGAACAGCGCATAGCTGGTGTTTACATGGTCCAACATTTGACTACGTTGTCAATAGGAAATTGAGAGGGGTGTAGCTAGAGAAGGAGCAACACCTGTGATTTGATGACACCCCTAATGTACAAAGTGCTAACGAAAAAGTAATTTTTGAAAAGTTTAGCTTGAAAAAAGAATTGTGGGTATTTCGAATTTGCAAATTGTTCAATGTTGGACCTGGCCTCGTGGCGTGGTCCCTAACCCTACGGATTGTGCCCGTTCCCCGCCCCGGCCTTCACGGGCCCCCCGTCTGAACTGCACCAAGGCCCTTCACCCGGAGCGGCACGCGGTCGCATCCTCCTCGTGGCTCCGCCATCTTGTTGGCATCCACGTCACACTCTGCACCAGCCAGCGCGTCCCTGCTCAACCCGGCCTTGACCCCAGCGAAGCCCCGACATCCAGGCACCACGAACTGGCCAGGGGGCGCCGCAGGGACCATTCATCGCCCCCGGCGGAGGGCAGTATCGATGGGACCCCCAACTGCCCTCCCATCCCTAGGTGTGATCGGCCTGCAACTCTCTCGGGCCTGGCGCCACTCCTGCTGGGCGTCTGGCCACCTCCACCCGGCCTCTCCGCCCCCCTCGGGCGCCTGGGTCCGGACATCAAAGGGCTCCAGTCCTATATCTGGGGTGACCCCGCCACAGATCGACAGTTGTATCCCGGAGTCGAGAGCCCTGCTGATTGAATCGCGGCTGACCCTACGGAGACGAACTCTTGCCGAAGCCATCACGAGCCCTGCGGACTGCGTCGCGGCTCCTTCTTGTGAACCCTTTAAAGCCACCTGGAACATCGGAGCCCTGCTGACGCTGTCGCGGCCCAACCTCGCTGGAACCTCCCTCGGAGCCCTGCTGACGACGTCGCGGCTCGAGCTGAACAGAGACCATCTTGAGAGCCCTGCTGATTGAATCGCGGCTCTCCACGAACTGTGCGCCAGAGCCCTGCTGACGCCGTCGCGGCTCGACCCCTCCGAGATCGGAGGTCCTCCAGCGTGAGGATAAGAACTGGGCCCCAGGTACCCTCGTACCACATTCCTGCCAAAGACTGTCCCGCTACCCCTACCCTTCCAAAGAGACATTGAGACTTTTTGTGGATCCCGCGATCCCTGCATGTAAATATTGAGATCGTAACCTTCTATTGATGATAAAGAATTGCTTGTCTTGAGACAACCCCCTTGAGTCCGGTGTGGTGGTGTTACTGTGCCAGTACGTAATAGGAGAAGGATCTCTCAGGAGGCTTCTCGGCAGCGCTCGGCTACTTCATACAGCGTGAGGGCCCCCCCCTTGGTGGTCTCGCCGACTCCTCGGGGTCCGCCTTCCAACATTTGGTGGCCAGCGACGGGATCCGAGCCGAACGCAGTACGTACCAGCCAGTACCCACTAGCTACCCATCCAAAACGAATAGCATCATGAGCAGCCAGGAAAACAACACGACAACGGAGTTCCAGCCCGAACGGCTGGAAGAATATACGCACAAAGAATTAAAACAGTTCTGCAGAGACAAAGGCATTGCAACCACCAGCCTCGGTACCAAGGAAGAGATGCAGAAAGCTCTGAGGGCATGGTTGGAGGCTAGGGCAGGCCCCTCCCAGGAAGAAGGGCCCTTGCCCCTGACGGAGACCACAGCAACCGCACTGACCCCGGCAACCGGAGGAAGAAAGAGCCTAGAAACCGGCCTCTCCGAGGAAGAAATACTAGAGCGGGAAAAGGTCCGAAGCCACGAACTAGAGCTCGCCCGCCTGCGGCTGGACGGCGAACTCCAGCTGGCAGAAAAGAAACTGGCCCTCGAGCAGCTACGCCTTCAAGAAGAAATAGAAGAGAAGAGACGACACCGGGAGTTGGAGGAAAAGAAACTAACTCTTGAGCACGAGCGCAGTCTCAAGGAGCTCGAGATCAAGGCCAAGAACGGAGGGACCAACACCCCCAGTACTAGAGACACCCTACCGCCCCACGAGACCAAGGTGCATATCCCGAAGGAGGTCGTCAAGGAGTATTACAAGAATGACGATATCCAACAGTGGTTCAAGGCCTACGAGGTGGCCATGGCCTCCCATCGGGTGCCCCGAAAAGACTGGGGCGCGGGCCTGTGGGGGCGGTTCCTCAGTGAGGGTCGAGACACGCTGCTCCAGCTGCCGGAGGAGGTGATGACCTCCTACGATCACATGAAGGAGGCCCTGCTCACCCGATACGGGCTAACAGCGGAGATGTACCGCCAGCGGTTCCGAGACTGCAAGAAAATCCCGGGTACCACATGGGTGGAGTATGTGGACTTTTTCAGTCGGGCCCTAGAAGGGTGGATCAAGGGCAGCAAAGTAACCACCTACGGACAACTGGTCGACCTCATCGTCTGGGAACACCTTTCCAATAATTGCTTCGTGGAACTGAGACAGCACCTCCTCGACAGCAAAATGACCGACCCGCGAAAACTTGCCGTCGAGGCCGATCGATGGGTCAACTCCCGGGTCCCCCGGAGCTCGATGGGGGAGTACCAGAGGAACCCCAACGGACCCCCACGCCAGCGCGGTGGGGGGGGAGGGCCGAACAGGAACCGAGACCCTCCCGCTGGGGCCCCCAGGAGCCCCCCTCGAGGGCCACCGCAGCCCCATCTCTCCCCGAGCCTAGCGCGAAGGGTGGGCCCGGCCCGACCCGGACCACGGCCACCCGTGACCTGCTATGGCTGCCAACAAACCGGACACTTTGCCAGCGACCCGGCCTGCCCCCTGAACCGAAGAAATGGGGCCGGCGGGCCCCCGCCCCGGCAGCTGACAGCCGCCGCCTTGGGGGGAGAGGGGGAAGAAGAGGCCCTCGACCAAGGAGACACTGAGTGGGAGCCGGCAGCCATGTCCCTGGTCTGCCTGGGTAGCCGAGAGATGGTACCCTGCACCCCCATCCCAACCAACACCCAGAAGTACCGGCAGCAGGTCACGGTCAACGGACAACGGGCCGAAGCCCTCCGCGACACCGGCGCCAGTATCACCGCTGTCCGCTACCACCTGGTGACCCCGGAACAGATTCTACCGAATACGCTGTGCCCTGTGCGGACGGCCGACAACAGCGAAAGCCTATGCCAGATGGCCCTGGTCCCCTTCGAGTGGGGAGGGGTGACGGGCCTGCTGAAGGTGACGGTGCGCGACGACGCCCCGGTCGACTGCCTCCTGGGGAACGACTTGGAGAGTTCCCCCTGGGCTCAAGTAGAACGACGAGAGCACCTCCGAATGTTGGGACTGGCTGATTGGGCCTGCGCCATCACCCGGTCCATGACCGCCCAGGCCCCCCGCTCCTCCTCGACCTCCAGGACGGCCCAACCCGAGGGGCTCACACCCCCTCCCGCCAGCAGCGAGGAGGCGGCGGACACCAGCCCCGGGCCCAGCGAATCCTCCCCTGAAGGGATGACTTCTCCGAGCGCCCTACCAGAACTGACGCAATGGCCACATGAAGGGGGCCCCACCCGAGAGCAGTTCCAGCAAGAGCAACAATCCTGTCCCTCTCTCGAAGGGGTCCGACAGCAGGCAACCGCGCAAGCCAACGGTGACCAGACCGGCACCCACTGGATCTACTGGGCCGAGGGCCTGTTGTACAGTGAACAGAAAGTGGCAGAACTCGGGGCCGGCCGCGTGTTGGTGGTCCCCCTCCGCTTCCGGGAGTTCCTTCTCAACCTGGCCCATGATGTGCCCCTCGCCGGACACTTGGGGCAGGATAAAACGTACAGTCGTCTGGTGACCCACTTCTACTGGCCTCGGATGCGGAGAGATGTGGACAACCACTGCCGGTCCTGCCAGACCTGCCAAGCCAGCGGAAAGACGGGGGGTCGGGTCAAGGCCCCCCTCCAGCCCTTTCCCGCCGTCAGTACCCCGTTTGAACGAGTCGGAATCGACATTGTGGGACCCCTGGACCCCCAAACCGCCCTGGGCCACCGCTTCATCCTGGTCCTCGTCGACCACGCCACCAGGTACCCGGAGGCGGTCCCGCTCAGAACTATAACGGCCCCTGTGGTAGGCCGGGCCTTGATGGGGATCTTCTCCCGAGTGGGATTCCCCAGCGAAGTGGTGAGCGACCGTGGCACGAACTTTATCTCCAAGTACATGCGGTCCCTGTGGCAACAGTGCGGGGTCACATACAAGTTCACGACCCCATATCACCCTCAGGGGAACGGGCTGGTTGAGCGGTTCAACCGAACATTGAAAGGGATGATCCAGGGCTTGGAAGGACCCCTCCGGCGGAAATGGGATGTCCTGCTGCCCTGCCTCCTGTTTGCCTATCGGGAGGTCCCGCAGAAGTCCCTGGGGTTCAGCCCGTTTGAACTATTGTATGGGCACCCGGTCCGCGGACCACTCAGCCTGGTCAAGGAGGGCTGGGAGATGAAGCCCCAAGGCGCCCCTCCTGACGTCTACCGATACCTCCTGACCCTCCGAAACCAGACCCGCAAGTTCCGAGCCATGGCCGAAGCCAACCTCGAGGCCAGCCAGGAGGACATGAAGCGGTGGTACGATCGAAACGCCTCCACCATAGAATTCGAGCCAGGTCAGAAAGTATGGGTCATGGCCCCGGTCGAACCCGGCGCCCTCCAGGACAAGTGGACCGGGCCCTTCAAGGTGGTGGAGAAGAAAAGTCCCGTCACCTACCTGGTCGACCTGGAGTCCCCCCGGAACCCCCTCCGGGTCCTACATGCGAACAGACTAAAACCCCACTTCGCCCGGACCGAACTGAGCCTGCTGCTGGCGACCGACGAGGGGAGCGAGGACGACTCCGAGCCCTTACCCGACCTCTTGCAATCGAACAGTCACGATGGATCGATCGAAGGGGTCCAACTCGCCTCGTCCCTGACCCGGGAGCAGCGCAACGACTGCCAGCGATTACTGCGGGACTACGCCGCCCTCTTCTCTCTCACCCCGGGGGTGACCCACTGGTGCGTCCACGACGTCGACACCGGGGAGAGCCCCCCCATACGACACAGAGCCTACCGGGTGCCTGACCGAGTGCGGGCCTGCATCCAGGCCGAAGTAGCAAAGATGCTGGCCCTGGGGGTCATCGAGCCTTCCGACAGCCCGTGGGCCAGCCCTGTCGTCCTGGTGCCCAAGGCCGCAGCTCCCGGTCACCCCCCGGAGTTGCGATTCTGCGTGGACTACCGAGCCCTGAATGTAGTAACAAAGACAGACGCACATCCGATACCCCGGGCCGACGAACTGATCGACCGCCTAGGGGCCGCCCGCTACTTGAGCACGCTGGACCTCACCGCCGGGTACTGGCAAATCCAGCTCACCCCCGGTGCCCAAGAAAGATCCGCCTTTTCGACTCCGGATGGGCATTACCACTTTCGGGTGATGCCCTTCGGAATGAAGAACGCCCCGGCCACCTTCCAAAGACTGGTGAACAAGGTTTTGGCCGGGCTTGAGGCCTTCAGCGCGGCCTACTTAGACGACATTGCCGTGTACAGCAACCACTGGGCCGAGCACCTCCTCCACCTGGAGGCCGTCCTGGCCGCCCTCCAGCGGGCCGGGCTCACAATCAAGGCCAGCAAATGCCAAATCGGCCACGGATCCGTGACCTACCTGGGCCATCAAGTGGGGAGCGGGCAGGTGGCCCCCCTCCAAGCAAAGATAGATGCCATCCAGACCTGGGAACCCCCCACTACCCAGACCGCTGTCCGGGCCTTCCTGGGCCTCACCGGATACTACCGGCGGTTTATCCGGGACTATGGGAGCATTGTTGGCCCCCTCACAGAGTTAACGTCCAAGAAACAGCCCAAGAAGGTACACTGGACGCCCCGCTGCCAAACAGCCTTCGACACCCTCAAAACGGCCATGTGTACTGCTCCGGTGCTGCAAGCCCCGGACTACCAGAAGGAGTTCGTGGTACAGACGGACGCCTCCGAGTATGGGATCGGGGCCGTCCTCTCCCAAACTGACGAAAGGGGGCTCGACAGACCAGTGGCCTTCATCAGCCGGCGACTACTGCCCCGGGAGCAACGCTGGAGCACTATTGAGCGCGAGGCCTTCGCTGTGGTGTGGGCCCTCAAGAAGCTCCGGCCCTACCTCTTTGGCGCCCACTTCCGGGTCCAAACCGACCACAGGCCCTTGCAATGGTTAATGCGAATGCGGGGCGAGAACCCCAAGCTGCTGCGATGGTCCATCTCGCTACAAGGGATGGACTTTGACGTTGAACACCGGCCCGGCAATGACCACGCCAACGCCGACGGCCTGTCCCGCTTCTTCCGCCTTGACGAGGAGAATCCCCAAGGAGATGGGTGACTCTCCATGCCTTCGGCTGGGGGGGACGCCTGTTGGACCTGGCCTCGTGGCGTGGTCCCTAACCCTACGGATTGTGCCCGTTCCCCGCCCCGGCCTTCACGGGCCCCCCGTCTGAACTGCACCAAGGCCCTTCACCCGGAGCGGCACGCGGTCGCATCCTCCTCGTGGCTCCGCCATCTTGTTGGCATCCACGTCACACTCTGCACCAGCCAGCGCGTCCCTGCTCAACCCGGCCTTGACCCCAGCGAAGCCCCGACATCCAGGCACCACGAACTGGCCAGGGGGCGCCGCAGGGACCATTCATC
Source organism: Triturus cristatus (assembly GCF_964204655.1). Lineage (NCBI taxonomy): Eukaryota > Metazoa > Chordata > Amphibia > Caudata > Salamandridae > Triturus > Triturus cristatus. Next base: position 182,560,400 of record NC_140585.1, read on the forward strand.
GCCCCCGGCGGAGGGCAGTATCGATGGGACCCCCAACTGCCCTCCCATCCCTAGGTGTGATCGGCCTGCAACTCTCTCGGGCCTGGCGCCACTCCTGCTGGGCGTCTGGCCACCTCCACCCGGCCTCTCCGCCCCCCTCGGGCGCCTGGGTCCGGACATCAAAGGGCTCCAGTCCTATATCTGGGGTGACCCCGCCACAGATCGACAGTTGTATCCCGGAGTCGAGAGCCCTGCTGATTGAATCGCGGCTGACCCTACGGAGACGAACTCTTGCCGAAGCCATCACGAGCCCTGCGGACTGCGTCGCGGCTCCTTCTTGTGAACCCTTTAAAGCCACCTGGAACATCGGAGCCCTGCTGACGCTGTCGCGGCCCAACCTCGCTGGAACCTCCCTCGGAGCCCTGCTGACGACGTCGCGGCTCGAGCTGAACAGAGACCATCTTGAGAGCCCTGCTGATTGAATCGCGGCTCTCCACGAACTGTGCGCCAGAGCCCTGCTGACGCCGTCGCGGCTCGACCCCTCCGAGATCGGAGGTCCTCCAGCGTGAGGATAAGAACTGGGCCCCAGGTACCCTCGTACCACATTCCTGCCAAAGACTGTCCCGCTACCCCTACCCTTCCAAAGAGACATTGAGACTTTTTGTGGATCCCGCGATCCCTGCATGTAAATATTGAGATCGTAACCTTCTATTGATGATAAAGAATTGCTTGTCTTGAGACAACCCCCTTGAGTCCGGTGTGGTGGTGTTACTGTGCCAGTACGTAATAGGAGAAGGATCTCTCAGGAGGCTTCTCGGCAGCGCTCGGCTACTTCATACAGCGTGAGGGCCCCCCCCTTGGTGGTCTCGCCGACTCCTCGGGGTCCGCCTTCCAACATTCAAGAATACAGGTTTGTGTTCTTGGTGGTCCAGTGAGCCAATGTGCTGGGTCAAGTCGGTGAGATTATGACCCCCTGAGTGCAAATTGTATGTAAAAATAATTTTTCAATTGAGCGAATTATTGCAGTTTTTATGGAATTGAGTAGTCTTTTTGTCTTTGACAGCTTCAGAGTGAGGAGAAGGTGGGGGCTGTGTAGAGCAGTATGTGATACAGAAATCGGAGACAGATTCTGACCTTGTAGCCAGTGTAGGTGGGGGCCGGTGAGAGGAGCAGAACAGAGGCACTGCTTAGAAAGCTTCTCTGACATCGCATCTGTGTAATGCCTGCAGCCGGAACAACGAAAAAAGTTGGCTGGCAGCCCAGGCTCAGGCCGCGCTGAGGGGCTATTTTTAGCTTCTCTGATAAGACAGGGCAGCTGAGAAATGTAAGTCGAGAAAGATTCCCTTGGTCTATTCTGTGCTAAACCAGTGCCCCGGGGAAATGTCTATGGAGAAGATTTGTTTTATTTTTTAGCAAATGTTATATTGCTTCTGGCCAGAAAGTAAAATGTTGCTCTTGCTTGGAATTTTAAGGGCTATGTGCCTATATAAAAACGATTTTCAAATTCAGACATTTTTGAATTGTGGCCACAAGCTGCCACCAGTTGCATTGGATAAATGATCCAGTGGTTAAAAGTCTGTGGGGAGAGATGAGAGGTGCGTCTTCGTCTGGGACATTAGGGTACATTGTGTTGACGAAGATGCATAGCTCATTTTTATGAAAAAAAAAACAAACATGTTCGTGTGTTCTTCGTTTTTGATTATTCTTGCTGATTCTGTGTGTCAGACTTGACACGGTGATTTCAGATGGGGGTGTATAGGGCAGGTAAATAAGTTATTGATTATAAGCCTGACAAATTAAGCAGGCCAGAGTGTTCGCCTCTGAGCTGTAGGTACTATAATTGCGCATCGCTGCTCATTTATATATGTTAGTGTAATTGTCTATGCTTTCTGTGCTTGGTATACTGATGGCTTGGCATATGTATTTTATATATGTTTTGTTTTTGTGTTGTATTGACCAGTATGTTTGGCATTAATACAAAGTTCTCCTGTGCAAGTACAGAGATGGTCGTGACGACGGCAATCTTTGCACAGCGCTTGGCTGGAACTTGTTCACAATTACTTAAATTCACAGACATGATATTACCATTATCATGCTGTCAAAATAGCGGACAACACGTTATGAGTGTATGTCTAATTGGTATTGGTGATGAATAAAAGAAGAAAATAGTTATGCAAGACTAAAATATTTTTCACATAACTGCCTTTCTCTTATAGACAGGCAGCCTCGGTCATATGTTTCCAGATTGGACATTAAGGAACAATTATGATCTGTGCACTCGCATCTTACCTCTTGAAAGGCCTGTTTTAAATAAGGACTGCCACCACAGAGTGACAAATGAGGCTCGGTATTTAGGGTAATGAGAAAATATCTGACAGGATTTCCTTTTTAAAGTTTGCTTTAGTAAGCTCATTCTTGTAAGTGGTGGCCCCAAAAGTTGACTTGTTTTTAAATTAGGCTATTTATTGTATAGGTGGAAATTATTGCAAAATGACTGATTTCTTTAGCAGATAAATTATTAATTATCAACATTAACAACTGTTCTTAAACTTGGTTTTCCGAATATTTAGGTAATTTAGCATTCCTATTAGGGCCTACTAGCATTAATATTGACTTCAGGTTGGTGTAGGTTCATGTAATAGGGACATTTGCATATGAGATGTCATTTGGCCAGCTTATGAGCTAACACAATGAGGTTTGTACATTAATTTGAAGGATTTCTCGCCGTTTCAAATACGCTGTGTATCTCCTATAATTTTGCTTACGCCCAGTAGCTACACACAGGGATTAATAGTGTTGACAAGACACAGGGTTTGATAGTGTTTGACAGCAGTGAAATCTGTTTCAGATTTCCTCCTGTCAAAAAGGGGGGGGAGGAGGAGAATATTGGCTTTCTGCTGGCCCCTGAGGAGGTTCGCTTCCCGCAAGCCCCTTAGAAATTAGCCCCCTTAGAAATTAAGCCGAGGAAATAGGTATGGTGTTTTCCCCTTTTTTCTCATGTTTTATTGTGATCTTTCAGGGGAATTAGTCCAAGCCCCTAATACAGCTTCTACTAAAGTCCTCCCTTGGACACAAGAACACACTGTGGCATTTGAAGAATTAAAGAGAGCTTTATGTCAAGCACCAGTTTTAGCAAACCCTGATTACAACAAATCGTTTATGCTTTTTGTGACAGAGCGGGATGGAACAGCACTATCTGTCCTAACACAAGATCATGCAGGAAAACACGAGCCCTGTGCTTATTTTTCTAGTACATTAGACCCAGTAGCACAGGCTTTGCCTGCGTGCCTAAAATCAGTTGCAGCAACGGCCTTAGCCATAAGACAAAGTGACTCGATAGTGCTGGGCCACCCTCTGACAGTACAAGTACCACACGCAGTAGAGGTTCTCTTGAACCGGACACAAACACAACACCTGACTGTAGCTAGACTGGCAGGCTATGAGCCAACGTTATTTCAACCACACATAGAGATCAGACGATGCAACATACTGAATCCTGCTACCCTTTTGCCCTCCAGTACAGAAAGCGTTTCACCACACGACTGTGTTGAAGTAATACATACCGTGACTAAACCAAGACAAGACTTGACAGACGTTGCACTCCCAGACCCCGACCTAACACTATAAGTTGACGGCTCATGCATGAGGACAGGGGCGGGAGAATTAGTGGCAGCATATGCAGTGACTACTGATACTGTAATAATAGAGACTAAAAGAATAGACATATTGTCAGCACAAGCAGCAGAGCTCATCGCCCTGACACAAGCGTGCATAAGAGCTAAGCACCCGAGAGTAAACATTTACACCGATTCTCTGGCGAGAAAGAGGTTTCTTGACCTCTCATGGGGCCAAGATACAGCATGGACCCCATATTCAAGCCCTACTGGAAGCAATACATTTACCAACAGCCATAGCTATCCTAAAATGTAAAGCACATACTAGAGCCACAGATACCATTTCCCAAGGCAATGATCTGGCAGACCGAACAGCTAAACAGACAGCTCAGACCCCACTAGACATGACAAAGTTACAGGTTCAATAAGTGTCCAAAGCCATGACAGTTAGGGATCCTTCCAAGGATGTACAAGACATACAGACACATGCTACTATGGACAAATTAAAGAAATGGTCGGAACAAGGAGGGGTACTGACTGATCAGGGTTGGATGAATAAGGGCAAATCCACATGGTTTCTTCCTGATTCGATGGTACAAGTGATTATAAATACCGCACATAGTCCTGCACACTTAGGAGAGAAAGCAATGATAGATAGCTTACAGAATATATGGTTCAACAAGCACCTGCGTGCAGCAGCGAAACAAAAGGTCAGAACATGTATGATCTGTTGCCAATTCAATCCAGGTAAAGGCATTCCGATGGAACAAGGTGGATTCCATCCACCTGACCACCCTTTTGAAGTGCTCCAAATGGATTATATCCAAATAAACAGATGTAGAGGTTACAAATATGTCCTGGTACTAATGAAGCAGGTGTCCCTTCTGTTAGGGTATACCTGGAAATTCCATTGTGTGCGACATCCTGAAGCAGCAGGCCTTGTAGAAAGACATAATCAGACATTAAAAATTTGCGCAGACAAAGGTGTAGATTGGATGGTAGCCCTGCCGGTTGCCCTCTTTTACATGTGAATGGTAGCTCATTCTAGAACAGGCTTATCTCCCTATGAAGTGGTCTTTGCTAGACCACCAAATATGTGGGGCACTCCAATGCCTAAAAGATTACTGATGTTGATAATAACATGCTGACAGATTACCTGGCTTCCTTGATGTCTGCACTACTCTCTTGTTGTTCGCAGGTTGCTGCCGCCTTCCCTGACAACACCCAGGTCAAAGAATACTCCATCGCTCCTGGATGGAAGGCGCCAAAGTCAGTGCTCTGGACCACGGGGACGGCCGTTAAAGTCAAAGGGCGGAAAGGATGGTTGCACCTTCACCACTCTTTTACAAAGGAAAAAGACTTTGAACTTGGATTTTGGATTTTGAACACCATTTTCTAGAGGAGACTCCCCAGCAGTTTCCACAAAGCTAAACTTAGATCTAAAAGGTCAGAACCCGTTTGATCAATTAAGTCCACTAGGTGGTGAAGCGGTTGAACATGTATTCTGGCTTGCATAAGATCTTGGACAATAACATTGATAAAAAAAGAGCAAGATGTGCATCACGATAATGTGTATCAGCTTAATACTACATGCTATTTTTCCTCCTATTGCCTCACTTTTACACTCCTCCACTAATGATACCATAAAGCACACATTTAGTGATCTGCCATCCTATGAGCTATCATATCGACTTGCCTTACGCAACAATACCTTTATTCAGATGCTGCACCATTCACATCAGACTAGCAATGCTACAGACTGCTGGGTCTGTGGCCGACTCCCCCCCTATCAGAACTATAAGGGAGTTTTGCCCCTCTTTCTCTATCCGTTCACACACAATGGCTCCTGTGGAGCATGGTTTAGTTTGATTAATTCCCTAGATTCGAATTCCGCAGTTTATCAAGACAACTGGGTATGGGGAAACCTGAACTTAGTTTTGCTTAAAGTCTGCTACCCTAACAAGGAGGGACTTCCCAAAAGAACAGGAACTGATCTAAGAAATGAAGTATATGGATTAGGTAATTTTACACTTAACCTCATGATCCTGAACGTTGAATCTGAAGCTACACCAATCTTGCCCGCCATGTCCGTATTCCCAGTAAAAGGGGAATTATGTATAAGAAAGAATGGCTCCATACACATGGGCCATAGTAAATGCACCACTGTAATAAAATTCAGTGATCAAGGCAAGTCTACATTTAGAGCTTCTCGTCATTCCTACTTTATATGTGGCCAGACCGCATATATACGCCTACCTCTAGATTGGGATGGTACCTGTTACATAGCATTCCTCCTACCACCTGTTTTCCTAGCTCCTCCTGATTATCATAGAAATACTCATTTAGTACACAATAGACAGCAGAGAGATCTCCCAATTGTCGATTACACTGAAACAGCATGGGAAAAATACACAGATTTCAATAAAGGTTTCTTCCCCTATATAGGTACAGTCACTAATAGTAAGCTGATACGTAGATTAACCAGAACCCTTGAAGCAGTAGTGAACGAAACTATCTCCGCCTTAGGCAATTTAACAGAAGAGCAGTCTGCTATGCGGATTGTTGTGCTTCAAAATCGTCTTGTCCTTGACGTCATCCTAGCTGATAGGGGCGGAGCTTGTAGGGTCATCGGATCAAGTTGTTGCATTTTCATACCAGAAAATTCGCCGTCAGTATATAAAAGCCATAACCCGCCTTCATAAGATTGTAAGCCAGATACACCAGAGTCCAGGCACCTGGACTTGGTCCGGTTGGTTCTGGGGCGTGTTGTCAGCCTGGGGATGGAGAATGCTCTCCTTCCTAGGTATTGGCTTTCTCATACTATTCAGTTGCTGCTTATGTCTACAATGTGGGCCAGCGATTTGTGGTCTGTGTGCCACTTCGTGTATCCCACATCCAAGTTTTCGTTCGAGATCCCGGAAGAAGAAAGAAGAACAAATGATGCTATATGAACAGATCGATGGATTGATGAAGATCGATATCTCCTAAGGGTCCGAAGGGGACAAGGAGGGAATGAGGAAATATGAATTTTGTGATCAGTTATGTCCCCTATCGTAGACCCCAACTGCTCCATGTACATGCTATACGTACATGTATGTTCCCTCCTGCTCCAGTTTTGAAGACGCAAATATATGTGCGTCCACCGTCAATATGTCCTCTTTCAGATCCACCATGAATGGGTCAGATATTCCTTTCCTAAGTATGAAAGGCCACCGACTTTATGTGGTTCACTTTCCACATTTTACAGATTCAGGCGAGTAGGCCCGAATTCTGTCATCAAGCCTTTTCCTGCCTTCTGCCTCTGAAAGCTCCAGTCTGAGCCTGCATCTGTGACCATGAACTTTGTCTCACTCCCTGCGCGGCTAACGGTGCCTGATCCAGCCCGTCGCCTGCCAAGAACTGTATTTCACCTTCAAGATTATCTCCTCCGCCCCTCATCCGATGCATTCCTGTCTAGCAGTTTAGGTAAACATTCCTCCAGCTACCGTGCAAAGGGGCCAGGCCTCGCTGTCCTCATGCAAGTAATTCATAGCCCTGTTACCATGGAATATTCCTACCCCCTCGCATTTAGTGTAGACACTTAGACGCTTGTACACGCACTAGTCAGTATAGTCAGTATAGAATAAGATTCTATCCTAAGAGACCTCTCTTTTTGGATAACACAGTTCTTTAAACATAGGATATTAGATATGATTTGGGATTAGGTTGACATAACCCCAGACTTTTGTCTCCACATGTAGAGCTAAATGTCAAGTCCCTTTCTCCCTCTAGTTGCACGTCTATCACACGTCATGCGACTGCGCACGCATCTCTGCCAAATATTTCTGCTGACATTGCAGGATTCTCCAGGTATCCACCCACACATGACAAATTACCCATTATCATCAAGTGGACGCCCACATGGACGCCCACCTTCACGCCTACTTACACGCCCACATGCTCTTATCTCATTCTCTCTTGCTCTTTTGCTTACGTACAATTGAGAAATGTATATATACTGTACTCTGTGAATAATGTTTGGAGAATATTGAGAATACTTTTGAGTCCCTTTCCAGATCCTTTTTTGGTGATGGTAATATTCTCCCTTTGACTTGAGTTATTGGAATAAAGCTCTTTTAGAACCTGATACCACAGACTCAGCCTCTTGCTTTATGCATGATCCTATTGATATTCTGAAATACATAGAGCGTAATATTTTATTTACCACAGTAATGAGAATGGTTCTCGAACTGTTCCATTTTCTCGTGGTTCCAGAATTAGGAAACCACCTGTGTATCTTCGAGATTACTGTGTAAAGCACAGATAGTATTAGAGAGTCTTATGTTTAGCTCTGCAAGCTAATTGGAATTGTTATGTTCTCGAACTATGTGTTTTCCTATTTTTGCTCTCTTTTTTGTTCTCATGCTTTCTGTTGTGTTTTTTTGATATTGTTTATAAAGGGAAGATGTGTTGTAACTTGCCCTTTAACCCCTTCGCTGCGGCGGGAATTAAGCCGCAGCGCTGGGGAGTGTGGGGGGGCAGCGCGGTTGAGCTGTGCTCATGACGGAGTGGTTCCGTCATGACTCCGCCCAGTTGCATTGTCCCCCCGCACAGGCGGGGAAACAGCGCCGCGTGGGCAGAGCGGCCGCCAACGGTCGCGGCATGACGGAACCGCTCCGTCATGAGCACACGGCAACCGTGGCTCATGACGGAGTGGTTCCGTCATGAGCGGGGAAGGGGTTAAGTTGCAGTTCTGACCTGGAATGTAATGACATGGGTTGGAATTGTACAAGGGACTGAAGGGACAGTTGAAGCTGAAGTCTGCTGTCATCGCTTGTTACTTGGTGGGTATTAAGATTAAACACGTAAAAGAAACTACAGACTACGTGTACTTCATCATTATAATACAATGCTTCACAGCCTTCCCTTCCTTTTTGGGTAGGCTCGCACCATAGAAATACCTTGTACATAAGCATATAAAAATACATCCAATCATGAAACATCATGTGAACTTAAAAGATAGCGAAGGCTAAAGATGAAAAGGGTCATTTTCGGCTCCGGTGGTGTTAGGAAGAAATAAAATACCTGCATGGATGACGTCACCAGGATAGTTGTGTGAGGTGGGGTGAGTCATACGAGCTCCCATCTTATTGCAAAATTTTAATTAATTTAAGAAAAACTGGAAGCCTACACAAATAAAAAGGCAAACAAACTGTAAACATGAGGGTTAAGAGAAAGAGGGCCAAGAAAAGCAACTTTGTTGTATGCTTTTTGATCGTACTTCAGAGCTCACTACCTGCGGTTTCCCCAATAAATGGCCAAAACTTCGTACACACTCCTAAACCAACTGCTAAAAAACGTGCTGTTGCCTTCTTTAACCCAACACTTTCGTGATGGAGACTTTTCTTTCAAACACCACGTTATTAAAATCATACAGACCTTTGCACGTTCCGACATGCTCAACGTGCTGAAATTCTCAGCAGTGGTTGCAGGACATCCAAGCTCTTCGGCTGTTGTATTCTAGACATGCCCCTTGACATGCATTTTCATGGTGTTGTCCCACACTCTCGCAGCTATAGACAAACATTTAGAACCACTGAGGCTTTTTTTATAGATTTATATGGAGGGCTTCACTTCTCTCTCCCGAGTGAGAATGCAAATGACTGGCAGGCCTGCATTGTAAATGCCTGAGGTAACCATTAATTTTCAAATGCAGTAGGATTATTGATTTTTTTCTCGGTGGCCACAAATTAGAACAAGCAAAAGCGCGCGCGCGCCTCGCGTGGCAGCAGGGGGGAGGGGAGAGAGGAGGGGGCCTGCGCGATTCCCTTGCGGGAGCGAGCGGCAAGGTGCGACAATTGATACCATATGGCGCTGCCGCTCGCTCCCGCAAGGGAAACGCTACACGTGTACGCGTTGCCATTGAAGGCAATGGAATGCGTGCATGTTTTTGGGTCGAAAAAGGGAACCAGTGGCTAAAGGTCTCCTCCTATGCAGCGCAGGCGCGCTGCGTAGGCGAGACCTAAAAAAGCAGGTGGAAGAGATTCTGTACCTAGGCATGATGACAGCAAGGAAGGCAGTAAAGATCAACAGGGGGACAAGAAACAGAAGCAGGCCGCAAACGGAACTTCGTGATGGGAGCAGGGGCTGCTCATCAGATATGACACATTCATGTCCTTTACCCCTGTGCACAAATGGGCTGCAATGCACTAATGCAGGCACCCTTGCACCATGGTGCAAGGGTGCCTTCATTGAGGGGATAATAGTTTTTGTGCAGAAGGTAAACCTTCCTGCACAAAAGCAATCACAAAAGGCTTTTTGCTCTTTCTGCAGCACACATAGAAAAAGGAAAAACGACGAGAAATAAAGACATGTCTCCACGCTGTGCCTCCCTTACGCCTCTCATGGGGAGGCCTAAGATTTTGGCGCTGCCCAAAATATACAATTTCTCATTAATCTGAGGCAGTGTCAAAAAGCCATGGATGTTGCTGGGAATGCCTGCAGCAACACCCATTCCAAGCCCCTTTAACGCAAAAAACTGCATTAAAGGGAACAATATTTATCAGGCACCCTTAAGCCAAAAAAAGCAATCTCAACCTCGGAAGATAAGGTTGCCAGGTGTGCACGGATGCCATTGGCCTGGAACATTGCACGTCTCAACTTGAACTTTACGTGGAGGAAATACTCAGGCCTTCAAGACCTAAATACATCAGGGGCTGTATTATACATGCAGCGTATTTTCCGTCATTGCGCTGTGTGAACCTTTTAAAAGGTGTGTCCACGCAATGAAGGAAAATTTGCTGCATTATGGTGAATATGTTTCCACCAGGGCAGCTGCTAACTCACTCTGCCTTGGGGCAGCACATTCCTGTCAGAAACAGAGTAGCTGCTTTGAAGCCACTCCTTGTTTCACAGTGCAAGCCCGAAGGTAAGCAGAAACTGGGCCTAGTCCACTTTGTGTATCTGAACCGCACTCGATTGTGGTTAGACATAAATTTTAACTTTGGCCTCTTCTTGTGTGACTGGATGTGTGCAGTTGACACTTTGATCTTTTTGGCACTATTTTTCACTTTAAACATTAAACATTCATAACTCTGGTTCTACTTATGATTGTATTTTTGTTGTTTTGTTGTCAAATCATTTATTAAAATGTACTTTACTTTTCTACGTTAGTATGGGATTATCTTGTGGTGTTTCACTTTATTACTGTTTGTGTGTTGCATAAATGCTTTACACATTGCCTCAAAGTTAAGGCTGACTGCTGTTTGTTCCAAACTACCAGAGGGTTAGGCACAGGTTAATTTAGTGATAGTTTGAGTATCACCCTGACGGCGATTTTGGCTGTTGATTGAGAAGGGCTCACCTCCCTGAACCAACAACCCAAATTCTCACAGTTATGTTATGTTATGTTATGTTATGTTATGTATTAGCGCTGAACAGATGTGAGTCTAGGCACACCTAAGGCTAGTGACACTACTCGAAAACCCAGTTCTTCACCTTCTTGTGGTGATGAGGAGGCTCTGAGGATGAATGTCTAGTGGCAGGTCAATCCATGCTGTTACTAGTAATTTTCATTGTGGGTGAATGGCTTAATCGTTTTCTTTATTTACTGTAGAGTTAGCACTCTATTGCATGATACCTCAAAGGATAAACAGAATGTGGTATTGACATAAAATGTAACATAGGGATCAGTTATAAATTCATGGATAAATGTATATCTAATATGTTAATAATTTACTCCATAGTTGTCAAGTCAGTCATTATCTATTTGCGATTTTTCTAACTGCCCATTTAACCTCCGTGTTTCTCAAACTATAAATGAGTGGATTCAACATAGGTATTATTACTAGATAGAAAACTGATGCAACTCTGTCCTTGGCCATTGAGTGGCCTGAAGTAGGTTGAGCGTACATAAAAATAAGTGTGCCAAAAAATACAATCACACTGACAAAGTGGGAGGAGCAAGTGCTAAATGCCCTCCATCTCCCTCCCATGGAATTTATCTTGAGAATGGCAGCCACTATACAAGCATAAGAAATAAGTACGATAATGAGGCTTATTAGTATGAGACCACCAGCTATTGAAACCAGAAGAACCTCATTAAGGGAGGTATCAGCACAGGCAATCTTCAAGATTGCAGGAACATCACAGAGGAAATGCATAATCTTATTTGATTCACAAAAAGGTAATTTGAAAGTGAAGAAGGATTGAGCGAAGGCATTGAGGATGGCAACTGAATATATGAAAACAAGAAGACAAATGCATGCCCTGTTGTTCATGATGACTGAATACAGCAAAGGATTGCAGATAGCTATGTAACGATCATAGGCCATTACTGCCAAGAGAAACACCTCTGTGCTACCAAAGGTGTATACTGAAAACAATTGAATTACACATGCATGAAAGGAAATTGTCTTGTTCTCGGCTAAAAAGTTAACAAGCATGTTGGGTGTAGTGACTGAGGAGTAGCAGATATCCACAAAAGACAAGTTCCAGAGCCAGAAATACATGGGTGTGTGAAGGCGAGGAGTCATCCTGATTAACACCATGATCCCAATATTGCCCAGAAGGGTTACACCATATACCAGAAGGAAGAACACGAAGAGCGGAACATGGAGTGATGAGCCATCTGTGAGTCCTAAGAGTATGAATGCTGTCAACTGTGTCTTGTTGCGTGCTTGCATTGGTCCAGAATATGGAACCTTCCAGGAAGAATGAGAGATAGAAAAGAGACATGAGATTGTAGCTCAGCTAGATAATTGATCAATTCTCAATTAAAAAAATAGAGACAACGGATCATCTACAAATGAGTTAATCACTAATCTAATTTAACTATTGATTACGTCATTATTAAAACCCATACAAATGATCAAATCTTTATTATGGCTATAGTCACACATATTTTTTTCTATTCCCATGCAATCTCACAAGTGCTTGCCTCAGTTAACATGTACAGTTCAGGGGTGAGCTACAACTAAAATACACCCATCCATAACGCCATTTCATTCAAGCTTTTACCTGTTCACTTTTTCACTAAGGCCCTGATTATGATGTTGGTCAGATACACAACCGACCAAAATCGTGTTGGAATGGAAACTGCCCGACTAGTAGTCAGCGTTTCCATCCCAAAAATTAGGATGCGACCACCCATGAGGCGGTCCAAAACATCAATTTTTCTATAGCAGCTTTTGTTGCGGATGGAAAAGAGCCACAGCACAAGCGGCATTGGAAAAATGGATGTTTGCAAGCATCCATGCACCGTGTGTCAGGCATAATGTGGTGCTTGGCACATGGGGTATGGATATTTGGGGGAGGCACAACAGGTGTCCCCCAGGCCTCATAGCGGAGGCCACGGAGGGATGGGGGCCCAAAATCTGTTTCCATCCGACTTTCAGTGGCAGTCGGACCACCATTGAAAGGTTGTATGAAAGGGACATCGAAATCCTTATGGTGGTGTCTGAGCAGGCATCACACTATTGTAGAGTATTACATTCTGACTGACAGTCAGACGGGGTCCTTGAGCCTGTTGGAAGCATTGGTCAGTCCCTCCACCTGCTGCCTCCAACTGCTGCACATAATAATGTGGCGGGCACCAGATGTCGGACGGACCGCAACCGTCAGCCTGTCCGTTGGGATCCAACTGATATCATTATGAGGCCCTAAGTGAGTCTATCATGTTGTTCATTTGATTTGTACTTTGCTCAACAGTTTGTTACTTTATTTCACTTGTTGATTTTCTTTTTAAGACCCTTCCACTGGTTTTACTTTGCATGCAATCTGGCCAATGATGTGAGAAGTGTCAAAAGTTTAGATGAACAGCTTTTTGGTAAAAAAAAATAAAAAAAACATTAGTTCAACTGTGATAGCAGGGCACAAGTAGCAAGCATTTCCTTTGGTACAATAGAGCAACACTAAAAACGGCAGTTGAGAAATAGAACACAATGCAATTTTCAGTGTAATGTAAACAGCTGCTCTCATCCTAATAAACCCCTCTGCAGCCTGCGACACCATCTCCCACCAGATGCTCCTCAATTAACCCTACCACATAGGAATATAAGGACTAGCACTCAAGTGGATCTCCTCCTTTCTCACAGGAAGAACCCAGAGAGTGAGACTCCCTCCATACACCATGGAGCCCAAAGCCCTCCTATTCAGAGCCCAGCAAGGATCCTCTCTCAGCCACATGCTATTTCATGTGTACATGACACTCCTCACAAGCATCATAAGATCCCAAGGGAATCAACATAGTTGCGTACACAGATGACACCCAACTCTTATTATCCCTCACTGACAACACAATCTCCACCAGAATCAACTTCACTGACTGCATGATCAGTGTAGTTTCCTGAATGGGAACCAACTGCCTACAGTTTAACATCAATAAGACAGCGTGCTGATGTTTATTGAACAAGACCTCACGCTGGGATGCATCCTAGTGGCCCACCAAGCTAGACTCATCACCTACACCCATAAACCACACCAACAATCTCAGAACCATAATCAACAACAAACTCACCATGTCTAGAGAGGTCAACACTGTCTCCAAATCCTGCTTCCTCATCCTGTGTATGTCATACAAGATCTTCAAGTAGATTCAACAGAAGACAGGGGGAATGTCACACAGCACTCATCACCAGGAGACTGGACAATGGCAACGCGCTCTGTGCTGGAATATCAGCCCATCCTCTGCACAGACTTTAGACCATCCAGAAATCTGCTGTCAGACTCATCCTGGACAACTCACGGTGCACCCTCTACACCCCATATCTCACAGAGCTCCACTTGCTGCCAATTTAAACTCCTCAAACACGCATTCAAGGCTCTACACAACACCAGACCCTGGACCCTCTTACCTTAACCACTGGTTGCAGAAACAGAACTGGACGTCACTCCTTCTCCTAGAATGCTGCCAAATCCGGGATTGCCTCCCACAGCACATTCAAACCTCCTCCTCACTTCCTGACTTCTGGAAGAAGCAGTAACACTGGCTGTTTCAAGCTAGCTGTGTGGGACCTGAAAAACCAGCCCCTCCTAGGTTCTGTCTCCAACCTTCACACCAGCTCAGCTATTCCCCTGACGGGTGATTATCTGCGCCTTACAAATCTACTTAAGATAACATTACATAACATAACAGGTAATTGAAAAATACAATTGGAAACAATGGGACTCAAAGGGAAAAAGTAAATGCTGACCACTCAAGTAAACGTTAGTGGTTCATCCCAGTTGAATGTTTTACTTTCAGGATTGTACTTTTTTGTACAGGTTGGAAATAATAGACAAGATGATTATGAAAAGCTGTAACAGAGCAGGGCTCTACAAATGTGTATATAATTTATTTGTCATCGGAATGTTGCCATGAGCTTCAATCTCAAAACTCTGTTGGAGGGAAAACCCCCCCAAAATGTGGTTAGTAAGACTGCTTATGTTTGGGCTTGCATGTCACATTATCTCCGGAGATGAAAATGTTTTGCATACTAACTTTTAGAAAAGAATATTAAATTGTTTAACTGGTGCCTCATGTTTCTCCACCCTTTCCATAATTTCTTCTTTTACACCACTACATCTGTTCATGTTGTAAGTAAGCTCACCTACACATTCAATCTGGTCCAGAGCAAATTGTGAATTTTTAACGGCTGGATGCCATTGCAGCAGTTCAAACTCCTTAACATACAAAGACCTACTCTGCTTCAGAGACACAGCATAACATAGACTCGTTGAAGAAGAGGGTGCTGCTGCACAGCTAGGGGGGCTGACTTTTGAAACTGGGGAATGAAGGACTGGGCTATTCTAAGGCCCAGCGGTGCCAGGGGACAACACCTGAAACCTTCGTGGGTTACCTGTTCCGGCGTACAAAACACAGAGACACGGGACACTTCCTGCGGCGTCAAAGATCAGCGTTTATTTACTGCAGGGATACAGAAATCGCAAGAAGTACACAACTTGTAGGTTCTGAGAGACTGCTTCAAATTGCAGAAGTGGATCGCTCCTTTTATACACATTTTCGTCATTGAACAACATGGCAAACAAAAGGTTACAACTCAGTTCCCACAGTAAACTTCAAAAGGGTCGCATTCATGTTTTCAGAAGCCCGGAACATAATTACAGCAGCATTGCCGGTTCCCAACTGTAAAAGCACATTATCCCCACATTAAGCACATTCCATTCTGACTGTAAACGAATTAGGAGAAGGGACAGAAACAGGTGCAAAGGAAAAACAAGGATGCACAACAGATTGGAAAAGAGTGTAGAGAGCAATATTGGAAACTTGATTGCAGGATCAAAGGACTCGTGCCTAATGCATGCACGACTGAAACAATAGACTAGCACGGCAAGATGAGCCTCGAGCGGAGCCATCTGCCCTTGCAGTGTCATCCCCCTCATCATAAAGACACCTTCAAAGGAACATGTGTCCTCCGCGAAAGCCTGGGAATCCCAGGGTCACAAAGCGGACAGTGTCTGTTCGCTGACTACTTGAGGGCAAGAGACAAAATGGATGCCGTATCTAAGATGGAACCCGAGGGTTCAGTTGGACATACCCAGAAAAATAAGACGAACCGTACATAGTAGCGTAGCGAAAACGCGTACACCCACTAAACTCGTCATTTGCGGTTCGTAGATACCAAACTCGTCCATATTCGAACAAACCCAAATGTCATTACGATTCTCACGGAACCTCAGACGCTCCTTTTGCCCTCATGTAGGCAAGCACTAGTCGAGATCAGAATCGATTTCGATATTCATCAAATCGTTCAGTTGTTGCTGGAACATCATTCTATCCATCAATGTCTCCTTGGTAACAGATGGCCGTCTTATACACGTTGTGGCACAGAGGCCACATAAGGCAGGACCACACTGCACACAAAGACAACACGTGAACAGAAACGTTACAACAACCCCTATGATCATCAGAATCTTCCAACCCCAAGTTGATATCAGGCCCCAAAACCATCCCAGAAGTGTCCAATTACCTTCGTCCACGTGTATGGACTCGGAGATCTTATGTAACTTCGAGATGGCTTGGTAAACAGTTGGAGCGTTGTCAGGGATGAAAATGCAACAGCTCGAATGGATCACTTTGCACACACCACCTCTATCTGCAAGAACAACGTCTAGAACCATACGGTTCTGCAACGTCATGAGTCTATCCGCCTGAAGTTCTGCTGTTAAATTACCAAGAGCACTCGCAGTTATGTTAGCAGTCAATTCTACCACACGGGTCAACTGTCTCAGGTTCCTACTATTAACCATAGGTCCCCAAAACGGCAAGAAACCCTTAAAGAAATCTCCTGCTTCTTGACCGGCAGTGTCCTCTTCACTAATAACGCCTCTCACAATTCTAGTCTTGTGATAGTCTGAGGCAACCGTAAAAGTCGGTGGCAAAAGATTCGCAATATAACAGGTACCCGAAAAGTCACGGGGCAACCATGTATATGCACGTTCATAACATACGAAATAGGTACCCTTGGCAGTCAAGAAAACAGGGGAGGAGAGCATCGGTAGAACATACGTATCACTACAAGCACTCTTCCCAAGTTGGGCTCTCGGATTTCGACCAAGACCTTTCAAGCAGAAATTACCGAGGTGAGGTACGATCCATATTGGAGACGAGCTCTTAAGCTGTCTATCACCCACTGACATACTATACTCAGCCTCACTCAGATCCTTATATGCTTGCACCTCTTCATCTGGAATAAGCGATGCATCAAAAATATCTCTATCTAAATCAGCAATCGCTATCGCCAAAGGCTTGTGGTACGGACCAGGACCGAAGTTTGCAGAGCGTGGCTCTCGACTGGGGTAGGAATCTAGTGCACTACGGAACATAGTTTGGAATGCTCGAGCTGACCCTTGGGAGCTATAAGGAAGAACCAAATACGGAATACCCCTATCCATGGTATGTGGCATTAACCCACACACCCAACAGTTGGTAGTATTCATCACCAACTGATGCTGATGTAGGAGTTGAACGAAGGAGTTATTCATGAATTCCGCACGTCTAACCTGTTCATGTTGGGGCAGAGGATGAAAGGAATGTGGGGAAACAGTGGTAATAGAACTTGGTTTAGGAGGAAAAGTAGGTGAAATGGAAGGCAATAACGACTGTATTCCAAAATACACTCCACCCACCAATAGCATAGAAACAGTCAGAAACAGCAGGAATACCTGAAACAAAAAACATTTTGTTCGTACAATCTTATGCAATTTTGATCTTTGCGCCGACATCCTTTCTACTTCCAACAGCTCAGAAAATGCCATCCTCTAAAAACCGTCCGTGACGTCCTTGACGCACTTCGTTCTGAGTAGCGATTATCAATTCCCAGGAGTTCCCAGGAATCGACAAAAAGTAACCGACCTAGTGTCAGGAACCTGCTAAACAGAAGGAAGTACCCGCACGGCCCTACGGTTAATCCGGATGATAGGTTTCCTTAAACAAACACCCAACTTAATAAAAATCTCTTAGCTGTGAAAAGCACACGTAGAAAGCAACTCGAAAATCGGAAAAGGATGTAATTGTTCTTAATGTTCGTGGCAACAGTAAAGGAAAATATAAGAAACATTTTATTAGTCTTTGTCATGTGAATGAAGAAAATATCGATTTCTTCCAGGTCGAGTCTGCTCTTCAAATAATTGTTCAGCTGGTGAAACAGTGTTCAGTCAATTAGATAACAATTCAGACCTTGAGTTCTCCAAAACTAACAAATCAACAGATGTGTCTGGCTGCAATGAATTGTCTCCTACATGTTGAGCATCACTAAACGGCACAAAACATAGAGGGGTCTCGGTTTCCGTTGCCGCAATACCAGTTCTCACCCAATTATATGCTGGTGAAGGGATCGGAACCTTTTTGGTATGGGTGGCATGCACCCAGTTCTTTCTGCCTTCCAACCGAACTGCAGTCCTTGTAGCCAACAATACTTGGAAGGGACCCACAAATCTCGGCTCCAAGTTGCGTTTTCTGCCAAAATTGCGGGTAACAACCCAGTCACCCGGTTGGAGCCGATGTCCAGGACCCTCTGTCTGTGCCGGTAAAGCTTCAAAGACCTGTTGATGAATTAACCTCAGTTTAGCAGTCAGATCATGAAGATAATCAATTAACATTGGATACTCAAGACTATCAAAGACCTTAGGCCTCGGGACTCCCCAAATGTTTGCAGGGCGGCCGAACACCATCTCATATGGGCTGAGCCCTACTCGAGAGTGCACAGTCGCCCTGGTCGATAAGAGAGCCAGAGGCAAGGCATCAGGCCATGACAAACCAGTCGTAGCTTGTATCTTCGCAAGTTTCAGCTTCAGAGTACCATTGTACCCTTCAACCAAACCAGCTGCCTGGGGATGATTGGCGCTATGGAATTTCTGTCGAATTCCAAGGCCCTTACACACACTCTGCATCACGCTTCCCACAAACTCGCTTCCGTTATCTGACCACACAATCCGTGGCATTCCATACCGAGGAAAGTATTCCTTCAGCAGGACTTTCGCTGTGGACAGGGCAGTATTATCCTTAAGAGGATAGGCCTCGATCCATCTGGAGAACGCACAAACCACAACTAAAACTTACTTTAGATTATTGCATCTCTCCATATGGATGAAGTCCAGTTGGATAACCTCAAAGGGACAGGCAGGAGGAGCAAAATGGCCGGGTGGAGTGGGGGTGCCCTTGCCAGGATTATGCATCAAACACACCATACAATTCTTAACCACCCTCACAGCACATTTAGCAATACCATCATTCTTCCATACAGGGGACAACAACTTACATATACCTTTCGCGCTAATATGTGACAAACCGTGAGCCATAGTCACAACGGCTAGCACATATGCATCCGGTAACATCCACCTCTGACATTCCGACAAGTCAACCCAACATCCACGCATGTCCAACTTTCCCGTGCTTTCTTTCCACTTGGTCTTTTCAGTTTCAGTGGCCTCATTCTGAATTGCTTTCACGCTCTCAACAGTGTCTTCACACATACCAGTCTCCGTCGGCCACCTCACTGAACTCGTAACATACATTCAGGTTGCAAGATTCTTAGCCGTTTCCTTAGCAATCTCATCCGCAAATGCATTACCACGACCAACATCATCCGTAACCTTTCGATGCGCACTACATTTAATGATCGCCACCTGTTTAGGCAATGTGAGTGCATCCAAAAGATCGTTCACGAGCTGTCCGTGTTGGATCTTCGTACCATGCGATGTCATAAATCCCCTTTCTCTCCACAATCGACCAAAACTATGTGCAACACCAAACGCATACTGACTATCAGTAAACACATTCACTCGCTTTCCCTTAGACAAAACACACGCTCTTGTCAACGCAATCAACTCTGCCGCTTGCGCTGAACTCTGACTCAATCTCGCAGTTTCCACAACCGTGCTCAACGTCACTACAGCATATGCAGTCGTCACATCACCATTCGGCAAATTAAAACATGAACCATCAACATACAAAGTGCCATCGGGGTCTGTCAATGGAGTGTTTTTCAGGTCCACACGACCCTTCGTTTCTTCCTCAGTTCGTAAATAACAATCCTGTGGTGGTACACCATTTGATTCCATATTAGTCGGCAACAATGTCGCCGGATTCAGCACATTACAACGCTTGATCTGTATATGACTTGCCAAAAGCGTCAGCAACCTTGCACTCGTCAGATGTTGAGTTTTTGTCCGATTCAGGAGAGTGTCAACTGCATGAGGAACCATCACTATGAGCATATTATCCATGACCAGACCTGCGGATTGTCGAATAGACACCGCAGCTGCCGCTGTCGCTCTCAAGCAACTCGGCAACGCTCTAGCTACCGGGTCTAAGGTCGAGGAAAAATATGCACACGGACGCTGCTTACCACCAAATTGTTGCGTCAAAACACTCAACGCACAACCTTCTCTCTCGTGAACGTATAGTGTACATGGTTTACTGTAATCAGGAGTACCTAACACAGGAGCTGAACACAGCGCATCACGCAGTTCACAAAAACTTTTCTGACATTCTTCCGTCCATGGCAAAGGAGTCGAAACATCCTTGCACGTGAGAGCTATCAATAGCTTCGCTAGCAGTGAAAAGTTCGGAATCCACTGCCTGCAGTATGACGTGATACCTAAAAAGGCACACACATCTCTCTGAGTTGTTGGCACAGTCATTCGAGCAATTGCTGCAATTCTTTCAGGGGTCAACCTTCTTCCCGCCTTTGACAATAAGTGACCTAGATAGGTTACTTCTTGACAACAATATTGCAATTTAGAAGGTGACACTTTGTGATGTAAGTCACATAGATGCTGTAACAGTGATACTCTAGCAGTTCTGCAAATCTGTTCAGTGTCAGCAGCTACCAACAGATCATCAACGTACTGAATCAAGGCCGCACCAGCCGGTAACACAAACGCATCAAGTTGACTCTTAAGAGCTTGGCTGTAGATCGATGGACTCTCACAGTAGCCCTGAGGTGCGCGTTTGAACCTGAAGCTGCGACCACCTAATGAGAAACCGAATAGATCTCTGCTTTCCTCAGCAATCGGAATGCTAAAGAAAGCATTCTTCAGATCAATTACCGAAAACCATGACGCAGAAGCTGGAATCAGAGTCAGCAAAGCTGTAATGTCAGGCACCACGGGAAATTGTGGAATAACAATCTTATTTACCTCCCTTAAATCAATAACAAAATGATACACAGGAGGCTTGGATGGATCAGTTCGTTTCAAAATAGGTAACACAGGACTATTACACACGTTACCCCGAGTTTCCTCAATGACATCTTTATCGATCAAATCGTAAATGATGGCTAATAGTGCTTGTTCTCCATCAAGAGAGATACGATACTGGGGAATGCGTGGCAGTCGCACGTTGGATTTCAATTGAACAACATAAGGTGGGATGTCCAGCAGGCCCACGTCATTGGGACCTGTTGCCCACAAAGACTCAGGAAGAGAATTCAATTCCGGTGGGAGCTTATCAGTCGACAAATACATAGGAGAGATCACTCTCTGACCCAACGTAAGCTCCACTCCCGCGGGAGAACAGTACAAAGTCGCATATAACCGCTTCAACAAATCCAGGCCCAAAAGATTCTCACCACAACCAGTAGTCAAAATCAAAGGAGCTTCTAACTCATGAGACCCAATTGTAAGGGGCAAAGGGCTAGAAACTGGATTGCTAACGGGGGCGCCAGAGAATCCAACGGAAACATTCGTTAAGCCAGACAAAGGCGCGCCAGGGAGTTTCGAATGCATGATGGAACTTTTCGCTGCACCAGTGTCCAACAGAAAAGGCTCAACTACGCCCAATGTGGCAACTGCGACATAAGGCCCTCTCTGATCAACCGGAACCGATACTACTCCCTCTCTTTGTCTATGGCTGTCCTAGTAATTACCGTCAGCATCAACATCATGCTCGACATAATAGTCGTCCACATGATACTGCGCAGATCTACCAGACGATGAATCGCGCCGATCAAAGCAATTTTGCGAGTCTGATGAAGTGACAAAACGCTCGTTCTGATTCTGAGTAACACCGCGACCTCTACCACGTGACGCCTGTTGAGGACCACTACGACCTCCTCGAGCCGAAACACCATTGTTTCGGTCATGCAAAACTGGACAATTCAACTTCAGATGGCCCTCACCCCTACAATATGCGCATTGATTATACCCCAGCATAGATCTGCGATCTAGAAAACTGTGATTGTAATCGATTTGGCTGTTGCGAGTCAATTTGATTCGAGCGCGGAGGGTACGCTTGCTGCAATAAGACCTTAGTTTTAAGATCCTTCGTTTTCTTATCTGCGCGTTCGCTTTCTTCTTTCTCTCTATTTGCGTAGTATTGGGCCGTGGCTAATATCTGAGCAGTGGTAGAAACGGCCCATGACCTTTAGAATTCTTCAATTTGTTGCTTAGTTCAGGCAACAAATTAGATACAAATTTATCTACAAACAATTGCTGACCTCCCTCAGAGCTCATATCCTGACCACTATGATCGATAAATGCCTCCTCAAATCTCGTAAAGAAATCGGAGACACTCTCGCCCTTCTTTTGTTTGCACGCAGACAATTTGTCCCAGTTAACTCTTATTGCTGGCATAAGTGTCTTCATAAGTGTAATTATCCTCTGGGGCAGATTTTCAATGAGCTGTTCAGGTTTAGCCCCACCAACTTGCCGTCCGTCAGCCGCCGCAAGAGCAGCCCAATCACCGCCTAACTCAGCTGCGTGATTCTCTTGACGGATTTTCGCCCAAATCGGTTGAGGTACTACGTTACCAAACAACATGTCGATATCAGCAAGGTTCATAACAGTAGCATCCACTAATTGGGATAACTCCTTATAATAACCTGCAGGATTTTTGCGGGGGTCAGGCAAAGTCTGCTTTACCTGCAAAACTTCCGATCGCTTCCACGGGAGGTGTATCCAAACTCTCTGAAAGTGTGGTAGAACAACAGGATTAGCAGCAGGATCACCTGGCATCCATACTGGGGGAACTTCCCGCATAGGATACTGACCAGGTTGTGCCGTCCGCTCCTCAGTTTCGTCCTTAAACAATGCTCGAGGTTGTACTGTAGACCGAAAAGATAACAAACGCTCTAAAGCACGTCGGACATTAGCACCCACAATCATACCATTCGAAAATTGATTCTGAAGCTCAGTGATCTCGGGCGGTACATTATCTACCGCATCATTATCCCACTCTTCTCTCAAAGATTTACACATTTCCTCATACACAAATCTTTGTGTGGGCTCATTAAACTGAGAGAACGTCTCAAAAACTATACGCGAAGTGTACTTCGCAGGATGCCTAATCCATTTACGTGCCATTTTCACTAACGACTCACGTTCTCTACCATCAGGAATTTGACTGCGCCTCTGAGCGACATCAGAAAGATCGGACCCGAGTATCGGTCCAAAAAGTGGAGAATAGAGATTAGCAACAGCATTAAATATACGACTACGAACGGAAGGAGAAGAAGAAGGAAGTACAGGAGCAACAACATTAGGAGTAAACGTAGAAACAGTAGCAGTAGTCGGGATAACAGGAGTAGTAGTAAGATTGGGCTGATGAGATACTGGCAAAGGAGCAGTAGGAAAAAGAGCGGGTAAAGGAGGATGAACAATTTGAGGCAGAAGGGGATTCGGAAGAACAGGAGGAACGACAGGCTGACCAGCAGCCGCCAGGACAACAGGTTGAGGAACAGGAGGAATCACAGGACCCACAGTATCTGGTGCATAGGGAGGTGGTGATTTCAATAGATAAGACAATAATGGATCCTCTACCGCTTCTTCTCCCGTCTTATCAGGACTAGACGGTAAAACCGGATAACATTTATCCACCGCCATATGATGAAGTCTAGCAAAAACTTCCTGCTCCTTCTCGTCTTTGTCTCGCTGATACTGTTCTGCATTTCGCATCACCGTAATAACACCTTCTCTCTTATTTTTCTTAATCTGTTTGATTTCTTTCTGCTTGGCCTCTTTACGCCATAACCGAAAGGAATCAAACATGGCCGGCCTAGCCTTCTTTTTAAACAATTTAGCTTCAAGATTATCTAATATTGCAGTTTCGAAACTACCATGGGATGGCCAACTAAGAACACCATCATTTCTAGTGTAACGAATCCAATATTCATTATATACGATAGGACCTACTCCGTGGCGACTATAGAGCTCATAAATTGGAGTTCCAACTGGAGGTATCGGACATGAATCCTCCAGTCGGGAATCCGTGCTGCAACATTTAAGGAAACCAAACAAAGTACTACGGCCAGGCATCGTGCACACTAACCGAGTTTACAAACTTCAAGGGCTATCGAATTACGATGGCCTCGCAAAAAAAAATGCAAGACCCTCAGTTTTTGGCAATTGCAATTGTCAAATAAAACCCAACAACTAAGAACCAACAACTAAGAACCACAAATGCAATGGAACCATGCAAACAACCAGGGTTAGCGACCCACAAATACTTAACTGAAAGAGCAATGGCGTCACCAGGAAGGCCCGTCTATCGTCTCGCCGTACAAAGGACTACGCCAGGCGCCAAAACAGGTTGACAGTCAGGGCATCAGTCCGTCGCAGCCGTCAGGAGGCGGGAATCTTCGCGGGAAAAGTCTTCGGACCACTTATTTCGACAACTGGATCGATGAAGCGGGGTGCACCTTCCCTCGGAGATTTCACACGAAGTTCCTCACGATCGTCGGGCTTCGGACCGGTACCGCTGATGTCGCCCCACGTTGGGTGCCAACTGAAGGACTGGGCTATTCTAAGGCCCAGCGGTGCCAGGGGACAACACCTGAAACCTTCGTGGGTTACCTGTTCCGGCGTACAAAACACAGAGACACGGGACACTTCCTGCGGCGTCAAAGATCAGCGTTTATTTACTGCAGGGATACAGAAATCGCAAGAAGTACACAACGTGTAGGTTCTGAGAGACTGCTTCAAATTGCAGAAGTGGATCGCTCCTTTTATACACATTTTCGTCATTGAACAACATGGCAAACAAAAGGTTACAACTCAGTTCCCACAGTAAACTTCAAAAGGGTCGCATTCATGTTTTCAGAAGCCCGGAACATAATTACAGCAGCATTGCCGGTTCCCAACTGTAAAAGCACATTATCCCCACATTAAGCACATTCCATTCTGGCTGTAAACGAATTAGGAGAAGGGACAGAAACAGGTGCAAAGGAAAAACAAGGATGCACAACAGATTGGAAAAGAGTGTAGAGAGCAATATCGGAAACTTGATTGCAGGATCAAAGGACTCGTGCCTAATGCATGCACGACTGAAACAATAGACTAGCACGACAAGATGAGCCTCGAGCGGAGCCATCTGCCCTTGCAGTGTCATCCCCCTCATCATAAAGACACCTTCAAAGGAACATGTGTCCTCCGCGAAAGCCTGGGAATCCCAGGGTCACAAAGCGGACAGTGTCTGTTCGCTGACTACTTGAGGGCAAGAGACAAAATGGATGCCGTATCTAAGATGGAACCCGAGGGTTCAGATGGACATACCCAGAAAAATAAGACGAACCGTACATAGTAGAGTAGCGAAAACGCGTACACCCACTAAACTCGTCATTTGCGGTTCGTAGATACCAAACTCGTCCATATTCGAACAAACCCAAAAAATGTCATTACGATTCTCACGGAACCTCAGGAACCAGGTTCTAGTCTGACGGGAGGCTCAAAAATCCTGTGATTCTGGACAAATCACTTAATCTCCCCATTCCTAAAAAAAGGAATGTGTCCTTATGTAATGCAGCTGGTGTCATGTAAAGCACCTTGATGCCTTTGGGTCGAGTTTGCACTATATAAAATAACTACAAAAAAAGGAAATATCCAGGGCCTCATTTATAAAAAGTGTTGCATCGCTGGTTCAAACCAGTGATTTAACACTTTTCACTACGCCCTCCTTGCAACACCATGGAAGCGCAATTTTCACAATATGGTGCTCCATGGCGCAAGTATTGAAAGATGCATCAGAAGTCCGGACGTATCTGTTGGCACAAAAGCCATGCATTGCTGGATTGTGTCGTAAGCATGGCTCAACTCCAGCAATGCATGGGGAAGACCTATACCTTTTACACTGCGTCACCCTTATGCCTGCTATGAGACAGGCATAAGGTTTTGACTCAATGTACTCAGTGGTACCCTAGAAGTGGTGCAGTGAAATCTGATAGATTTCACTGTGCCACTTCTACGAGGCTTTCTTGCGGGGGAATGCCCACCCTGCATACATCATACCTGACGCAGGTATAATGTGGTGCAGGGATTTACAAAGTAACCCATCTGCCTAGATGCGTCACTTTGTAAATATGGTGCAACGTGGCGCATTACTTACTCCGCAGCTGCAAACATGAAAAGCGACGTAACGGCGTCGCAAAAGTGTTGCATAGGGCTCATAAATAAGCCCCCCTGTTGCTAGTACTTCCTCTATCTTCAGAAAATGTTCACAGTCAAACTGGATCCCCTGAATATGAGAGGAACCCCTGTATTCTTGCTTAATAGCAATAGCCCATCTATCCTAACCCTTGAATCCGCTTTGCAGCCCCACAAGTTTAAGGTAAAGCTGGAGACAAAATTCTCTCCACACTTTTTTATCAGTTCTTCCAGCAACTTTGAGGTAATTTAAGTCTCTTCTATTTCTGTCACCTGCATGTGAGCGCTTAGAGCAGATTTTAAAAGATGAAATCGCTGTGGTTGGTGACAAACCCTATGCAATTAAAAGTAGAATCTGAATAAGGGACGGATACTAAAAGTGCGACCATCGACACGGATAAGGAATATTGGCTGTTACCTAGGCCTTTGGATCCACTTGTACTTTGAAGTATCAAATTAAAGTTGTTACGAAGTTAGGACCTGGGTGTTACAGTCCAGACAAATCGATCCTCTGTAAATTGTGGAACGCTCAACGTACTTACAATTTTTGTCCAGAACCCAGGCCTTTATGGAATTTGTTCTATTATTGAAACTATTCGATTGTTGGATCAAGACAAAGTTATATTTGCCCTGACGAAGTTCCATTTGGAACGAAACACGTTGGCTGAAGTCCAAGCTTTTAATTGAAAATTCAATAAAGAGTCTATTTTGGAATATATACAGAATTTTTTGACTCCATCTTGGTGCACCGTCCTTCTCTCCTTGCAAATAAAACTACTGTTTACTATGTTTTCTCTCACCTGCTTTATCAAAGTGTGACCTAATTCCTATTTTGTAAGTTTCTCAAATACAAAAGCTACTCCATTTCTTTGATTTTCAAAAAACAATATTAACAGCCACTTGATTTCATGGATGAAAAAATCTCCACACCTTTAGGACCCATGCTTGGGAAGACTGCCCTGTAGCTGCCTGACATTAGGAGCGCATATCCTAGCTTCTTCATAAAAGGAGATTAGGGAGTGGGTTTAAAACATGCACTTTATCCTGCAAGATTTTAGAGCAGGGTGTGTGGCCACAGTGCTCCAGCAGAAAAAAATCATGTGTGAAGAAGACAATTAGGTGCCACCAACACTGAGCTGTACCAAGATAAAGAAGGCATTACTCATTTTGCCAGCCGTATATGTAACTCAGGCATGTAGGGAGAGAATTTATCATTATTATGTCACAAAAATACATCCACAATCTAAAGTTTTGATGTTCATGGGGTTTTTGTGGCAACAAAAGTAAGAAATATGGAGTGAAGTCGAATGTGTTATATGTTAAAATGAAGGCTATTGATACCCATGAGCACAACATTTGCCTTCAAGTTTCCTTCTAATATGTATGTTTATGATTCAGATTAAAACTCCGTTCGCCTGTGTAGAACTTGTGTACCCATTTACATGACATTCCAAAGCCCATGCTTTATTTTCCTTTTTCCTTTTTCAGTTTTCCTTTTTGTTTAAACACAGACATACAGCTTCACGCACCAATCAGCGGCGGCCGGCACAGGTAAACTCTATGCGGCGAGGTGGAGTGGGAGGAGGGGGGGAGGAGTCGACAGATGACAAAATAGGTGTATAATTAAATAAATAAATAACACCTATTCCGTCGTCAGTCGGCTTCCCCCCCTGCCCTGCCTCACCGCGCTTACTTGTTCCAGCCCCCACCACCACCAATATGTGCTCCTTATCATGTTACATTTATTTTAGATTTAAGTCTGAAAACATCTCTGGCAATCTTACATCTGTGATTTAGTGGAGCGGGGGGAGGCGGGACACTAAATCGATTTCTTTTTTAAAGCAAAAAATATAACTTTAGGATAATTAGCAGACCTGAATTTGCGCCAGGGCGAAACATTCAGATGTCCAGAGTCAAACCTGGGGGACAATGGCAAACAGGTGGATTATCTACTGATACCTATGAATATCTCATTCCATATCCTATACATAGCCACCACTGGTTGGCACAGTCCTCATGTAATGCAATTGGTGCTCATGTAAAGAGCTCTGATACCCCATACCTTCAGGTCAAGTTTGCGCTATATAACTTTGCTGCACTGCAATGCATGACAGAGAAAGGGCAGGAATGCGTTTTATTAAGGCAGTATGGCGCATTCCTGCCTTTTCCCCTGTGCTGGTGCCCTTTTAGCAGCCTAGAGCCAACGTAGGCACCTTTGCACCATGGTGCAAGGGTGCCTGCATTGCAAGCAGGATTGTTTTTGTGCAGAAAGAGACACCTTCTTGCACAAACACAATCCTGAGAAGCACATTCCTCTTTCTATGTGTGCTGTAGAATGCAGCACACATAGAAAGAGGATGTAACAAGGAGAAATAAAGATTTATCTTCTTGTTACGCCTCAACTGAAAAGGCATATCTTTTTGCTATCAGTTGTGGTAAATCTGGGAATGCATCAAAAACAGTGTAATTTACGCTGTGTTGCCTCACTTCAGATATATGGAGCCATTCAGGAGCATCTTCCTAAATCTCATGTAAGATTTGCGTCACTCTAGCACCATGTTGCGTGGTCCACAAGTGATGCCAACTGGCTCGTAAATAGGCCTCTGAGATCTTAATATGTACATGTGCCCACATCGGATATGAAAATTGGACTACTGAAAATTTTCTTCCATTACAAAGCCAACTCTGACCAGGGATTTTCTGTCGATTAAACAGGAGCTCGGGTTTGAACCATATTGGGATTATATTCTAAAACCGATGGACAGGAAGCTCTACCACCAGTTTAGGGCAGGTTCCCTTCTGATTAGAGCTTTCTCTAGCAGATGTTCCAAGCCAACGACAGAATTGTGCCCGACGTGTTTAGCACAGTCTGAATCAATCGCCCATATCCTATTTGTTTGCCCGGCCTACAGGCTACCAAGGTTGAAATGGCTCAAACCCATCTGTAACACCCTTGGCACGAGAGCTGCTAAGGAGGCCCTGAGAATACTACAGACATGCACTCAGGAATCCATTGTTATTGCCATGGCAAAATTCCTGAGTTGGGCATGGGCGATACGGGCCAAAAAATTAAGGGTCTACTGTTCTGACCTGTCTTAATCTGTTTTGCCCTAATTTTGTGGGATGCGTGGCAGCTTTGAATTTGCTACCCTGTTGAGTCTTGAGGTGGGGCTATTGATCTTATGAATGACCGGGGTAGCCCTTTATCTTTCAGACTGCTATACCTCCCTGGTTTACCGCTTTCTTTTTTCTAACCAACCAAAGCTGTGCGGACATATTCTAAATCCCATTCTCTTAAATAATTGTTTTTATAGTATATCAGAGTTTGTTGATCTATTGGATTATTATCTTATTTTAAACATCTTACTGCAATTGTTTCATAATAATTATATTTCTGTAGGGGTACGCGTTTACGGACCGTACCCACGCCCCCCAGAGCGTGGGTACGGTCCGTACACGCGTACCCCTACATCACCACTACAATGGTGGTACGGACCGTACCCGCGCCCCCAGAGCGTGGGTACGGTCCGTACACGCGTACCCCTACATCACCACTGCAATGGTGGTACGGACCGTACCCACGCCCCCCAGAGCATGGGTACGGTCCGTACACGCGTACCCCTACATCACCACTACAATGGTGATACAGGACGTACCCACGCACCTCAGAGCGTGGGTACGGTCCGTATCACCATTGCAGTGGTGATGTAGGGGTACGCGTGTAAGGACCGTACCCACGCCCCTCAGAGCATGGGTACGGTCCGTACCACCATTGTAGTGGTGATGTAGGGGTATGCGTGTACGGACCGTACTCACACTCTGGGGGGCCTGGGTACGGTCCGTACACGCGTACCCCTACATCACCACTGCAATGGTGGTACGGACCGTACTCACGCCCCCCAGAGCGTGGGTACGGTCCGTACACGCGTACCCCTACATCACCACTACAATGGTGGTACAGGACGTACCCACACACCTCAGAGCGTGGGTACGGGCCGTACCACCATTGTAGAGGTGACGTAGGGGTACGTGTGGTACGGCACACCCTATGAATGCAGGGGTACGGGCCGTACCACCCGTACCCTTACGGCCCCATTACATGATGGATACAAGGCGTACACACGCCACGAATGTTGGTTTACGGCTTGGTGCAGCACATCAGCTGTAAATTGGGGGTGGTGTATACCCAGGACAGCAGTGTACCATAGCAAGGGGGCAAGTGGGTGGGTGGGTGACTGGGTGCAGAGGAATACCACCAGTGGACACAGACATGGGGGTGGGTGCCTATCACTCCCAGCAGTGGACAGAGACATGTGAGGGGTGGGTGCCTATCACTCCCAGCAGTGGACAGAGACATAGGGGTGGGTGCCCATCACTCCCAGCAGTGGACAGAGACATGGGGGTGGGTGCCTATCACTCCCAGCAGTGGACACAGACATGTGAGGGGTGGGTGCCTATCACTCCCAGCAGTGGACACAGACATGTGAGGGGTGGGTGCAGAGGAATACCAGCAGTGGGCACAGACATGGGGGTGGGTGCCTATCACTCCCAGCAGTGGACAGAGACATGTGAGGGGTGGGTGCCTATCACTCCCAGCAGTGGATAGAGACATGGGGGTGGGTGCCCATCACTCCCAGCAGTGGACAGAGACATTGCGGTGGGGGCCTATCACTCCCAGCAGTGGACAGAGACATGTGAGGGGTGGGTGCAGAGGAATACCAGCAGTGGACAGAGACATGTGAGGGGTGGACACAGACATGGGGGTGGGTGTCCATCACTCCCAGCAGTGGACAGAGACATGGGGGTGGGTGCCTATCACTCCCAGCAGTGGACACAGACATGTGAGGGGTGGGTGCCTATCACTCCCAGCAGTGGACACAGACATGGGGGTGGGTGCAGAGGAATACCAGCAGTGGACACAGACATGGGGATGGGTGCCTATCACTCCCAGCAGTGGACACAGACATGGGGGTGGGTGCAGAGGAATACCAGCAGTGGACACAGACATGGGGGTGGGTGCCTATCACTCCCAGCAGTGGACACAGACATGGGGGTGCATGCAGAGGAATACCAGCAGTGGACACAGACATGGGGGTGGGTGCCTATCACTCCCAGCAGTGGACACACACATGTGAGGGGTGGGTGCCTATCACTCCCAGCAGTGGACACAGACATGGGGTGGGTGCCTATCACTCCCAGCAGTGGACACAGACATGGGGGTGGGTGCAGAGGAATACCAGCATTGGACACAGACATTGGGGTGGGTGCCTATCACTCCCAGCAGTGGACACAGACATGTGAGGGGTGGTGCCTATCACTCCCAGCAGTGGACACAGACATGGGGGCGGGTGCAGAGGAATACCAGCAGTGGACACAGACATGGGGGTGGGTATTTATCACTCCCAGCAGTAGACACAGACATGGGGGTGGGTGCAGAGGAATACCAGCAGTGGACACAGACATGGCGGTGGGTGCCTATCACTCCCAGCAGTGAACACAGACATGTGAGGGGTGGGTGCCTATCACTCCCAGCAGTGGACACAGACATGTGAGGGGTGGGTGCCAATCACTCCCAGCAGTGTTCAGAGACATGGGGGTGGGTGCCTATCCCTCCCAGCAGTGGACAGAGACATGTGAGGGGTGGGTGCAGAGGAATACCAGCAGTTGACACAGACATGGGGGTGCCTATCACTCCCAGCAGTGGACACAGACATGTGAGGGGTGGGTGCCTATCACTCCCAGCAGTGGACACAGACATGGGGGTGGGTGCAGAGGAATACCAGCAGTGGACACAGACATGGGGGTGTGTACATCCTTATCAGATGATCCCAACTCCATGGGTGTATGTACGCATCCCGATATTTGGACTATGTTGATAGTGCCATAACAACACATCACTGACAGCAGTGTCCCACTCCCATGAGGATGGATGTCTTTCCCCCACTGCCTGACACACCACATGTGGGTGTGAGGACAAATCACACATGCATACCCACCCCTGGTGGATGCAGCACAACACACACACAGAGATCATGCCACAAGACTGTATGGCCATGTCAATGCCTACTAAACTAAGAGAGACAAAGGGAACACACACTGTCACGCACATCCCAGGACTGATAGGAATGTACAGGTGCTGGGACAGCCACCAAGATTTTATCTGTCATGGAAGGAATAGGGTGGAGTTCCCACAGATACAATGCCCACAATTGTGAGTCAGGTGTTCAAATACCCTGCAGAACAAGTACCATATGTGTGCTAGGCTGGGAGTACACACATGCATTGTGCGGAAAAGGGACAATTTCTCCATGAAGGCATGGCAAAATACTCTATACACAAGTACAGTGAGTACCAGGGATGGCACAGACGATGCAGCCGGAGACATTGCTGAGCAGGCATGGCCAGAGTTGAAGGGATCCATCACCAACAAAGGAAATGTAGACACAGGGCAACACAACAATTGTGCAACCCTCTGCAGGGGAGATGTCAGGTGCCACAGAGGAAGGAACACTCCTAGGGACAATGTCTCCAAACACAAAGAGCAGACACGACCAAAGATTCTTTGCAGAGACCTTGTGAGGGCACGTAGATACCAGGTTCCACCCCATGAGATGCAGACTACAACATTTCCATGAAACATAACACATTCCCACAACCCCAACTCCTGGAGCCTCAGCATCAACATCAATACATGAAATGCAAGACTTTTCAAAACGGAAAAGAAAATGCTTTATTCAGCATGAAAAAATAAGATGTAGTAAAGAACACTATGTACAAAGGCCAATGGCCAGTCCAGATGTGAAGTCCTTGGGGGGGACACATGGCCACGCGTCTCCCCTAGCTTGCCTGCACATCAGAATCCTCTGGTTCGTCGACTGGGGGGGAAGCATCATGTGTTGAAGGACCAGGCACCGCAGGGACAGGAGGGGGTGCAGGGACGGACGACTCCACCACAGGGGGTGGGGCAGCGCCAAAGGTGGAGGCGAGCTCGGCGCTGCACACTTCTGCCAGATCTTCAAGCGTCTCCCCTGCACCCGGAGAAACAACAGGCCCCAAGGAGGGGTGGGGTCGGAGGGATGGGCTGCAGCACTACTGGGGGAGGTGGTGGACAGGTTGGGGGACTTAACTCCCCTACCCGTGGAGTGCCTTGATCGTTTGCGCCCAGGTGAACTAGTGGAGCTGAGGCCCAGCCCAGCGAAGTAGGCCTCCTTCTCCGATTCTGGGGTAGGGGAGCCAAGGGGAGTGACATCGGAGGGACTGGGAAGTGAGTCATGTGGACGAGGACTGTGGCTGCGTGCCTGCCTGCTTCCCCCTGAGTGTGCGTGTCAGGAGGTGTGTGCTTGCCCTTACGTGGTGGTGTGCTGCTTCTGTCTGGTGGGGTGCGTGTGTGTGGATGTCTTGGTGTGCTTGGGACATGCATGGGTGTGGGACTTGTGGATGGTGCAGGGGTAGGGGGGGACGCAGCGCTGCATGTGACTCACTGCTGCCGTCAGTGACGGGTCCAGGTGTTGAAAACTAAAACAGCGATATGATTAAGCATTCACTAAAGACATTAACTCTCCTTTCTTAGAAAATGTCTGTTGTCTTATGTTGACTAATGTCTGGACTCCATTTTGTATTGTCATGTCTCCACGTGCTGTGCACGAGAAGAGTCCTTCCTTCTCGCTAGTTGCTCTTGTAATCTGCCCATGCCCAGACTTGACCACATCTGTTATCAGTTAGTCCTTGCTTGACCATGTTTTCGCGGGCTCAGGAAATTGGTTACTCCGCCCACATATTGGTTCTGTATCGAAAATGTCCATAAAAGGTAAAAGAACTTTGCCTCATGATGTATCCACCCACTTATGAGCCCCTCCGTTATGTATAAAAGGGGACCGTGTACGCAAGTTCTTTGTACTACTCTATGCAATACTGAAGAGTGTTGTATAGGTTGTAGGACCACCCTTAAGGGTTAATAAACTTTGTCTTTGTATTTGCAGCTTCCGTGCCAACTTCCTTCTAACCTTTGTTACAGGAGAGCGAACCCTTGTATCTCTGCGGGCCTAGCTGGGGCTTGTTTTCTTCAATTGGCGCCCGTCACGTAGGGCTCATCGACGACTCGGATGCTCGAAGGATTGGTCGTGACGAAGGTGAGGAATTTGGCCGGGGATGTGATCACTGCCAGCGGCGGTTTTAGTCCTGGCATCCCGAGGTTTCTTCCTTCCCTTCCGAACTGACCTTCTGGGTGGCGCCCGTCCTCGACTGAGACCTCTTCTGTCGGTTTGCTGTGATAGCCGTTTGGGCGAATTTTGGAACTTGGCAGTTGGAATCTGGACACTCTTGATTGGTAAGAACCGTTGTACGGTACTTGCTCCGAGTTTTGAAGCCTGAGTTGGCTATTTGAGTTTGATTTGTGATGACCGGTCATATTTTGTATTGATTACTGTGAGAATATATGCGTTGCAACACATATAGGCAGGTAATGTGGAGAGATTTCTCCGGAACTGTGACAATTTGAGCGGCACAAAGTTTAAGTGCCATTTTTTGGATAATACTGCATATTCTGCATTATTTTTGAGCATGCCTGCTTTCAGCGCACTCCGTAAGTGGTGCTGCTGTTTTGGAAACCGGTTAAATCTCGAGGAATCTGCTCCAGCCCCCCCAGAGGGGACTCCTAATAGGGATATGTATGTGAAGCATGGTCTTTCCTCTATAATGTACAGCACAGTGTGGAGGAAATACACCAAAAAGGATCCTGAGTTGCGCTGGCCCTTGTATGGATCGTTTGATATGCGTACGATTGAGTATGTGGAACAGTGTATGTGTAAACGGCGTGCTCGGCAAGACATGTTTGAATGTGTACGGTTATGGGTGAAGGAAGTGCGTGAACGAGAGAAACGTGAGAAAGCACTGTTTGACAAAGAACAACGGAAAAATGATCATGTGAGAGCGCAGGAAGCGAAGCGCCAGGAGGAAAGAGAATTGGCGGAGAGACAAGAGAAAGAGCGTAGGTTGCAAGTCTCGGGTCAATATGCTGTCCGCCAGCCACTTTATCCTGTCCTTACTAATCTTGAAGATGATTTTTATTTATTAGATCGTTCTCCGCCCCCTTATGCTGGCGCGTCCGCCCCGAGATCGCAGGATTCTGGAGTGGTTTCGGATAAGGTAGACACGCCGTCTATGTTATCAGTTGATCGTATGGGTGAGCTTCGGAAAATTTCTCTTCGTGCATTGAAGGGCAAGTTATCCCTTACTGAGTTATTGGATTCTTTGGAACAGTGGCAGGACAGGGAGAAGTTGTATTTTCTGGGCGCCTTTTCTGATGAAGTGATTTCTGCCTTTCGGAAATATTCAGACGTTTTTGAGCCTGATGATGTAGTATTAGATGCTAAAGCATTGCGTAACGGTGTTTTTTCTCCCTCTAAGGCACCTGATGCGGTTCGACGGCTGTTTGCATTACGGGACGCGGCGAGTGACCTTAAAGAGAGAGCGCGCCTACAGGCAGGGGAACAGGAGCAGTCGAATCCACGTATCGGCGATGACCAGTCATCTACCTCCCATTCAGATAAGAACGAACTAGTGCATGCTAAACCGATGCGAGAGGCAGCACCTTTGTATGTTCCTCCTAAAGGAGCGGGAACTAGTTCGGATATTACTTCCGCCGATGCTAAGGGATATTTTGTGTATAATTGGGTCTATACTCCCTGGCATAGGGCTGATGTTATGGCATTAAAGAATGCATTGCCTGACCCCCGCAAGAACCCAGCGGCCTTTTATGAAGAGGTCGAAGGGGCCTTGAATTCTTGTACTATGACTTTAGCAGATATAGATTTGTTCTTTGGACTCATATTACCACCTGATATGTGGAGATCTGTGCGAAAGGTGGATGATGTTCCCGCTTTTAAGGCTAGGTGGTCTGAGATTGAGGATGAGGATAGGGAAAGAAAACCAGCGCAAAAACCACCGCGGATTATTTTAGATCTTCCTGCTGCTATCTTGACTAAGTTGAAAACGATTATTCCCCCTAAAAAGATTGACTGGAATATGTTAGCATCATGTAAACAGAAGGTTGATGAATCAGTCTCAGATTTATTTATGCACTTTGAGGAGACGTTTCATGATTTCAGTGGTCAGTCACTTACCGATGATACGGGTCGCCATCTTTTTGTGGATAAATATGTGGCAAATTTATTACCGGGAATAGCAGCTCGTTTAAAAGCGAGTGAAAGTTCTTGGTCCACCTCGTCTCCGGCATCCCTCTTGACTATGGCTCAGTATTATGAGCGTCAGGAACAAGAAGCGAAGGGGCAGGAGGAGAAGAAATCGAAAGATTTAAAAACAAAGGTGATGTTAGCACAAGTGTATGGTCCGCCTCATCGAGGTGTCGACAGAGGTAGAGGAGGATCTTATGGTCCCCCTTCCGGACGATCAGATGTTAGTAGAAATCAATGTGCGTATTGTAAACAGTCGGGCCATTGGGCCAGAGAATGTCCGGCATTATATGCATCTCGTCAGGGACGTGGCCAGGGACTACCGCGAGGTAGAGGGGGCTTTTCGAACTTCAGAGGGCATTCCAGTGATCGTGCTCGTTTTGAGCTTAGCGTGCAGCAACGAGATAGACCTAACGTATTTGATCGGCAAAATCAGTATCAGATGACTGGGAATGACCGCCCTGGGTACTATGATTCACAGCATGCATAGGATTGCGTTGGATGGGGGTTGGAATCAGTTGAAGTACCGGTTGATCAGCAGGGTCCTTATGTTTCAGCAAGTGTTTTGGGGTCTACTGATCGGTTCCTAGTTGATACCGGAGCTACTCGTAGTGCACCATCTAAACAATTGGTTCCGAGGGCTCCCCCATCTGGCTTAATGGTTACATCGGTAGGGTTTGATGGTACAATCTCTCGAAGCCCTCTTTCTCGACCCCTTCCCTTCCATGTTGATCACTTTTCTGCACCCTGTCCGTTTTTGCTTGCCCCGAACACACCTGATAACATTATGGGTCTCGACATGCTTAAGCACTTCAGAGCTACGATCCGCTGCTCCCCTACTGGAGTACGTGTGATCTTGAATGATAATCACCCCCTGACAGACCAGATGTGTATGGTTGCGGAGGATGCTGCATTAGCCTCTCTTCCCCATTCTTTGTGGGCCGTTTCAGATACTGATGTGGGACAGATGGTGATCCCGCCTGTCCACGTCCGTGTCCAGGAGGGTGCGGTGTTACCGCGCCTCCCTCAGTATCGCATTTCCCAGGAGGGGGAGGAGGCACTCATTCAGATTGTGCAGGATTTGATTAAAGTGGGGGTAGTGGAAGAAGTTCCCTATAATGTTTGCAACAGTCCTATTTTGCCCATTTTGAAGAAAGATACTGACACCAGGGTTTATCGGTTTATCATTGATTTACGAGAGGTGAATAAGATAGTGATACCTCAGTATCCAGTGGTTTCTGATATCACAACGTTACTCACTTTGGTCCCGCCAACGGCGACTGTGTTTTCAGTCATTGATTTGAAAAATGCCTTCTTTATGATCCCCATTCACCCTGATAGTCGATATCTCTTCGGTTTCACTTTGAATAATAGGTCTTATAGGTTTTGCAGAGTCCCTCAGGGCTACACAGAGAGTCCCAGTATTTACAGTCAAGCATTGAAAAGGCAATTGGATTCTTTTGTTCTGCCTGACGGTGTCGCCCTCATACAATATGTCGATGACATCTTGTTGGCGGCTGACACTTCTGAGCTGTGTGAGCAGACTACGTTATCCTTGCTTTCCTTTTTGGCATCTCACAATCACAAAGTGTCGAAGAAGAAATTGCAATTCTGTAGACCAAAGGTGACTTATTTGGGTCACCTTTTGTCTAAGGAGGGGCGTGCACTTACACCAGATCGTATTCAAGCAATTTTGGACACACCAGCACCTTCCACACAGAAGGATGTGCGTGCATTTTTGGGTTTGGCCTCTTTCTGTAGGCAATGGATATTGGGGTTCTCACACATAGCTAAGCCATTGTTAGCACTTTTGACAAAAGACACTCCGATTCCTCTTCCCTGGTCCAATGAGTGTGAAATTGCCTTTCAGCAATTACGGCAAGCCCTTTGTTCAGCACCAGTGTTAGGTACCCCTGATTATACAAAGCCCTTTTCACTGTATGTGCATGAGAAAGATGGATGTGCATTATCAGTTCTAGTGCAGTTGCACGGCGACAAGCAGCGCCCGTGTGCATATTTTTCGGCTGTACTTGATCCTGTTGCCCGAGCATTACCAGGGTGTTTTCGCTCGGTTGCGGCGGCAGCTGTGTCAATACGCCAAAGTGAGGGAATTGTGTTATCTCACAAGCTGCTGGTATTAGTTCCCCATGCTGTGGATGCAGCATCTGACCAGTGCCCGTTTAACGGGATATGAGTTGACGCTTTTGGCTCCTCATATTACGTTAAAGAGGTGTGTAACGTTAAACCCAGCCACATTGTTGCCATTTCCGGAAACTCAGCCTGAAGCACGGGAAACACATGACTGTATTCTTGTGACTGAGGAACAGACAAAGGGTCGTATTGATCTCCAGGATACGCCCTTTACAGATGTAGATGGAGAACTGTGGGTGGACGGATCATGCCTGAAGCTACCAGATGGTACGACTTCAGCAGCGTATGCAATTACCACATTACAAACAATAGTGGAGACAGCACGCATACCGCAGAAATCAGCTCAAGCAGCAGAACTGATAGCATTAACACGAGCGTGTGAGCTCAGTGCAGGATTGCGTGTGAATGTTTATACAGATAGCCGCTATGCCTTCGGAGTAGCGCACGATTTTGGCTTACTCTGGAAGGAGAGAGGGTTTCTAACATCACATGGAACCCAGATAATGTATGGGGAGTTAGTTCACAACCTCTTGACTGCACTAACATATCCAAAGAAGATTGCTATAGTTAAATGCAGTGCCCATAAGAAGGTGGTTGATAAAGTTGGAGAAGGGACCGGGTGGCAAGAGAGCCTGGTGCTACTGCAATGTATGTTGTGAAGTCACAGACAGAAAGATGGCACGATGCCAGGAGAGAAGTGCTGGAGATACAGAGGACTGCTTCCGATAAGGAACGGGAACAATGGGCCAATGATGGAGAATTAGATGATGAAGGGTGTTGGAGAAGTAAGCAGATGGATAAATGGAAGTTACCCACTGCTTTCGTACAACCTATGGTCCAGATGGTACATGGACTAGCGCATGTCGGAGCTTCCGCAATTGTCAAATTACTCACACAAGTTTGGGAGCATCCGGAGATCGCTAGTACGGCAAAAAGGGTAGTGCAGACCTGTATGATTTGCCTGAGGTATAACCCAGGAAAGGGTACACGAACTCCAGCAGGAGGGTTTGCAACACCCACTGCACCCTTTGAGGTTCTGCATATGGATTACATTCAGCTTGAACGCTGTAACAATCTGAAGTATGTTCTAGTAGTGGTTTGTGCCTTCAGTAAATGGGTGGAGGCCTACCCTACGAAAGACAATACTGCAATGACTACAGCAAAGATGCTATTGAAGGAGTTTTTCCCTCGATATGGGGTTTGCAGATTGCTGTGGAGTGATAACGGGCCCCATTTTGTGGCAGATGTTATCAAGTATGTCCTGAAAGGACGAGGCATTACCCAGAAGTTCCATGCAGTATTTCACCCTCAGTCTGCAGGATTGGTTGAGAAGTATAACGGTACTCTGAAGCTCAAGATCGCTAAAATCCAAGCTTCGACTTCTTTGACTTGGCCAGACGCTTTGCCGCTGGCGTTATTGTCAATTAGATCGATACCGCATTCTCGAACCGGTCTCACACCTTATGAGATCGTCTTTGGATGCCCAATGAATATTTGGGGTCCACCAAAACCTAAGTCCGTGTATGATGTACCTTGTGTAATGATGAATGATTATCTGGCACAGTTAACGGATAATTTGGTTTCTATTCATCAACAGGTTCGAGAGGCGCTTCCTGATCGGTCCACCGGTGAAGGCCATAACGTCCGACCTGGTGACCAGGTGATGATCAAAGTCTTCGAAAGAACGAACAGTTTGGAGCCGAGATGGGTTGGTCCTGAGCAAGTCTTGCTCGCAACGAGGACAGCTGTGCGGGTTTCCATTCGGAAGAACTGGATCCACTCCTTGCACTGCCGCAAAGTGCCGTCTGGATTGGTGGAGCCTGCTGTGTTGACCGACCATCGAGAAATCCTGACTGCGGAGAAAGGCCGTGCCGTGGAACCAAACGACACTGCGGAGCTCTTCCCGGACCAGGTGATTCCTGAAAGAAGGAGATATCACCTCAGACCAAGAAAGTGATTGCTGTATCCAAAGTTGTCAGAACTGCCTTTAGGTTAGTGAAACGGAGAGCCAATTTGGCAAGGGGGGGGGATCAGCCCTGCATTAGTGTAGCGACACCCGTCTTGGCCCGCTGGTGAAGAAATCAACCACTGCTTAAGGGGAAGAGTTCTGACAACCTTTTAGTTTCAGGAAGATATTGACTTTTTACTCTAAGATGGAGAAGAAGAAGATTCTTTGCGCAACAGGCTTTATTATTACAGTAGCTATTGTTGGTATAGCTACATGGTTTGTTGAGGATGTGACTCCTGCCCGGGAGTTGCTTGTTTTGACTACTCCAGTGCCTGAGGAGCACTACTTTTATACACTTCCGTATCAAGAACTGAAGCATCGTCAGTCTTATTTGAATAACACTTTCATCCAGATGTTGCATCATACCCACGTTGCCACGAATGCTACGAACTGTTGGATATGTGGTATGATGCCAGCTCATCAGAAGAAAGGAGGAACGCCATTCATACCTCTTCCTTTTTCTCATAATGGCTCCTGTAGAGCATGGTACACTTTGCTTTTTGCCACACGGAAACCTACAGTGGGACGATTACTTTTCAGACTTAATAGGGAGTGTCATCAAGATAAGGATGGCTATCCACAAGCGAATGGGACAATATGGGAATGGGAAGAATATCGACCGGACAATGAATCGATTCCCTACATCTTCACGAACACCAGAGACACTACAGGACAAGAGCACTTTGTGATTCAAGTAGCACAAGCTCAAGCGGACCTGTGTGTCCAGAGTGTGGGTCATATTCCTGTCGGTGTTAGTGATTGTATCATCGTGCTGAATATAGATGGGCTAAATAATAGTACTTTCTTAGCCTCCCATAATACATACTTTGTGTGTGGGAATAAGGGTTATTATCGCTTACCGGCCGGCTGGTCCGGAGTATGTTATGTAGCGTTTTTATTACCTCCTGTATTCTTAGCACCTGCATCTTATCATAAAGATCTGAAGCTGATGAACAATGTAACTGTAAATAGATATAAACGCACTCTATCTATTGATGATGTTGATCAAACTGATACGAGTTTGCAACAGTATATTGATTTTAACTTAGGATTGTTTTTCTTTGTTGGAGCTGCCCTAAATAGTAGGAAGGTTCGAAGATTGACAAGAGTCGTAGAGGCTGTGACGAATCAAACCGCTGCCGCACTTGGGAATCTTACAGAAGAATTGCAAATTACTAGAATTGTCGCATTACAGAATCGCATGGTATTAGATGTTATGTTAGCTGATAGAGGTGGAGCATGTAAAATTATCGGAAGTAGTTGTTGTGTGTTTATTCCTGACCATACGCCATCAGTTTATAGCGCTATTAACAAACTACATAAAATCGCGGCTGAGATCCATACAGAAAATGGCACTTGGTCCTTTTCTGGATGGTTTTGGGCATTGATCACTACATGGGGATGGAAGGTTTTAACTGGTCTCTGTATTATTGTTGACCACAAGAAGCTGCTCCTAGTGTGATGTGACCTTACTACAGTTGTGAGTTAAGTGTGGACATCTCACAAAAAGTGACGGACTGGCCTCACACACCACCTGGTGTCATGCTTCATCATCGGCCAGTCCTCGCCCTCCAAAACCTTCGTTTGATGGAGGGCGGGCATACACCTGGAGACAGGGATGCACTTCTAAACTAAAGAGTGGGGGCCCATGGGGTAGAACGTGAAGTTAAAAATCATTATAGTTACTAAAAAATATTTTTAATATGATCAGTAACTATATGATGCTAAAAACAAATAGCGGCAGGTGGGGTATTTTAGGTGTCCCCTAGCCGTCTAGTATTAGGTCGACATGTTTCTGCCTTCTTGGCCCGAGCGGGTCCAGGGCATTCATCAGGACCTAGGTTTACAAGAAGAGGGCTCCGTTCTTACCAACTCGTGGCAAGAGAATACCACTGCGCAGGTGTGGCGAAGGCCACACTCCACTACCTAGATGGCTTCCAACTGTAAAGCCTATAGAAAAAAATCAAAACAAACAAATGTATCTGTATACACAACTGTAGAAGAAAGGTCAAAGGTGAAAACAAAAGTATCAAGATAAACGCATGCGTAATTATCTTAAAGTGAGTGACTAATCACGTGACATGTGCCACTCTACGTGAGTACACAAACATGTTTGAGAGTCAAAAGTGCTCTCATGAGGCTTACCCTAGTCAGAAAGACTACTTGCCACATGGGGGGATAAAGGAGGAGACACTCCTGTTCAGTCTACAGGGAGAGAAGAAGAATATAGTAATAGTCAACGAACTGAAAATGCCCAGAACGTGGACCCTTGCAAAACCTGGAATCAGGATGGAACCACAATCATTCCACAATAAACCCACAAAGGGGTTAAAACAGCGCGAAACCACCATTCATACTCTTACTATCTGAGGCAGGGTGTCCCGTGTTCAGCCTACGGTGTTGCTCCTCGTCCGCCCGAATTTGGGAGTGAGACCGCAAGGCGGGTTTAAATAGCGTGCTTAATGGAAAAATAAGAAACAGCCTGGAGTGATCACGGCTGTGCGGCAGTTCCTGGTGCGGTGCATCCGGGGTCCGGAATAATCGTAGTGGCGGCGCATGCAGTGCAGTGCCTGGTTGTGTAATGGCCGATTGTGCGGGCCTATTGGAGCGTCCAGGCTGAGTCTTGTGCCCAAATAAGGAACGAGTCAGGGGATCCGCCCAGGGAAGGCGGTCCCGTGTGGGCGTGCGCGTCCGAGGTTGTCCGGGGAACGCGGTGCACGCGTTCGGCGTGAAACCCGAGGATGAAAGCAACATGTGCTAAGGTGCCCCGGGGGGGGTTTGAAAGTTCAGAGGCACGTGTGCGCGTCCCAAGTCGAAAGGGGCATGAAAGGGGAGATATTATCGCCGTATGCCGCTAAGACCCTGATAAAAGGTGAGAGGTCATTCATGCAGCGTTCGATTAGTGCGTTGATTAAGAGGGTTCGTGAGGGGGTGTGGCGGTTGCTGACGGCAACAGAAAAAGTAAACACCATGCCCTCTGCGTTGCTCTCTGTATATAATGGAAAGTATCCCAGTGTAAATGGAGAGTCAGTCAGCTCCAGACAAGCCAGGGGGTCACAGAAAAAAATGTATGAGAAGTACAGTGTGTTGCCCAAGTACTCCTGTCACTATGCTCATTTGCTGGAGATCCCTGCGATGAAGGTAACAAAAACCAAAGGGTAGGCAGGTAGAGGGACAGGAGGAGTTAATGGTGTGTTTAGGGCAACTGCCACATGATGGAAGGGATGCCCAGGTGTTCATAGGTAGGTGGAGAGGTCATCTTGTCAGATGGAGCCACGGTATATCGTCGTTAAGTCCCTTTTCGTGGGACCGCAGGCGGAACACCCAGAGTATGAATGGTGGTTTCGCGCTGTTTTAACCCCTTTGTGGGTTTATTGTGGAATGATTGTGGTTCCATCCTGATTCCAGGTTTTGCAAGGGTCCACGTTCTGGGCATTTTCAGTTTGTTGACTATTACTATATTCTTCTTCTCTCCCTGTAGACTGAACAGGAGTGTCTCCTCCTTTATCCCCCCATGTGGCAAGTAGTCTTTCTGACTAGGGTAAGCCTCATGAGAGCACTTTTGACTCTCAAACATGTTTGTGTACTCACGTAGAGTGGCACATGTCACGTGATTAGTCACTCACTTTAAGATAATTACGCATGCGTTTATCTTGATACTTTTGTTTTCACCTTTGACCTTTCTTCTACAGTTGTGTATACAGATACATTTGTTTGTTTTGATTTTTTTCTATAGGCTTTACAGTTGGAAGCCATCTAGGTAGTGGAGTGTGGCCTTCGCCACACCTGCGCAGTGGTATTCTCTTGCCACGAGTTGGTAAGAACGGAGCCCTCTTCTTGTAAACCTAGGTCCTGATGAATGCCCTGGACCCGCTCGGGCCAAGAAGGCAGAAACATGTCGACCTAACACTAGACGGCTAGGGGACACCTAAAATACCCCACCTGCCGCTATTT
Source organism: Triturus cristatus (assembly GCF_964204655.1). Lineage (NCBI taxonomy): Eukaryota > Metazoa > Chordata > Amphibia > Caudata > Salamandridae > Triturus > Triturus cristatus. The sequence continues at coordinate 182,605,132 of NC_140585.1, forward strand.
GTTTTTAGCATCATATAGTTACTGATCATATTAAAAATATTTTTTAGTAACTATAATGATTTTTAACTTCACGTTCTACCCCATGGGCCCCCACTCTTTAGTTTAGAAGTGCATCCCTGTCTCCAGGTGTATGCCCGCCCTCCATCAAACGAAGGTTTTGGAGGGCGAGGACTGGCCGATGATGAAGCATGACACCAGGTGGTGTGTGAGGCCAGTCCGTCACTTTTTGTGAGATGTCCACACTTAACTCACAACTGTAGTAAGGTCACATCACACTAGGAGCAGCTTCTTGTGGTCAATAGTAGTTATGGAGGCCGCTAGCTCCTAGCACCCCGTGCCTCCTGTTCCCCCCCTCCACACTTTGTGGAGTTCTTCTAGTGATTGCTGCTCTGTATTATTGTAGCAGTTCTGTTTTCCTGTTGCATCTGTGTCCAATGTGGTCCTTTACTCTGTTCTTTATGCGTGTCATTTTGTATTCCTGATAAGAAAACTATCGCCAATGTCACCCATCAGAAACATTTAACCAAAGAGGTGGAAGAGATGATGAAAATTGACATATTTGATGATTATCCTAATAGGCCGAATGTCTTCAGTAAATGCTGAAAGGGTCGTCTGTTGAAAACTAAAACAGTGATATGATTAAGCATTCACTAAAGACATTAACTCTCCTTTCTTAGAAAATGTCTGTTGTCTTATGTTGACTAATGTCTGGACTCCATTTTGTATTGTCATGTCTCCACGTGCTGTGCACGAGAAGAGTCCTTCCTTCTCGCTAGTTGCTCTTGTAATCTGCCTAGTAACAGTCTATAAATAGCTCTTTTGTCCGTCTGGCGCATGCCCAGACTTGACCACATCTGTTATCAGTTAGTCCTTGCTTGACCATGTTTTCGCGGGCTCAGGAAATTGGTTACTCCGCCCACATATTGGTTCTGTATCGAAAATGTCCATAAAAGGTAAAAGAACTTTGCCTCATGATGTATCCACCCACTTATGAGCCCCTCCGTTATGTATAAAAGGGGACCGTGTACGCAAGTTCTTTGTACTACTCTATGCAATACAGAAGAGTGTTGTATAGGTTGTAGGACCACCCTTAAGGGTTAATAAACTTTGTCTTTGTATTTGCAGCTTCCGTGCCAACTTCCTTCTAACCTTTGTTACAGGAGAGCGAACCCTTGTATCTCTGCGGGCCTAGCTGGGGCTTGTTTTCTTCACAGGGACCTCAGCAACATCCGTTGGTCAGACATCGCTGATGACATGCCCTCCATGTACGACACCATCTGGGTCAGCAGTCTGGTGTGGCCATGGAGGACAGTCAGGATTGATGTCTGCCCAACCTGCAACTGCCGCAGAATGTCCACAGACTCGGCAGTGAGGGCAGCAGGCGGGACAGGGGCAGGGGGTGCGGTGCCTGGCACGAAGGAGACACGATGTTGCCTAGCACGGACAGAAGGGACCTGAGCAAGTGGGAGGGCGGTGATGGGAATGGAGGGGGTGGTGACAGATGGAGTGCTGCTGCCGTCTGTTGGAGCAGCCTACACACCCTCAGGGAGTTCAGCCTCGGACCCGTCAGCCTCATAGTCAGTGTTGGTACTGGGCAGGTCCTCCGCCTCACTCCCCTCGCCCTCCGTGCCACTTGATTTCGCCGACTCCTCAGCAGTGGTGGCACCAGTGCTCGATCCCTCCTCCACGTCCATGCCGGTGTCTCCCTCGGTGTCCTCCGATGATGCTGTGTGCAAGGTGAAGAGACAGGAAAAAATCAGTCAGCTGTATACATCTGACACATGAGTCCAAACAAAATAGGCAACAGTGCATATCAGGAAATGCATCATGAGTCACATCTAGAATACTCCCCACATATGTAAGCCCTGCACTCCCCAGTTGGTTGACCCACCATGCCACTTGGAAAAAATGAAAATTAGGACACAACAGCAATTAACTTGAAAACTCAAGATCCTGAGAAGCTAGTGTCTGGGATCAGTTGAGCACAGCAAGACTATGAAGGCATGCCACCTCTTGTTCACTGTGAACCCAACAGTAATGTCGCACCCAAGGCAAAATACCACATGCCAATGCAGAAGGTGTCCCCACACTCAGAGACCTGTGAGTACTTAGGAAACCCCAAAGAAATACATTGTGATTCCTGGAGAATCACAACCCTTTCCACAATGGACATGTCTAGAATGTGTGAATGTGCCACTTTGTGAACAGAACACACATGTGTGTCTGAGCTGCCAGACTCATTCAAATAAGCCACTGTTAGGCAGAAATGGGGTATCAGTAAGTACATATACATGGCACCACGGTGGTCTGGATGACTTGACACTCGTAAGTTGGTATCAGCAACAACCAAGGACTAACCCAAAATGCAACCACACAATGGGAACATGTATATGTATGAACTCTAAACAAGTTGTGTTCAAACTGTGCCTTATTTTAAAATGTGCCGGCGGGTCCCTGGAAAGTGTAAAGGTGGTGTCTTGTGCACTTCCTTGGGAGACATCTGTCATGCAGGCACATTATTGTCCTTCACAACAAAACAACAAGGTCAAGCATATGAAACATTGAGACATGTTGACAGGTGTAGTGATTGGCAAGGGACAATATCTCTGAGTAACAACTTGAATATTGTCATTTTTCGCATGGCTATCCGTCACCTGATTACACAGTTGGCTACACATATGACCTACTGACTGTCATCTGGAGTGGCACACATGTCCACACCCAGGACAATGACTAAGCTAATGGGCCTGCAATTGTTTTGTAAAGAAGCCTAGCTGTACTGTGGGGACACCCTCATGGCAAGCCAGAATGTACCCACAGATGTCAGCACACAAAGTCACAACTGTGTAGCATCTGAACCACACACAGGTGCAAAAAATGTACAAGCAGGATACATGATTGTCAAAAACTGACACAGGCTACGAAGCACAAACATTAAGCACTGGCCAACATCACGGGGGCACTGCACGGTGAATTTCTGTACTGCGAATTATCACACACAAGTCAGAACTGGCAATGAAAAATCAGGGTTGAAAATGTACGCCCCTCCCGCACACACCCACCCATACCTGAGTCAATGTGACTGATACCGATCAAGAAGTGACACCTCTTATTCATGGTTACAATAACTGTGCTTGAAAACTAGCTTCATTAACACAACATCACCTTGTAGGGCTGGCAAAACATATTTGTCACAAACAACCATCAACAGATTGTTGTGAATAGCCACAGAGGCACTGCCCAGTGTGAGTATGCACAAGCAAACTGGTGTATCCCTGTCCAGTGGACACATGTAGCACACATGTGAAAAATACAACCTAGGCCAGGGAACAATGCCACAGAGGCAGGGCCATGCTGAACCCACAGTGAATGTGCACAGTGTTGGATGACACACATGATTAGGAGGGCAGGCTGTGTCAGGGGACTGTAGTGGGCACACTGCTCCATGGTCCTGGAATGAGCTGACTGTAACAGGAGCAAACGTCCCGGCACTATGCATATCTCCCACTCATGCACATCATGTCTGAGGCCACAACATTGGTAATGCATGCTGCAAGTCTGTCATTTTGAAACCTCACACTCCTATGTTGAGACTCAGCATCAGTGCCAACAATTATGCACCCCCAAATGACTGAACAGGACAGGGCACAGGCAGACCACCCCCACACATGATGCTGAAAGCAGTGTGCACCTTGATTAACTGGCAGCTTAGATGACCATGTGCAATAGTGATAACACACAGACCAGGTAACACATGTCAAGGAGGGGAAGGGAGGAAGAACAGCACAGGTTGACTTGGGGGAACAGGATATGCACTGCACATATATACCCTGGCAGAGTATCCAGGCGACACACAACAAACACACATGTACCTACCCCCTTCCTGCTGCTGTAACTCATGTATCTGCCTCTCCAGGTCAGGGAAGACCACCGCCAGGACACGCTTCATTTGGTGGGTCAGGCGCCGGTGCCCGCCATGCTTGCGGGGAGCCTCCTCCTTCAGCATGACCCGGGCGATCCTCCGGGTCCAGCACCGGATGTCCTGCCATCTCTTCCTCACTTGTGGCAGGCGCCGACTGCAACCCTCCACCGATTGAACGGCCTTGACGGCCTCCTTCCAGATCTTCCCCTTCTGGTAGGCGGTCACCTGTGAGGATGACAAAGTGGGACAACATCACTACACCTGCACCATGTCACAGAGACACACATTTGAAAATCTTTGATTTGTTGAACAGGGCATAGTATGCTGGCAAGTAGTAGCACCTTAGTCATAGGGACATTTGCCACTGTGGACGCACCAATGCACTACATGGCATAGTAAGTACACAGGTTGCATGAGGGGTGCGAACCAATCCCTGATCATGGCACACACTGTGCATTCCAAGCAACACAAGGCTGATGGACAGCACCGCAAAGCAGTCACATGCCCCAGGCCACTGATGAAACCTCAGCAGAGTACACAGACACACACAGGCACAGATCAATCACCTGCCATTGTCAACAGCGGATACAAAGCTCACTCTGCACATGTGCCACTTGCCAGGGGGGTGTCACAGGTGTGGGGCTAGCTCAGCAAGTCAGGCACACAGCACGGCTTCCTTCTCACATCAGATGGGTCGAGCAGTTGCCTCCTCCATGCAGCTCTGGTGCAATACTCCACATAGACACTCACCCACATGACAAGGAACATTCACACACATCAATGTCCAGGGGGCGTACACATCATTTGGACGCTCTCACCACAGCTCCACTCAGCTCACACATATCTGTGGGTGCAGTCACCTGTCACACCGGGGTGACCACTGAATCACCGCAGGACAATAGAACAAGAATGCCCAAGAGGATTAGCCTGGCTGAATGTGCCATGCACTATGCAGTGAATGTCACAGTAAGCACAATGCAAGTGAGGAGTGCACACATGAACTACATCAAGCCCTGCATGAGAGACATAAGCCATCCACCCCCCCTGGGACCCACTCTAAACAACATTACATGTCTGTCACACCTGGACACAATGCCAGAAGTGACAGACACAAAAAAGGTGCACAGGCAAAGGTAGTGGAGCCAGCACTCACCTGCTCCCCTGGTCGACCATACAGCATGGGGTACTGTGGGAGGATCACATCCAGCAGGGCCTCACTCTCCTCCTGGGTGAAAGGCTGGGCCCTCTCCACAGTCCTTGACATGGTGCCAGAGGGAGACAATACAGCAGCAGTGGTATCGACTGACATGTTGTGCAGGCAAGTGCCCTCTCATGGGTTCTGCCTGCCTTATATCTGCATTGCTGGCCTATTTCATTTACAGGAGTACAGAGTGATTGGTCAGACTCATTTGCATCCTACGTTTCCTCCAATCCCTTTAAACATACACCAGTGACAGCCTTAGCTTCTTTCGAATTTGCAGCATCATGTCAACTCAACAACCACTTTGCAACAATGTATAATGTGGCCAACTGCTTTTTCCAGACGACATGATGTAAAGTTTTGAACTTGAAACTCGGTATCCATGACAACCAGCATGCATTTATGCCCTAATACATGTCCCTCATGTGTCCCCATTGTAATTTTTAAATCCCCACACAGGTACGGCGCGTTTCACACATACCCCTAGGGCACACCCGTGAGTACGGCCCCTATCACTATAGTTGTGTTACCGTAGGCCATAGTGATAGGGGCCGTACTCACGCATGTACGGGCCGTACATGCGTGAGTACGGCCCCTATCACTATAGTTGTGTTACCATAGGCCATAGTGATAGGGGCCGTACTCACGCGTGTACGGGCTGTACACGCGTGAGTACAGCCCCTATCACTATAGTTGTGTTACCATAGGCCATAGTGATAGGGGCCGTACTCACGCGTGTACGGGCTGTACACGCGTGAGTACAGCCCCTATCACTATAGTTGTGTTACCGTAGGCCATAGTGATAGGGGCCGTACTCACACGTGTATGGGCCGTACTCACGCATGTACGGGCCGTACACGTGTGAGTACGGACCCTATCACTATAGTTGTGTTACAGTATGCCATAGTGATAGGGGCCGTACTCACGCGTGTACGGCCCGTAAACGCGTGAGTACGGCCCCTATCACAACGGCCTACGGTAACACAACTAAATCATTTTTCCCCGCTTCCCAGGTGTTGCTTGGCCGTTTTTCGAGGCTAAGTCACCGGGTCCCGGGTTGTTGGTTTTGGCGGCCATCTTGGGTTGGGCGCTATTGAACGAGCGCTCTACTCGCTCTATTTAAACGGCCAGTCATGCCTCCGCGCAGCGGACGCGGACAGCGGATGCGCCGGACCTGCGCCGGAGGTTCGCCAGAGGTGAGCCCATCTTTGCCCATCCGTGACCATCCGGGGCCTGGGGCCAGAACCCCTGGCCAGATTGTGGTTTACTCAAGGGCCGATCTATTACAACTCAATTTGGGCAAGTCCCTTCCGGAGCCGGCTACCCTACACCGGCTGGGCTGCGAGGGTCTGCTTATGTCACCTAGAGGCGCCAGAGGGCGCCAGCGCACGCCCAACATACATACCCTGAGCTACGGTCTACTGAATACTCGCTCTCTGCAGAGCCATAGGTTAGAGGTTTTTACACTCCTGGAAGACGGGGAGTTAGATGTCCTCGCGCTTACTGAAACATGGCTGGAGGACTGCTCAGCGCCCGACTTGGTGGCGGCCCTCCCAGATAACTATTTGGCTATTCATTTTAACAGGGAGGGAGCTAAGAGAGGAGGAGGAGTAGCCCTTCTTTATAAATCATGCCTCCGTGCCAATAGGTTCCTCTGCGAAACCCTTGGAGGAGCTGAGGTTATGGGGGTTAAGCTCAGGAGGGGAGCAGTCTGTGTGGTGTGCCTGGTGGTTTATCGGCCACCTTGGACATCGCCTGACTTCCCTATCCTCTTTGTAAGATTGGTCCAGGACCTGTGTACAAGATACGATAAACTGGTGATCGTTGGAGACTTCAATTATCACTGGGAAAAGTCCCCTAAAGAAGGACAAGCATTACAGATCGAGGAGGCGATCTCCTCCTTAGGTCTCATCCAACAGGTTAAGGGACCAACACATGAGAAAGGTCATGTGCTCGAGCTAGTCTGGACCACCATGCCAGCTCAGGGTATCACGGAAATTCTTCCTTGTGCTTGGTCTGATCATTTTTTAATTAAGGGTAGACTCACATTGAGGGGCCCCCTGTCCAAACCTGAGGAGGGCTGGAAAACGGCCCGCAAATGGAGAAACCTTGATGAGGAAAAACTGGTCCACCTCTTAGAACATCATCCCTCAGACATAGAGCAGGATGCCAACATTGATGCTCTATGCAGACATCTTCAGCATAAACTGGGGAGTGCCATTGATGTGGTGGCACCTCTCCGCAGGATGAAGAAGGTGGCGAGAGGAGCCGGGGCGCCTTGGTATAATGATTCCCTTAGAGAGATGAAACGCGGGGTGAGGAAGAAAGAACGGGCATGGCGTAAAAAGTATGACGCTATCTCCAAACAAGAATATACCTCATCCTTAGCCCAGTACAAACTAGCCATACAATCAAGGAAGGCTGCTTTCTTTGAGGAAAGAATAACTACTGCTAGAAATCCGCAAAAAGAAATCTTCCGGGTCCTGGCGGAGCTCAGGGTGAACAAGGAGCAAAGTCCTGAGTTCACCCAGGAGGAGTGTCAGAGGTTCCAGGATTTCTTCGTAAAGAAGATATCCGACATCTTGGATGAAATTGCAGAAACTGCACCCCTCGAATGTCCGCACATACCGGACCTCACTGGCCCGCTAAACATTCCATCTCTAGCTGAGCTATCCCTTATTTCCAAACAGGAATTACTTAAAATCACAGGCCGAGTCAAATCAGGCTCCTTGGTGGACCCCTGCCCGCCTGACATATTCAAGATGGCAATGCCAGGAATAGAGGAGGAGGTTCTGCACCTATTGAACACCTCTCTCCGGACAGGACAGATCCCTTCAGCTTTTAAAGAGGCTCGCCTGATCCCTTTATTGAAGAAACCTGGAGCAGACACAAAATGTCTGAAAAATTTTCGGCCCATCTCCCAGCTGCCTTTCTTGGCCAAGGTAATTGAGCAGCATGTGTTAGCTCTATTATCGGGCCATCTAGAGAGTAACAACCTGTTGGAGACCAATCAGGCAGGGTTCCGTGCTAATCACAGCACGGAACTAGTTATGCTATCCATTTTGGATGAGCTAAGGATGCGAGCTGATGTAAAAACACCGAGCGCCCTGGTACTATTGGATCTCTCCGCGGCGTTTGACACCGTGTGCCATAAACAGCTTCTGTCGCGGTTGAGATCCTTTGGCGTCGTGGGTACAGCACATGCATGGCTCTCTTCATTTCTGCAGGGTAGGACACAACGAGTACAGCTGGGGGATCTACTTTCTACCCCTGCTCCGATCACCTGCGGGGTCCCCCAGGGATCTGCCTTGTCTCCACTACTTTTCAACATCTACCTGCAACCACTAATTGCTCTCCTGAATAGGATGGACTGCCTAGTGTACAACTATGCCGATGACACCCAGATAATCATCCGGCTGGATGATGGTCCAGGAGCTCCCACCAGGCTACAGGACATATTGAAAACCACAGTCAATTGGATGTCCGAGAACTCCTTAAAAGTCAACCCGGATAAAACGGAAGTATTACCCATTTCCATCTCGGGTAACCCTTGGAGTGATAAATTTTGGCCAATGGAGCTGGGTGTACCCCCAAAGCCGGCAGTTGCAGTCAAAAGCCTAGGCCTATATGTGGATAATAAATTATCCATGGAAAAACAAGTTACCACCGTAGTAGGCACCAGTATAGGCTTGTTAAGACAACTTAGGAAGATCGCGGCCCTACTCTCATTCTCTACCTTGAGACACGTGGTCTCAGCCACAATTTTGGCTAGGCTGGACTACGGGAACTCCCTTTATTTAGGTTTGCCACAGCGGCTGCTGGACAAACTACAGGGAGTCATGAACGATGCAGCTAGGTTGATATTTAAAAAACCCAGAAATGCCCATGCCTCTCCCCTGATGCAGGAGTTACACTGGCTACCAGTTCGCCAGAGAATTGTCTTCAAAGGGATGTGCATTGCTCACAAGGCTTTGCATGGTAAAGCACCAAAATACCTAAAATCCCGACTATCCCCTTACATACCGGGTAGGACTTTGCGTTCGTCGGACGCCACCCTTCTGTCTCAGCCCCGCTTTAAATTGACCACGGTGGGGGGCCGTGCTTTCTCCAACACAATCCCAGCCCTATGGAACAAATTGGATCCAGAGCTCAGGAAGGAGAGTAATTTACTTTCCTTCAGAAAAAAATTAAAAACCGTACTATTCAAACAAGCATGGAGCAGACCTTAGGTGTACAGCTGGTTTCAAGTGAATATAACATCTATCACGTAAATATGGTCAGACAGCGCTTAGAGACCCCTGTGGTTATAACGCGCCATACAAATTAAATAAATTAAATTAAATTAAATTATAGTGATAGGGGCTGTACTCACGCGTGTACGGCCTGTACATGCGTGAGTACAGCCCGTACTCACGCGTGTATGGCCCGTACATGCGTGAGTACGGCCCCTATCACTATGGCCTACGGTAACACAACTACAGTGATAGTTGCCGTACTCACGCATGTACGGGCCGTACACACAGCCTCAGAGCGTGTGTACTGCATTTCACAGCTTACACTGGTGATAGGAGCCGCACACGAAAGGAATGGAGGTGTCAGACTCGCACAAGGCTGTACATCAAGTCATTGTCAGTGCAGCCCTTCATGTGCAGGGCCTAGGTGTGTCAGGCAGTGATGTGGCACATGTCTCCTCATGTTGTGGCACAATAGATGTGTGATGAGCTGTTTACACATGTCATGTGTGATGGGGCACTACGTGGCACACTTCCCCTTCACACTTTGCACATGTGTGCATGTAGTACAAACGTGTCAAGCACTGCATCATTGGGATGGCACAGTCACCAACACCCGCAACTGTCCCCTGATGCCAGGTACACGGATAATTACACCTGACATGTGACTACCAGCGTGCCACGATGTGACTATGTCATGTGTGTGTCATGTGTTCCCATGAGCTTGCAGTTGGTGTTCCGTCAACTCCATCTGCTGTTGCAGCATCCAACATGTGTCTGTGTGCATATGTGCATGGCACACAATTACGCACACCATGCCACATGTGGAATCCCACGTGACATGTGTCTGCATGCATCAAACATGGTATTGCGACCTGAGGACATATCTGCGTTGTCTCAATGTCTGGGTTATCAGCATTTGACATGTACCCCTTCATGGAAAGGTGTGTGATCTGCCCTTATTAAATGACATGTGACCTGTGCGTCTAGCTTCCCGCCAGCTGTCTGTATGAGATTACATCCTTCAAATGCAGATATGTGGATGTCTGTCACTCCTGTAATGTGTCTGGCTGTTCACTTACACTGGCACACAGCTAGTTTCATGGCATGTCACGTCGACCTTGCAAATAAACTATTGTAGCTGGCTCTTCATAGGAGTATCACTTTGCTGGCATACGTGTGCTGGATGTGTTGCACAGACCAGACTCTGTATTTAGCAGATGTGTATTAGCTGTTGAACATGTGCTCATTTCATTGACATTGGTGTTGTGATGTACTCACTCTTCGTTATTCCTTCCAAATCTCTGCAGGGCACCGCCTCTCCCCCGACCAATGCCAGAACTGGGTGCCATGCGTGAACATGACTGCATCTGAAGATACCGCTTCGCGCAAGAGTTGATTGAGCGCTTGACCACCCGGCTGGAACCACACCTCTAACCACGACACAGGTATCCTACTGCTCTGACCCCCAAGATGAAGGTGATGGCAGCCCTACATTTTTTTGCCACCGGTACCTTTCAATTCACCATAGCTGATGTCGGTGGCATGTCCCAGACAATGTTCAGCCGTGTCCTGCATGATGTTTTAGAAGCCATGTTGGAGCACCTGGATGAATTCATCCATTTTCCCACTCGTGAGCAGTTGACAGGTGTCAAGGGGGAGTTCTATGCCCTGGGAGGGATGCCTCATGTAATTGGGGCCATTGATGGGACACATGTGGCTTTGGTACCACCACAGGCACAGGAGGTAGCCTTTCGGAACCGCAAACATTATCACTCTATTAATGCCCTTGTGGTGTGTCTACCTAACATGTGGATTTCCCATGTCTGTGCCCGTTTTCCAGGGTCAGCACACGATGCCTACATCCTGAGGCGTAGCAGGGTGCCAGAAATGATGCTGCGGCTGCACGATTACAACGACGCCCATGGGCAGACCAGGCACGTGATTGAGAGGACGTTTGGCCTCCTGAAGAGCCGATTCTGGTGCCTCCACAAGACCGGCGGTCCCATATGCCCCGGTGAAGGTCTGCAAAATCTTCCTTGTGTGCTGCATGCTGCACAACATGGCAGTGGAGAAGGCAGTGCCACTCATCCTGGATCCCGATGAGCAGGAACATCCACCCGTGGAGGATGAAGGGCTTGGGCACGAGGAAAGTGAGGAGGAGGAGGAGGACATCCGGAGTCAGCTTATCCGCCGCAACTTCTTCTCATAATGGTGAGTCCCTGTGTCTGAGTGTTCACGCTTTGAGCCTTGTGTGGCATGTGTTGCAATGTGTGTGTCCAGCTGACTGTGTGCTAAGTGACTTGGAGGTGTGTTCTGATGTGTCATTAAAGTGATGATGTCATTCCACACATTTTAGCTGGGACACTAATTTGTTAAATTAGCATGGTGACAACATCATTCATGTAGAGTACATGTCCATGTCTGCCGATAACTAGCTCTTTGCTGACTTGTGGTGTATCTGTCATCCACAGTGTCTTGCGCCTGTCGTCTGCTCGTGTCATCGTTGGCCTCCAGCTATTCATCATGAGTATTGCAATGTGTGCTGAATCAGCGTTCCATGCACGAACATGGTGAAAAGTCATTTTGGGTAAGGAGTGCATCAAGGCATTTTGTGGGTGGTACGTGTTTGGTTTATGTTGGGACTGCTCCTGTGCATGTTGTGTTACCATGCATACCTGTCGACTCACCATGGGGCACATGACATGTGGCATGGCTCCCATGACTTGATATTCACCCTTCCTGACAGTCATCTGTAATGTTTTGTGGAATGTGATGAAGGCATCAATGTGTGTAAAACGTCCCTCAGGAACATACGGGATGCTGATGGTGGACATAGTGTGGGACATCCCCATAAGAGGCTCAATGGTGAATTGCAGACTCTCCATGTGGAGCAAGGGGTGTTTGGCTCACCCACTTCACTTGTGTGCCACCCAGTAGGATTTTACACATCTGTGTGTTGCAGGGGGTGTCCAGTGTAGGTCCCACATGGTCAGAGGAATGACCTGTGAGTCTGTTCAAAATGATGCATTTTCCTTAGTGTGAGCCTGAGTAATAAAGGTGTTCCTCACACTCCAAGGTGCCTCATCTCTGTCAATACTGGTCTCTTGCCACATTGCATGCGGCATCTCTGGCATAGTTGTGAAAGATTGTGCATAGGAGTCCATGTGTAGTTTAGCAACATGCATGCAGTTCCTCATGGATAATGATCCCTATTGTGCATGAAGTCCATGGTTGTGTATGTATTTTGGCATGTTGGTCCACACAATGGGCCATCAACACCTGCTGAGGGTGTGTCTCCTGTGCGCAGCTCGGCCTTCAGTTCCCTGATCCGGTGTCATTCATCTTTGGTGTTTGTGAATGCATTGTCTCTGGGTGTGCCATGTAAAACCGGACACTCCTTCCTTTACACACGCCTGTTGCAGTTGTCCTTCTGACATCCTAGTCTTTGTGTGCAAATTGTGGAATATATTCAAGGACATGCCGCCTGCTGCTGCGGATCCTGCAGCAAGGGCCCACAGAGTATCCTGATTTGGCAACACACACGCCTCAAAGATGCTCCTCACTTCCTCCCTCCACCCATTCATTTGGCTGTCCTCAGCTTGTCTATGCCACAGTTGGCGCCACGCGGTGGCAAAGGCTGGACCATCAGCACATGCAACGTGCACATTGCACGACCCTCATGTCCTTGCATAACCCACATCACACTACAGTCTGATGTAGCAGCCACACTCCAAGCAATGTCCATCCGCAAATCTACCGCCTGCTGTCAGACATACCCTAAGCGCACACACAACACGTTTGCATGCTGAGTGTGCAATTCCAACTGCCTACACAGCGCTGCCATGCCTTCCAGGCCCTGTCACACCAACCAGGTCATGTCCCTCCTACTCCCCACCGGCTCTGTACCCCAGCAAGGCCATGGGAGTGGGACTCAAGGCTTCTGCATGTAGTATGGTGTCGTCGTCTGGCACATGGCACAGGTATCATCTCTCAACGTGTTAATCTACAATGTGTTCAGGACCCCCCTCTCCACCATCACATGCGCACAGCACCTCATCAGCTCAAATGCCATTGACAGCCAGGTGCTCCTCACCCTCACCAAAGACGCAGACATTGCCAGTTCCATTATTCCTGAATGCATGAGATCCATTGATGAATGGCTGTACGTGAGCCACCTGAGGCTGGACTTGTACAGGACTGAGGTGATCATCTGAGGATTGTCCCCTTACAGCTGGGTCAAGTGCTTGTGTCCCACCCGCAAGAGCCCTGCACAAGCACCCAGTGGCCACACACACAAGATGGTGTGCATCATGTATTGCTCACACACATTTGCTATGTCAGTCCACAGCATCTGTACCTCATGCTGCAACACCCTCTGCATTATGCACATGATCCACAGATAGATCCACTCCAAGGAAAGACAGACCATCCCCCATGTCCACGACAACATCCGTGTCAAATACTGCCCTGCCCTCTACGGAGCACGTACATGCAAACTCCTGGGAAACTTGTCCACATCCAGGGTGAATCTGCACACCTCAGCTTCAACATCCTGCGCCCCAGCCACATCACCGTCCACCATAGATAGCTGCAATGGATCACTGTCTGCTGCAGGATGGCCTCAACACTCCCCACCCACACTCAGGAGGCAGTCCACAACCCCGACACAAAACCAACCTTGTACGTCTTGTCATACGAGACCCCGTTGGGCCATCTCCATGCATCCGACCTTGCCCTGGCCACCATTCTTCACATCCACCGTACTCCAGCATGCAGGACATAGTTCTCCCACCTGCCCACACATACCTTGGATTCCCTCCCCGGGAACCTCCTCATGAGCCATGACCTCTACGCCTTAATGATAATCTTCCAAATAGGTCTGTCCACACAGGATTGCAAGCCCCCCCTCAGCAGCTTGTGGCCATCACAGGTGAGGGTTCTGCTCCATGCCTGCTTTGAATGATACCTTGTGACCCATGTGTGTCCTGTACCAGACTCAGATCCCAGGGTATGGATGGCTGGAGTTAGTTTAACACTCAGCCATAGTTTGACATTTACACACACATATGTTGTGGAATTAAGCAACATGACAGCAACGTCTCATGAACCAAATGTTATTTTTATTTGCGGTGGGGTACGTGTTTTGGTAGGTGAAATTAGGTGCTCTACCGGGGGAATAGAATCCAGAGTTCACAGGGGGAGATGGTATCCTTAGCATTGGAAGTCATCAGAGTCCAGAGCACAGTGTTGGTCATCATTGGTCAGACAGTTGACCAGCAAGTCCATGTGGCAGAGAATGTCACTGGATGAGGTGCTGCTGTTGCGCCAGAGGGCCAGGTGCCAGGCCAGGTGACCTGGGAGATGTCGATGGTCCGCTGACTCTCACGGTCTTTTCCGTGGACGACCCACCTTCCTCCGGGGACCCTCAGATGCAGACCTTGACGATGTTTGGGATGCTCCGTCGGATGAATCCTCCTCCTCCTCCCTCCCTGTGGCTGGTGCTGGTCTGCGCCTGCTGTCACAGAGAGGGTTGCCCATGTTGTCGGCAATCCGACGGAGTGAATGGCTCATGTCCCTTTGCACCGCCAGGAGCTCAGCCTGTCTTGCCTCCATCCGTCCTTGGTGTTGTTGTTGACTGGCATGTTGCTCGGCCTGCATGTTCTTGATCTTGTTGAGGGTCCCCTGCATCTCTGTGAGTCTTGACACTACCTGGCTGATGCCCCTGGTGTCACGCCAGTATGTGTCCAGGATGTGGCATATGTGGGACATACCGGTTCCCTCAGCTAGCTGGTCAGGTTCGCGCCTCCGCCTGCCTCCACTCCCACCACCCCTGCCCACTTGAGCCTGGCCTGCCGTTGTGGGCACATCGGGTCTACGGGACCCCTGAGGGATGGCATTTGCGGGGTTGCCTGCCTCCTCCTGGGTGCCTGGAGAACCTTGTCCCTCCTGGTCAGACTGGCTCTGTTGTGCAGTGCGAGCAGGGCTCTTGGGTGTCTCCTGGGATGTGGCAGTAATGGGGGTGGTGGTTGGCACAGATGTACCTGACGCAGGTGCTGCAGGGGCTTGGGCACCAGAGGGGCCAGGTTGGTCGGGGTCATCCACGGAGTGGTGAGAGTCGTCGCTGCCGGTGGGGTCATCTTCACGCCGAGCTGGGGACTGTGATTGTTCCCCCCCAGTGTTGGGGGGAGATCCACGACGTTGCCCTGTGTGTGAGAGAGAGACAATGTCAATGCTGTTTCATGCGACATCCATGTTTCATACATATTCAAGTTGTCACAGTTCCTCCAGGTAGTTGGATGTGCCTAGCATTCCTCTCAATGTCCACTTGGGGATGGGGATGTTGCGGGGGACAGATTGAGATGTTCTCCTGAGTGTTTGACCTGTAGAAGTTTGGCTAGGATGCTTATTTGGCTATGGATTGGTCTTGTGTCACATGTCCATTGTGAGAGTGTGTAAATCGGTTGCCTGCCCCGGGGGTGTGTGCTTGTGAAGGGGGGTGTGTGTGACCGGGCCTGCTTTTGGGTGTAGTGTGATTTGTCATTGGGTCTCCCAGGTGATGTGTCTGTCCCCTCATGGTGAATGCTGGCATGACAGTGAGTGTGAGTTCCTGTGCTAGTTTCCTGTGCTTGTGGAGTTGGTGTTTGAGTGTACAGTGGTCCCAGGAAGGCCTTTTGCTGCATACAGCAGGGCCAAGTGTAAGCTACCATGTCAGTACTTTGCCAGTCCCTGTGCATTGTGCATGGGTATGTACCTATGCCATATGGGCTGAGGGCATTGGTGTCTGCTTCTCATTTTCACAATGTGTTGCGTGAGGCCCACCCTCCCAGCCTCCCGGACATCCAGTCTTGGGTTTGTGGTTGGTGTAGCCTGGGACATGGCATTGGCTTGATTTGTGAATGGTGCATGGAGACGTTGGTGGCATGAGCGTGGTTTTTGAGTGTGGTTGTGTGCGGTGAGTGCTTGGAGGAAGTTGCGTGCATTTGGTGTATTTGTGGTGTGGACCCCATTGCCCACATGTTACGTAAGTTGTTTGTGTACTCACCAGGCTCTGCGACTCCTTCAACTCCGTGTACTCCCACCGGCGGAAGCAGGGCCATCACCTTCTCCTCCCAGGGATGGTAGTGTACGGGTCTGCGGGGCAGCCCGCCTCCAGTGATGTTACTCTGGGCGTATTCCTCGTTCATCTTCCTCTTGACTGCCCTGCGCAGATCGTACCACCTGGCTTGGCATTCATGCCTGGTCCTTCAGATGGGCGCAACAGCATTCACCTTATCGACGATCCTCTGCCACAGGCTGGTTTTTTGGGCTATGCTGGTCTGTCTGACCAATGTTCCAAACAGCTGTGGCTCGACTCTGATGACTTCGTTGACAAGGAGCTCCAGCTCCGCCCTTGTGAACTTTGGATTCTTGTCTGTGGGCATGGTGTGGGGTGTGGGTGTGGATGGTTGTGGGTGTGTGGGTGTGAATGTGATGGTGTGTGTGTGAATGTGAGTGGGGGTGTTTGTGAAGGTGTGTGAGTTAAGGTGTAGTTAAGGGGTCAGTAAGGTGCAGTTGTTTGTGTGTGGGGTCTGGCAGCAGTGGGTCTGTTGCAAAGGCTCATGGGTTGTGTGTGTGGGCCCTTTTTATTGGTTCATTTTTCAGTGAGGCTTGGTTTGAATTTTGGTGGGTGTGTTATAAGAGGTGGTTGTGAGTTTGGGCCTCTGTTTGCCTGTTTGGATGTGCCAGGTCAGTCTTTGAGATGTATTATGTCATGTAGACGTGTTTTGTGGTGTTTTGCGAGTCGAATTGACCCTCCTTGTGCTGTTTTACAGTGTCCTGGTTCTGTACGAGTATTTTTCACGTAGGTACGGTCCGTACATACGTGATGCTGGGTGAGGGTGCTGGGGTACGGGGTTGGGGTGCTGCGCGTACATGCAGTGGGGGTACGGCATGTACAGGTGCGGGCCTGGGGCGGTGGGGGTACGGCGCGTACAGGTGCGGGCCTGGGGCAGTGGGGGTACGGCGCATACAGGTGCGGGCCTGGGGTACCCGCGTACATGGGGGTACCCATGTACATGGGGGTACGGCGCGTACATGCGGGGGTACGGCGCGTACAGGTGCGGGCCTAGGGCCGTGGGGGTACGGCGCATACAGGTGCGGGCCTGGGGCGGTGGGGGTATGGTGCGCACAGGTGCAGGCCTGGGGTACCCGCGTACATGGGGGGTACGGCGCGTACATGCGGGGGTACGGCGCGTACATGCGGGGGTATGGCACGTACTGGGGGTACGGCGCATACAGGTGCGGGCCTGGAGTACCCACGTACATGGGGGGTACGGCATATACATGGGGGGGTACGGCGCGTACTGGGGGGTACGGCGCGTACAGGTGCGGGCCTGGGGTACCCGCGTACATGGGGGGTACGGCACATACATGCGGGGGTACGGCGCGTACAGGTGCAGGCCTGGGGTACCCGCGTACATGGGGGTACGGCGCGCACATGCGGGGGTACGGCGCGTACATGCGGGGGTACAGCACGTACTGGGGGTACGGTGCATACAGGTGCGGGCCTGGAGTACCCGCGTACATGGGGGGTACGGCATATACATGCGGTGGTACGGCGCGTACTGGGGGGGTACGGCGCGTACAGGTGAGGGCCTGGGGTACCCGCGTACATGGGGGTATGGCACATACATGCGGGGGTACGGCGCATACAGGTGCGGGCCTGGAGTACCCGCATACATGGGGGGTACAGCGCGTACATGCGGGGGTACGGCGCGTACTGGGGGGTACAGCGTGTACAGGTGCAGGCCTGGGGTACAGTGCGGACAGGGGGTGTACGGTGCTGACATATTGGGGGTGGGAGGGCTGTACAGCTCGTAGACGGGCACAAGTTTACCCGTGTACATGTGTGCTACTGCGTTGGCTCCGCACGGGGCCTTTTATATGCAGTTGTATATTCGGACGGGCGGTAAGAATCGTACTTGCGCGCTCGGACTTTACGATTTGCACGTAAAAATGTCCGGCTCCCTCTCGTACACTTTTCACGAGGCCATTCGGACGTAAAAAATTCCGACTCCCTCTCGTAGACATTTCCCGACGCTATTCGTAGGTATTTTTCACGTCCGAATCATACTTGGCCGTTTGTACGGTACTTGTACGATTCGTACGTGAAAAAACTACGGGTATGAGTCGTACGCAAAAAATGTTTACAGGATCGGAATTGCCACCCTAATATACAAAATATATTATTAACAAAAAAAAGACAAAGTGCAACAGTGTTTGAGGTGAGTGTTCATTGCAAGGGCAGGAACATATATTGGTAGAGGAGAATTGCCCTTGAGGGAGGCACAACATCCAGGAAATTAATCCTAACCTGAACAGTGTCAGTCACATTCATTCGTAGACATTCTGAACAAACAAGTAATATGGTGCAATCCCTCTAGTTGTCTAGATCAAACAATATTATCTTATAGTGGGCTTCCTAGCCTCTGCAACCTCCCTAGCAGCATGCCTGTGCTTAACAATCCTTAACCCAAGTTTTGCCTTTTTTTAAAACACATAGGCACAACCCACTGCTGAGGTTGTGTCTCTAATATACTTTAACCACAGGATATGAATCCCAAGGTCAAAAGCAAGACAGCCCCTATTGAGTGCCCGATTAAATTCAGCTTCTTTGTTTTGCCAAATCGAGCACCACAATACCAGTGGGGCAACATTTATGTGGTCTTGAACATAATTCATGCCTAATTTCAGATGTAAGGAGAAATGAGGTGCCAATAAGTGGACCCCCAATAGATGGCGGCAGAATCTATTTTCTTCCACCTGAACAACCCCGACATCTCTGCATCACCAGACACCCATTCTATAGGTGACAGCCGGTAAGAATTCCTTTTATATATTTTCAAAATTAGTACAACTGTTTTTTTCCCAATGCAAGTGGCAAGAGAAAAAGTATTTCCCACCGCTCGTAGGAATTGGGACAGCCTGCCGGTAAGACAAGGGGACCAAGTACAAGTATCATCAAAGTCAAAGCCTAGATATGGAAAACCCTGTCCAATTGTCTCCCTCCTATGCTCAGGGTACGAGTGTTGGTATTTCTTGGACCACACATCATTATGAATGTCTTCGAGATGTTGGTCTGTAACTCAAGCCCCCTTATAAACTCTACAAAGCTGCATAACAACCTCTTCAAGCAATTTGCCATTCTGGCCAGAAGTACTGCATTGTCCTCGTAGAGTAGGGCCGGTACAGCTTTTTTATTGACACCAGGTACGTCTGCCCCATTGGGCACCAAGGTTCTCTCCAAATCTTTGATATAAAATAAAAATAAAATGAGGGTG
Source organism: Triturus cristatus (assembly GCF_964204655.1). Taxonomy (NCBI): domain Eukaryota; kingdom Metazoa; phylum Chordata; class Amphibia; order Caudata; family Salamandridae; genus Triturus; species Triturus cristatus. Next base: position 182,624,809 of record NC_140585.1, read on the forward strand.
AGTACACAGCCTTGGTGCACTCCACGATTGACTTTAAATGATGAAGTGCACTCACCATTTGCCCTCTATCTGACTTTGGCCAAAAGATTCTGGTGCAAGAGTTGTAAAAGGGACACCTAGCCCTCCTCGTGGCCCATGAACTTAAGAATATCCCAGAGCTTGGATCTATTTACACAGTCAAATGCACTTGAAAAATCCATAAATGCAATATGGATAGAGGTGCCCTTTGAGTATTTGTATTAAGCCACAATTAGATGTACGTTAAGGTACTTTTCGAATGTTTCTAACCCCTTCCTGATCTCATACTGAACTCATACTGCACCTGAGAAAAAATATTATTGTCTTGCAACCAGGAAAATAACTGCTCCAAAATGACTCTTCTAATGATTTTAGTGGTTGAGTCAAGTAACAATATTGAACCAGAACTCCTTGGTCAAGGGCATTTCCCTTTTTAAAAATGGGAATCCCTGTATTATCGTGGCATGGGAAGGGTGTTGTTCCCATGGAATTCCCTGAGGATACTGAGTTTACTTCTATAACAGCCCTCTTAAAAGAGATTGCTTTCCCTTAATATGTTTCATCTTGGCATTTTATTTGAATGAATTTTTAATACACTGGCACCGAGTATAATATATTAGCAGGCACTTATCACTAGCTGTTGATTTTGCTTTTTACATCCTTGTTATTTTGCATCCTAGTTGTTAAGATCTTTGGGGCAATGCACCATTGGAAATTGCAGTCGCAAAGGGGCAGATTCTCCCCTTTGCAAGTGCTATTTTTGCATTTGGGATGCATCATCCCGAATGCAAAAATCGCTATTTAAGTAATCGCTAAATTTGTGATTCCTTACATTGCACTTGCATTTTTGGAATCCCAAATTGCGATTCCCTAAATGCAATGCAACAAAAAAAAAAGAAATGCAATTTTGCATTTAAGAAATGCAAATTACCATCAACTCAAAGTTGATGGTAATTTGCGAGAACATTAAAAAATGCACAAAAGTGCCTTTTTCAAAGTTCTATGTTGCACACATACATGCCCTTGGGGCATGTGTGTGTGCAACATGTTATTAAATTGCAATTTCAGGGGAGCATCAGGGTATCCTTTTGGCACCCTTGCACCCTTGAAATTGCATGCTCAATTTGGGAGTACCTATTTGGTACTCACAAATTGCTCATGCAATTCCTATCGATTCCTATGGGTCTCTAGGCCCATAGGAATGAATGGGAAGCAATTCCTTATTTCCGATTCTCAATTTGTAGAAATCACAATTTTTTTGTGATTCCTACATTCGTAAGGAATTGCAATTCCTAAATTGCGATTTCTTAAAAATCGCAATTTAGGAATCGCAATTCCTAACATTGATGCATGTGGCCCTATGAATTTATATAGCCGTGAACCTTTACATCCTTAGCTTTTTACATCCCTGGGTTTCTTACAGTCTTGGATTTTACATGCTTGTTTTCTTACATCCTTGTCTTTCACATATGTGGTTTTTACTTCTCTGATGTTTTAATACCTGTGTTTTTAAATCCTTGGATTTTTTGCATCCATTTTTTGACATCTGCAGTTACTTGGACTTTCTAACATCTTTACATTTTTACATCCTTTATTTTGTCAGCCTTGTTTTTTTTATTTACCTGTTTGTGTACCTTTTGCATCCTTAAGTTTTTACATCCTTGCCTGACAAGTCATATTCCTGACATATAAAATAGAGATCATACTAAGAGTATGGGCAGTGTAAACAAGAAACAACATGGGAGGAGAGGTGGGTGATTGGAGACATAAAAGAGTGGAGTGGACCATCCTGTTTTATGCCAACTAAGAAAAACAACTGCAGGCATGTTGGTGAATTGACATTCATGGAGTGTACGGGCTTGAACAACAGTTCCTAAAAAATAAATATATTGATTTTCTGTATAAGAGAGACATGGTGTAAGGCTGTCTTTGTTTTTCTGGCAATGAGTTGCTTGAGGATAAAGTGGGTATCCAAGGTGAATCTAAGTGACCTGGCAAATGTAAGGTCAGGGCCGGCATTAGTACTGGTGGTGCCCGGTGCGACAATGTTTGTTGGCGCCCACCAATGAGCACCTTCACCATGAATTTCCTCACCATCTCCCTTTAACAGTGTCCCTCAAGTCTTCATAATCACTCTCTCTCAGATACATTTCTTCAATTTTATAGCACTACTCAGACCAGTGTCAGATTACTTTGCATCATACACACATTATACCGGGACAATCAATCATACTTGTGTCAAAAAACTGTATAGGAAATTGTACGTAAGATAGAGGACTACATGTTGTGGGCGTCACATGCCATCCATACTAGTACACAGTATACCTTGAGTGCTTGGTCTGGAGAAGCAGAAACTCAGAACTCAAAATGGAACACCATAGTTGGGGGTTCTCTTTAATAATAAGGAGCAATTTCTACACAAATGAACCCTTTTTGCAACATTAATCTATGCACTGATCTGTACTTTACAGAGTGCATGCAATTCCTTGATGACAGTTAATAATTCACTTTTCTATATTAGGATTTAACTTATAAACTGCAAGTGAGAAAAGGATCTCTCTTAGAAAAGCAGTAACCCAGACCCATTTACATTACAAGCACTTTGCGATCTGCATTGTACACGTTCATTGCTGTAGGCATATTAATCCTCTGTGCTAATTTATGATCAGCCAAAACCTCAACTAGAAAAAATCCAAAGTCCCTCCCGGAAGAACATTTATCACCGGAGTTATCTTGACATTTTTACTGTTGCCAAGAAATTGATGGAGGCAAGGAACGGGGCAGCAGCTGCTTTTAAAACCAAAACAAATTGCAAACACGCCGCCCCATGAAGTCAGCACCTGGTGCGGCTGCACCAGTCACACCGCCCTAGAGCCGGATCTGTGTGAGGTTTAAAATGTTCAAGGCTCATGTCATTGAGCCAGGTTGATAAGAATTCTTGTCTGTACTGTTGGCTGTTTTGGTTGGATTGAGCTTTAGGTAGACTCTGGATATTTAGGTGAAAGTGATGTATAGGCAGCGATTTGGTCCGGCAGTAGACATCTGAAGCAGAGGAGACTTTCAGGCAGAGTTGTGTATTTACTGGAATATTGATAAATCTTTCATGTTATTATCAGAGAGTAGACTGCCAAGGGGGTCATTCGATAGGGGACTGAGTAAGAAACCCCTGGGGATGACAGAGAATCTGACATGCGGCTAGCCCAATACTAGACTGCGCAGAAATGTCTCCAGAGATATCCTATTGTTATTTACTTACCTGAATATGTACCTTGTTCCTTTTATTGATACACTTTCTGCATTACTTATCATTATGTTTCTTCTTACTGGGGTGTTACTTTGGTCCCTCTTCACAAAAGGAAATGTACATTCGCAGGTAGTAATGTACATATTGGCCTGAACATACTTTTACCTCTGTTTTCCATTCACAAACAATCCCTGCAGTATGCTTGGAACGCTGTACCAGATGTTGCCATGTGTAATTATCCCCATGTGCGGACATCTACACAGGAAGAAGGGAGATTCACGTGAAAATAAATATGTTTTTTTCTCTGTAAATAAAACATTTTCACCCATGAGGAAGCCCTTCCTCCACATAGCCTGTAAATCTGGGGATGATAGGTGCACCTTCAAATTCGCAAAACTACAACCATTTGCAGAGCGGGAAAGGGACAGGTCAATGTTTGGGAATGCCCGCAAATGTGTGTGATTGTTGGGTACCCAACTTTCAAAGCAAAGCAAATCTTGGAACACACACTTCCCACCCCTTGACTACGATATACAGCTGCAGTTTTCTCTCCATTCTTGGTGGAGAAATTCACAATAGTAAATCCATTTACACCTGTCAGGAATTGCTTTCTAATGCCCTGGCAAGTGTGCATGAGGTATTTGTTGCTATATACTTATGTTTACTGCTGAAAAATAGGGACCTTTCTTTTCTATTCCGATTTCTACTTAAAATGTAAATAAAGTTTAGAGAAAAAAACAGGAGGGTAGGAGTCCAGGAATGACTTTGACCTGGTAAAGCCCCAGGACTGCAGTCCATTAAAACCTTCTGACACTTTTATTGTGAATTTACACAGAGTTCAAGTGTGCTAATTAACTGAGCCACAAAAGGTACACTGATGGCGGGATCCACAAACTCCATAAGTGTGCTAAATCCTGCCAGAAGAATCCCTTTGTGAATTCCAGACAGGCACAATCTGCTTTTAAACATATGTTTATTGCTATTAATGCCACTGTAAATAAGATACACATTTCAATTTATTAAAAATGACCACCCTCTTAAGCTCTAGGCTGATTTCTATGTTTACTAAAAGGACGCATGAATACATCAATAAACAGTACTGCCAGCATCTCCCCCTTGACTGTAATCTAAAGCTCACACAGCTGCCAGTCTTAGTTAGGTGAGGTAGTCAATCCAGATGAGTAGGATTGCCTTTTGAAGAAGGAGGTTTGTGGATACAATTCTAGGTTTCCCGGCAGAGGTTCCCAAGATGAAGAGTAGGGACGCTCCTTGTCAAATTACAAATCTCAAAATACAGATGTAAAAGAATGATTTAGGAGGGTGCCTTTTACAAGTGTAGGTACGCCTGTAAGGAGCCACATTTATTAGTATTATATGGTATGGTATGGTATGTCTGTTTTTGAGAATTCTATGATGCGGTCCTCGAGTGAGTCTAAAATATTAGAACAAAATGGGTCATGCTTGGAGATAATTTAAAAGTAAATGAGCTTAACATGCAGCAAACTTCTAAATCTTGTAAATACATCCCTAGGGTAATGGAGCACTGAGGCCATTTTGGAAGAAGACGTGGTCAGTGGACTCTCGGAATCTGTGAAGGTAATGGCTTCTACCACAGTCACATCAGCCATCTTAGGTAGCTGACTGTTTTTGCCTCCAAAATTCCTTCTTTATATACCTCAGATTGAAATTCACCCAATGTGAATTTAATGTCTTGAGGTGACTGATTGTATTGAAACATAATAGTGGGGGCAGAGTGGTATTCTCAGATCCATGACTGGTACAGCACTGGGCAAGGAGTACGCGTCTTAAGCTCAACAATACTCAGAATGATACCGTCTAGTCACATTCATATGATGAGTTTTGTAAGCAACGTAGTGTATTTTGTAGAATATATGGTGGTACTCCATTTGCAAACAATGTACATGGTATACTCATTCCTAATATGCAATGAGTCATTGACACAATACTAGACGCTTCTCTTGAGTGGTAAATCATAAATTTGATCTGGAATGGTAAAGGTTGTTTTGTGCCAGAGATATTTTTGCCCCTGTGACAGTGAAGATCCTTCGTAATAATAAAGATTTTAAAAATAAAAATCAGCTATGAACCAATGAGATGGCCAACTACCAGATTGTTTTTTTCAACGGCAGAACATTTGTCCTTCCGCCTATCCTTTATTCGACAATTATCTCTGTCGTCAATAAACAAGCAACTATTTGCTGTCCTTTTACCCTCATCTGCGCTTTTTTCTCTTGCTCTAGTTCAAAGTCTAATGATGAAAAATTAGTCCCTGCCCCAAACAAGCATTAGAAATGCAATAGGTCTCGCATTTTTTGGAGTTTGAGCTATTGGTGTTGTAAATGGCAATGCCTTTTACCCTTGTGTTATGGAGTGGATGTATGTGGGTTGAGTGAAATGATGTGGGTTGGATTGGAATTGTTAGTTGTGTAATTGTGTGGCGTGGCATTGCGTGGAGTGGATTTGTGTAGTGTAAATATGTGGTATGGTGTGCAGTGCAATTATGTGTATATTACTTAAGTCATGTAGAATGCAGTGGTGTAGAGCAAAATTGTGTAGAGTATAGTGGCATAGAGTGGCACTGCTTATATTGCAGTGGAGTAAAGTGGAGTAGTACAGGTTGTAAAAGAGTGGCTTAAAGTGGTGTAATATAAAGTGTAGTGGCGTACAGTAGATTATTTTAGAATACAGTGACATGGTATAAAGTGGAGTGGTATAGAGTAGATTGGCGTAGAATGCAGTGCCATAGAGTGATGTTTTGCAGAGTAGAATAGAGGTGTCCCCAATACTCCAGCACTCACAGGCCTTTGTCCCTATATACAAACATGCACAGACAATAGAGAGTAATGCATGTACACACAGCTAAAACTACACCATGCACACACGACTGGAGCGCCTACATGCATACATGAAAGAAGATGCGGATATGCATATATGAGGGGATGTATCCTAGCGGTGCAAATTGCTGCCTTTTCGCTCTGGAAGCCCAGGTTTGAATCGCAGCTTCTGGGTTAGACTCAAGATTGCATGGTTGTTGGCAAATCACTTAATCTTCCTCTACCTAAAATGTGTTACAAGGTATTTGTGTTATTCCTACTTGATGTACATGATCTTGCACATCGTCTCCAGACCCTCCACATAATGGTATTTACATAGTGCTCTGGTGCTTCACAGCTAGATATCTGCTATAAAAATACCTACACATGCATACATATGATTTAGGGCATCATCGCAGGCTGCACACCCGCTCAGCAGCTTAAGGTGCCACTGACTCAGTGCACCCAAAGTCACCATCCCGTGGCGGGGTGCCTGTGCCGGCCGCAATGCTGGGGGTACCATTAACCCTGTGCAACCCCAGTCAGTGCCACGTGGTGGCAGGCCCATGTCATGTGCCAGGCCTCAGATGCCACCAACCCTGTGCGCAACAACTCAAGGGCCCTTTATGAATGAGAAGCATGGAGCGGCCGTCATCCAGTCACCACCGGAAGAGGAGAATGTACCGTCGTCGGCCCATTATGTTGGCGGAGTCGCATGGCCAGTGATGCCTGTGCCGGATGGGTGTGGTGTGTGTGCAAACCTGCCCTCAGGGAGTGGCTGTGACATGCTGATGACTAGACCAGTGACATGCACACCACCAGCGAGTACGCTTGCGACGGGTAGCAGTGATGGCCCCCCCCTCGGTGCGTCATTTGAGTAGTCTGGCCGGCTGTACGCCAGACCAGCGCAGGGCTTGCCACAATATGTGCATCCCTGTTGTAGTGTTCACGGGACCAGGTACACAAAATGCAATGTTGCACCTTCTGACTCGCATCCCACAGGATGAACATCATTGACGCAAGGGAAGGCACTGTTCCCACATTCATCCATACATCCATTAATGAATGATGTGAGACATGACACAGCAGTGCATCACTGGACGTTTATTTGCACATCCAGTGCAGTTATGCAGCTGGAGCGATAGAGGGCGGTACAGAGCAATGCCAAGCACACTAAACAATATGGGCCCGTGGAGGGCCAGCCAAGGTCCATCCGGGGATGACATGTACTGCAGAAGAGGAAGGGTACAGTCCGCAGTCTGTCCGCCATGCCATTGGTCATCGAACGGGACGTGGCAGTCCATGTCGCAGTCCAAGGTGAGTGTATCGGAGTGTATCGGGGGTAAGTGGAAGGTAATGAGGCACCGAGCAGAAACAGGCCAGGTCACGGAAATGAATGCTCGTGCCTCCTGATCACAAACCCATCCACGTCCATGTGTGCCGTGCCCCCCCTGTGCCATCCTTTCTGCCTCCATACGCACCATGAAATCTGCATGTGTGCCAGCTCACGGCTGGTATCGCTGGAGCCACTCTGAGTGGACAGCTGTTCTACTCTCCACATCATGACTCCAGCGATGTCAGTCAGGGCTCGTTGGAGACCATGGGGTTGACATAGACACCGAAGGATGGCGTCCAGTGTGGCAGCCATGAGTTCGAACCCCACCGCACCTGCTCAGCTGTCTCCCTCTGTCCCTCCAGCACACGGCGTTGGAAGGCCATTTGTTCCTCCTGGGGGACTTGGAAGGGTGCCGGGGCTGTGGGTGCCTCCTGCTGGGTGGTTTGGGTGGTGGGTGGGGTCTCCTCAATGTAGCTGGGCTGTCCTGCTCCTTGAGGTGAGTCACGGAGAGGTCAATTATGTCTAGGAGAGCTTGTGCGTCAATGCTGGTGTTGTCACCCTCATCATCAGTAAAGAGTGGCTGGGACTGCTCTGCAGGAGGTGTTAATGATGCCCCTGCAATGTGAAGGGGAGATAGTGTATTACAATGTGTACACATGTATGTAGCCGCATGGTACAGGTTGACATTCAGACAGCATGACATTGTACATTGTGACAGTTTGTGGGTCTGTGCGAGGAGCCAGGGTCAGTGTGGGTTTGTACTGTGCCCTGCTTAATTGTGTATGTGTGCCTTTGTGGCCATCTCCACCCGTCCCCCCAGTAAATGGTGGTCACTCACCCTGTTGCGGATTTGTTGTTTCCTGTCTGGTCCCCCGACTCCGGCCAAAGTATCCACATTGATGACTGTCGACACAAGCTCCTCCATGTCATCCAGCTCCAGCTGTGGCGCTGGTTGGCAGAGAGTTTCTCCTTTGTCTTCCGTTTGATGTCATTCCATCGCCTCTTGCCCTTGTCCATTGTCCGCTTGTGCTCTCCGATGGCATTCACCTTGTCGACGATATTCCGCCATATTGCAGTTTTGGTGCCCAATGACAAGTTGGAGGTGCGAAGAGTTGTTGTTGGTGTTCCATCACCTCCGTGACTATGATCCTGTTCGCCTGCGGACTGAACTTCGTCTTCTTGTCCTTGCCCTTCCCTGTCCCCGATGTCCCTGGTGGGTCATCCAGGGTGCTTGTGGGGTTGCGCTCGTCCTCTGCGCCTGCTCCGGTGCCCTCCACGGTGCGTGGGTGTAGGTCAGTTTGTGTGTGTTTTTTTCTACTTTTATGGGGATTTTTTTCAGCCTGCCAGGTGTGTGTTGCAGGCCTGATGCTGCTTATCGCTGATTTCCTCATCGCGCTTTGGCCCATCGCGTGTTTTGTGGCTTGTGTTTTTATCTCCATTGTGGTGGTTTAATGTCCACGGTGTCGGCGGACTATCGCATGGTACCGCCTTGTTGTGAATTCCACGTTGACATGTAGTTATTTTCCGGCGATGGGCTGCTATATTGAAAGTTGCGTTACGCTCATCTTGCAGTAGTTATCACACGTTCTTGTGAATATCCCCCTTCCGATTCTATACATGACTTCCAATACTAATTGCGTACATGAGTGAAGCTGCTGCATGCATACCTCATGGACCGCATATACATCTGGACCTATTATGTGCACATATGACTTAAGCTGCTATGCCAATATATGACTCAAATTGCTCTGTGTAATCGACCGAGGGTGCTAAGTTTTTGCAGCACTCAGGCTGCTTTCTACATTAATCATAATCAATGGCATCTTGGACATCCTAGACTTGGCACCAGAACTTCTTTACAGACTGAAAGTATGTGTGCTAGTGGTGATGGAATCCCAGGCTCACCGTACTTGCCAGCGCACACACGCCTGTGCAGCTCTGCAGGCAGGTTTACAATGTCCAGCAAGCCTTCAGCATCACCTCAGCTTTCGAAATCTGCTCGGGTGTGCAAATGAATTTGGGAGCATATCAGCAACACCCGGCGATAATTATCGCTCAGCGCTCTTAGCGTGAGGATAATTATCGCCAGGTAACGTGGATTTTTATCGCTGAGATAGCGTGCTATTAGCAACGCTTATCTCCTCAGTGATTAGAATCCTCATGCTAACTGCCTAACGTTAGATCTCACGTAGTGTGGCGTTAGCTTGCTGATAGGGACTCACAAACTTAGCCATGATATCCACCTTCCCTAGGATATCATGGCTAAGTCAGTCCTGAAGCAGGTGTAAGGAAAGTAGTTATCGCTACTTTTCCTGACGCTATGCTTCATAGCGTGGGGCTTGATGATAGGAGAAATGTCACTTAGCGACATTTCTCCTGTCATGTTAGGTCAGGAACGCCCACTTTGCATCTCATTAGAGATGCAAAGCTGGGCGTTAGGAATCCCCACGCTAAAGCAAGGTTTCATGCGTTAGCATCTGGCACAACACAGACAGATGTTAAACGAAGACAGTGGTATCACTTAAACTGATGTACCCCACCCGTCGGCATACATGGCGAAATGACCCTAATATTTCAGTAAAGCAGATTGTGCCCAACTATACAAAGGCCTCGGGCCAGATGGGGACCCTTTTGATACCTGCCTCCCTCACACTACGCCACAGGGAGGCCTAGGTCTCTGCGGGAAGAGCTGTAATGTCCTTGAACTTCTGCTTACTACATTTATGATTCACCTTTTTTAGCTTTATGTCTAACTTCATAGGTATTACCAGCTTTACTGATGTTTAACGTTAACAAAGATGCTCTGAAAGTTATATATAGTCAGTATAAATGTAATGGAAAAATGTACACAACACTGAAAGGGTGGCCAGTTAACGTTGCTGAACTTGCAGTCATGTATCTCAGTAATGGTCAGAGTGTGAACGGTCTTTTCGGGACAGATAGTTCCTCTGTCTGAGATTGGAGCCAGATCTGTTCATCAGGCAGGGCTGTTCCAGCTGAACTCGAGCCCGAGAGAACAGAGGAACTCTCTTTCCCACAAAGAACACTTTTATTTTTCCATTTCAAGCACTGGAAAGCACAGAGGAGAAAGTTGCTCTTTGAGGCCTCATCTCATAAAATCTTTGCAACCTAAAGGGGCCTCTCTGCTATGTAAGCCCGGAGCACTTAAAAGCTATGCACCGAGGAGGATAAGCTAAGATGAATTAGACTGCGTTTAAAAGGACAAAACTGTAAGATCAGCATCTGTGTGACATGAGTGAGAGTTTCTGTTGTATCTGTCCAGTAGAGCAATGCATACATGTGCTGTCAGATCCTTGTGAGCAGAGGGACAGCACTACTGTCAAAAGCCTGAGGACTCAACATCTATGTAAACTGAGGGACAGCTCAGCTGTCCAGCTTGTGAATGTGTAAGATCACAAAGCCCTTTCATGTACACAGTGGGGCATATTCTCAAGGAGCTATCGCTGAGATAACGGCACTTTATCGCAGCCAAAGTCGCAATAAAGTTATTACCCCATTCACAAGCTGGTGCTAACAGCCCATAGCACCAGTTTACCTGCGATAGCAGCCTCAAAAAGCATTGCCACAGATTACCCCCACAACTATCACAAATGAGATGCAGAGTAGGCGTTCCGGTGCAAAATGCCGCAACAACACCACACCTCAACATTCTAAACGACCAACCAGATCGGCGATAAGATCACAAACCAGGCGATAAGGCACGTTAGCTGCTGGAAATTAACACCTGCTCTGACCTGGTGCAAAGTCGGACCACAGCCTGCACCACAAAATGGAGCCCAGCCAGAGCCACACCTGAAGAGCAACAGATGCCATTTAGCCACTGATCATGAAGCTCGGAGCCCCAACAGGGCCACAACACCCACCGCCACCACCCCCAGGACCTCCCTCCCCAGGCACTCCCGTGCCAAAGACATGCCACATCAACTACACGGAAACATGTACCAAATAATCCGCCTGATGTCGCACAATCACATTTGGTGACATGTATGTGTCGTCACAAAAATGAGCATCACACATTCACCTTCGATGTAACAAATAAAAATGTATTCAAAGACACACAGAACAGAAATGAAGACACATGACGGCTCCCCTCGGGACAATCTGTAGGTCACAGCCTGCAAGACAAAAATCATGATGAGAAGGTGTGTCTTGCGCACATCAAAGGACAGAGAGAGAGCGAAGGAGAGAGAGAGAGAGAGAAAGACAGACAGAGAGGGGGAGCAAGAGATAGACGGATAGAGAGGGGGAGCGAGAGATAGATGGACAGAGAGGGGGAGCGAGGAAAAGACGGACAGAGAGGGGGAGAGAGACACAGTTAACAGATGAGATGGACAGGGAGAGAGAGTGCCGACAATGCGCACCCAGACCACACTGCTCACCTGCTGCCACCGGTGTGTATCCAACCATGTGCCGGTAAATAGTGCAGTTCACCAGGTCACACATCTGAAACAGATCCGTCATCTGAAACAGAGTCCAGATACATGAATGGCAAAGTACATACAATTGCACAAGACATCATCGCCTGACCGCCCCTGTGTACCCAGGCAGATACACCCCAGCCCCTCCCACCACCAAGCAGTGCATGCCCGCCCCTGCGCACCCAGGCAGATGCACCTCAGCCCCTCCTGCCACCCAGCGGTGCATGCCCACCCCTGCGCACCCAGGCAGATGCACCCCAGCCCCTCCTGCTGCCCAGCGGTGCATGCCAGCCCCTGTGCACCCAGGCCTCACTGCTCACCTTATGCCCTTGGCGTAAAGCAATGAGGGCCCACCACATGCTGCTGCAAGCCACATGCCCGGGGCCCACGGACATGGCACCCTCCACATCATGCAGCCCCGCTCCGCAGGCCATCAAGTCTCACATTTGATTCTGGGTCTTGATTTCACCATGGCAGAGGGTGGTGGTGTTTTGTCTCCAGCTCTGTGTGGCAGTGACACATCAGTGGCCGGAAACGGAAGGTCTGCCGCACTGTGTGGCGATGACACTTCAGGGGGCGGAGATGTGGATGGAGTGGTAGCAGCAGCATGCATCAGCGCCAGGCCTTGTGGCAGCAATGCCATGAGGATGGTCCTGAGGTCATTGAGGAACCCAGCTACCTCTCGCTGGTGTGCAGTGTGGCAGCCGCTCGTTCCGCATTCGCCTGCTCCATGGTCTCCATTAACGTCAGCATGTTTCCCAACTCCTGTGTGACATCGCTAGAGCCACTCTACTCTGACTGGACAGTTGTTCTATTCTCTGAGTCAGGGCTCTAGCGATGTCAGCTAAGGTCCGTTGGAGAGCATGGAGCGGACTGTGGGTGTCCGTTAGGGACCGTGAGTGGTCCCTGATGGGACTTAGACACCCACGTATGGCATCTAGTTTGTCTGCCATGTGGTCGAAGCCCACCCGCAGCTGTTCAGCCAGATTCTCCTGGCACCCCAACACATGGCGTTGGAAGGCCATGTGTTGTTCGTAGGGATCCTGGGAGACAGCCGTGGTGGTGGGTGCTGCCTGCTGTGTGGTCTGTGCAGTGGGCGGGGCCTCCTCATTGCAGCTGGGCTGCCCAGCTCCTGGAAGTGGGCTGCGTAGGCTAGTTATTTTTAACATCATTTTCACCACTTCACGAACACTGCACTACACATTTCTGCACAAAAAAGTGCTCCTACTTAGTTCCGCAATTCGCAGCATGCCCCAAGCAACAGCTGTTTGGGATGGCCCCAGTGATGAAGCATGTCACCTAGGGGCAACCCTGGGTGAGTGAGGGGACTCAGTAAAATAATTTTCTTTTCTTTGGACAGGGGTCTTGTATTTTTTGCGCATTCAGTGGAATCCCTATTTCCCTGGTTAGGTTTTTTGGATCTGACATTTCCAGATTTTTGGTGAACTACATGTACATTGGAGGGTAAACCTAACCAGTACCTCCATCTCCCCTTTTTTGATTGGAGTGAAAATGCAGACAGCCAATAGCAAAAAGAGAGTTTTGCTCGATGCCCACGGAGCAATTACTGTAGGTCTCGAAGAGACAGGTCAAGCGCTGTCTAGCTCGACCCAAAAATAGATCCGGGACCGAGGAGCCTCTGGCCGGCACCTCAAAGACCACAGTTCTCAGAGGCCTTTGGCGAGGGGGGGACAGGATCAGTCTTTCACATTGCATCTTTAGCGTACAAAGACAGCAAACCTCCATACAATGCATTCTAATTGCTAGGACATGAGCTATAGCCACCACTGCTATCAAAGACGAACTGGGTTATATAGACAAAGGTGTTGCATGAATTTATGACCTTGCCGAGAAGTGGGTGGACTTGCTGATGCTACTCCCCTTGCAGCCTTATTTGTTCCTCCCGAGAACTGCTCACTTGATCTCTGGCCAGTTGCCGGAGGGCTAAGGGCAAAACCCGTTTTTCCTCCCGCTCTGTACAGCATGTGAAGCGCTCTGCTTCCAGCTCCATTTCAAGGTGCCCCATGACATGTGTTCTCACTTCCGTCCGGTGCTCCCTAAAAACTAGTGGCTAGTAGGCACATTGTATTTGAGGACCCTGTCCTCTACTTCCGGGTTAGGCATGTGTGTTTCCGGCTCGGCGCCACTACAGCGTGTTCTCTCATTCTGTTGGCCCAGCCATTCAGTATGGCCTTCCGTTGGCAATTAAAGGCTAGGCTCTTATCCCTTCTACATGGGTGCTCACTATGCCTCCACGGAGTCTTGCCGAGCCACACCCAGATAAAGAAAAGCTGGTTGCGTCCATAGGTCCAGGGTGGCTGGCGGGGGCAAACTCCACCGTTCAGCAGAATAAGAGTTTTTTGCTGAACTCTGCGTTTCCAGGTGATTTCGGAGTTGCAAAATTCAGCAAATGCTGCCCACGGAGTGGAGTTAACTGCCCACGTCTAGTTTTACTGTACTAATTGACATCCGGGTGGCCATTTTGGAGGTCCATCGCTTGCCGAGCGATTACTGCTATAGTCTATCAATCATGAAGACTGTCTCCCGATCAGTTGCATTTAAGCACGGCTGATGGAAGACTTTTTCAGGGATCTGCTCGTGCAATGGGTCTTAGTGCCCAGCTTATCCACCTCTAAAATACTTCAATGATAAAGTAGGCTTTTTCAATTAAAATATTCATCTAAGATCACACAATTTGCTCAAGCATTATGCCGCTTGACATTTCAGTAGTGCCCCCACATCTGACTGTGCAGCTGTGTTTGCAAACTCTCACTTGCCATGATGAAAGAACATTTACAAATGAGCAAAGCAGGTGTTAATATAGATATCAATGTGTTTGTCGACAAAAATGAACTATTGTCTTTATTAATAGAAGTACCAATTCTGAATGTCACATCTACCTCTTCATGCAAGTACATGGGCAGGCAGGCCCTGCAACCTAGTCCCAGGATTACTGATTGACAGGCGGGAGGGTGCATAGCTGGCAGGCAAAAACTTGGACAAGAAACTCTTGATCAATTCCACTGATAGGTGCAGCAATGTTACAATGCTCAGAGGAGATTGCCCGTATAAAGCATGCATGTTCAATGGGGGTATGGTCTCCTAAGATCACCATAAACTCAGACGCCACATGAGTTAGAAACACACAGCCAATATGGGTTTAGCACACGTAATGATCACGCGCTCCTCATGCCTGGCATCTTAACACATTCACCACCGGCCACACTGTGTCCACACAGGTCAAGACCCACCTGCAGTAACCATTGACCATTGATTTATGACTGCAAAGGCAGCATCCAACATTCCTCACCATATATGGAAGGCCAGAAACCTTTTATTGCTGCTGTAATATTGTATATAAAGAAATCTCACACTTGATGTAAATTGATACAGTGCTCAGACTTAGTGCCTAGAAGTGTTTTCCCAGTTGAACTGTTTAATTAAATAAAGAAACTGCTCATGATTTGCCAAATGCCTCTTGTCTTCTGTTTTTTAAGGAAATTCAATTCCAAGCAATACAGGTTACAATAAGCCCACTTGCCTGCACTGAAACCAGGGAGACAAAAGGGGTCTTGGAACTGTGTGGGGGGGTCTTAAATGATCCCGGGGGTGGGCGCCAGACTCAAAATGTTCTTCAAAACCCCCACTCCCATTTCGAATAATCACTCAGTGGATACTTTTACACATTAGTAAGGCCTGCCTGACCAGAATAGTATGCTTGGCAATTATGTATCTGATTGTATTTTTAAAAGTTATGAGCACTCCACTGCAATGTTTAAATAATTCTGGACATATTGAAACATTGTCATTTTAATAGAATAATTGTGAAAAATGCTGCAGGGGTCCAGATGATTTTTTCCCAACTTGGGGCGCTCAGCATTAACAAGTTTGAAGACCACAGCCCAGGTACCAGCAACAAGACCAAATAAAACATTCTGATGGGGATGGGTAGAATTGGCTGATCGGACACAAGCCAATCTAGGTAAAGTTACAGGCTGTGCCTACAGTCCACTGAGGCCTTTGGAGGTTGAAATCCAGCCACAGCGATGCCTGTCACCTTGCATTGTACGACAATTATGGGCAAACTGCATCTGTTGAAGAAGCCATTATGGACAACAGACAGAGTCCGAAACTACACACGGACCGTGTGAGTAACGGACAGGTGGTCATCCTACCTGTAACAGAACTCACTGCAAATCTGTATGTCATTATTTTAAACTTGAGTTACAACCAGTATAACATAGGCTGCAACAAAATGTACAAAAGTATTAGGTTTTAGATTTAAAAAAGTACTTTCAATGAATAGATGTTAGTAATACATATCCTGTAATTTGTAGGTGCGGGGGAAGGGGTCCGCACAATAAAGAAAACATCAAGAATAAACCCGTGAGGGAGTCTGTTTGTGGCCTCATTGTACTGCTGTGGAGAAATATCCTGTAATTAGTGCAAATATGTTTTTATAAGTGCCCATTAAGAGCAGGCACTCCACAGCTGAGCTCGTAACACCCTTACAACACCTCTCAAATAGAATACATTTTTATCATTATGAAGCTTCAAATGACTCCATCAATGGAGAGGAATACTGGCTTGCAAGCAGCCTTTGGATGTGCAAATTAACCAATTATGCCCATTCATATTTCTTTCAGGCAGAAGGCACCCTGGCCAGAAGGCTATTTAGCAGCATGCCCCTCCCTCGGCCTCACAGGAGGCCCCCTTCCCTCTTAAGCTGCAGCACCTTAAGCGTCAGAATTAATCTTTTTCTTTTAGCACAAAGCTAATATTGTTTAAAGAAGAGCTACGGACAAAGGAGAAGAGGGCTAATTTACAGACAGTCCTTGTAAATTACAAATGGATGGTGACCTTACAATAATCAAAGACTGCTTGTCACTGACCTGTATTTGAAACCTCAGAGTTACCTAAAAACAGCAGATTCTCTCTGGCTACACAAGAACATCATATGTGGTGCAGTCTATGGCAGCATCCTGGGAGGTACAATCTGCCATGTCCTTAGCCTGGATCTGAAAGGATGTGTGTTTATGTCAATGGCTTTAAAGTGTTTTGGTTGTTATCAGGGATGCAGTCCCAGTGGTATGGAAGCTCTGGCAGTGTTGAGGATAATTACATCTGAGGCCATAAACAACTTCACATATCCCCACAGGGTAAGAGCTCATCAGGGTTTGGATGCAGGATGTGACTAAAGCTTATTTGATGTTTCCTAAGTCAGAGCTATGATAATTGACATAGAAATCCTGAAGTTCAGGGGTTTCACAATGTCATCAAGGGTCCCACACAGTGGGTCTGATACACAAAGGTAAAATTACACTTTTGCCTAAGTTTCCTACTATTCAGTTTTCATAAATTATATGCAGCGTTTTACGACTCGGCACTCTATATACTTATGTCTGTGGTCTTCTCTGTGCTGATTGTTGGGGTCTCCAGGCAGTGAGAACTCTGCACACAGAACTGTAGGGAGCGCAGAGCCATAATAGTCTTTACGTAGATTATGAATACCAAAAAGTAGTAGACTTACAAAAAAGTGCAAGTTAAATTAGTAAATTAGGCCCCTGATTAGAAAACAAAATGATAAAAATAGGCATGTTTTACTTGTATAGTTACCAGCAGTAGTGGATACTACCCTAGGGCAGAGGTGCATTGCCCCACTGCTTTTCAGCAGTGTAAAAAAAGTAAATAAAAAATGATAACAACTCAATGTTATTATCATTTGTTTTATGAGCTGAGGCAGTTTTGCGGGGTGGGGCTGGGATGCGTTGCTCACATAGCAGGGGGAGGAGTGGTAGGCACTTTGTAAGTGCTCATGACGTTTTGGCCGGTGCATAGCCTGATGGGGAACATCCTTGTCTGAGATCCAAACCACGTTGCTCAGACTAATCACAACACTGCTAACAGCAGCGTTATGATTGGCTTAGGGGAGCCTGGATGCTTCTTGCTTCTTTTCCGGACGGACGCAGAGAGATGATGGAGGAGAGACAGGGTTCTTCACCCTCTGCCCCGCCACCCCCAATTTGTGCCAACCACCACTGGTTAACAGACGCTCACCATGACAGGTTCAAACTTGACTGAAGCCAGTTCATCTTCCCTATTTAGAGAGGATTGACTTTAAAATAGCTTGTATTGCTCATAAAGTGCTGCAGCCGAGAAGCATCCAAAAAAAGGTGCCAGACTCTTTACTTGCTATGATCCCAAACTATGAGTTGTCCACAAGGACTTAGAGACCTATCTTTTGCAAACACGCCTGATGAGCTAAATCGGGGGTATGTTACTCACCTCTTTCACTAATAAAATGTCATTCTGTTCTGTTTACAAACATTTATTATATTGTCTTCCAATATTAAGTACATATCCCTGGCGACTCTTTTATTAATATGATAATGTCACTCTATGCGCAACTTAAAGCTAATAACAGAATTAATGGTGCTATGTCTTCCTTTTTTAGTCTCTGTCAGGGCACTAGACAAGGGTTCCCTCTCTCACCCCTTCTTTTTCTCTTGTCTATACTAGTCAATTTGAACCAGAGTATTGAAGGTTTTCAATTTGGATCGCATACGCTTAAAACAGCCGCTTACGCTTATGACGTCCTTATTTTTTCTGAGGATATTGCAACTGTGATTCCTGTTATTTCTAACATCATGAGGGATTTTTTGCTTGTTTCCAGATACACTCTTAACAAAGAAAAGACGGAAATGTTCCCCCTCAATTCGCTGTGCTTCCCTTCTTATATGGGTGACTCAAGTTTTAAATGGCAATCGACTTGTCTTAAATACTTAGGGATTTGGTTCTGTAAGGACCTTTCAGATACTATCACTTATAACAAACCCCATATCATAGCTAAAGTTAAAGATCTTTTATCTTCCTGGTTTCCTAAATATATTTCTTTGTGGGAAAGATTACAAACTCTTAAAATGATGATAACCCCGATTATTAATTTTTTATCCTCCATGTTACCTATAAAGCTTTCTTCTACCTTCTTCCATGAGATTGATTCAGTCTCTTCAAAATTTCTATGGAATGATAAGAGATCTATAATTACTTATAAATACCTTAGAAAGCCCTCTATCCTGGGTGGCTGTTACCTTCCGGATTGGAACTTGTATCAAATTGCCTTCCTACCGTCTCAAAGTGCACTTTCAGTCTTATCGGATTCCCAACATATACCTCCTTGGATTTATATTGAACGTGAGTTGTGAACTCCTTTTTCAACTCCTTCCTTTCTCACGGCTTCTAAGCTCGTCCTTGATCATTCTCATCGTATTAAATTAGGCACGATTAATGCACTAAAATATATTGATAGAAAAGTATCCAAACCTATTCATAAATCAAGATGGTCCTCGTTATGGTACAATCCTAAAATTGTTACTGACAAAGATCCTTGTACGGCCTGTTCCCTTCTCTTTCTTAGCTATAAAATATCATCTTAGCAACATGGACTTTTACTCTTTTTTTAAACTAAATGTTATACTTTCTAAAATATCCCTCTTTACAGATTTGGTGACTGTTACACTTCTTTCCACCATGTGGTTACACTCAGGCCATACTGCATCGAAAATCTATAAATTTGTATCTGCTCCACTCCCTTCACAGTCTACAATCACATTTGATAAATGGTTTTATCATTTTGAAGATGATATTTTTGAAAATATTTAACAAGAGACCTGGCAATTGATTGGGAAGTTATCCCTACGTAATAAGATTCCACCTTCTCTTATTCAATCCAAATTCTTTACATTAAATCTCCTTCATTGGACCCCTGCTTGTTTACACAAGTTGAAACTGCGGAATAGCAATCTTTGTTGGAATTTTAACTTAGAACCAGGCACTCATCAACATATGTTTTTTGAATGTACGTTATTGCACTCCTTCTGGTGCCTGATACGGAAACACTTATCATCAATCTTTTAATATATCTATAGAGCTTTCTTTACCTATGATTGTATTGGGCCCATGGGCTATAACTATTCATTTATCCCTTGACAATACAGACCTGGAGCTATTATATTTACTTTTATCCATTGCTGTTAAAATTATATTAACAGAATGGAAATCGTTTCATCTTCTATTGTATCATACCTTCGTGGAGCTCATACATTTGTTGAGGAGAAACATAGAAACATTACTCGCCTTCCATTTCTAGTAATGTTTGGCGGTCTCTGGACAACTATATGAATTTGTCCTACCAGGGGCTAGTAGCTCTGTATCCTTTTGATTACATTTCTTAATTTGTTTCCTTCATTGGAGCAGATGTCCCCTCCCTTCTTTTGATTCCTCTCTTATCTGTTTTCTGTCTTTTCCCCAATATTCTTTTTACTTTTGCTTCCCCCCTGTTTTCTTTTGCTGTTCAATCTTATTTATCAAGCAATACAAGTGGTATATGTATTTATCATGATATAGGTTGTTGCTTTGTCTGATCCATATAGCTGGGATTTGTATTATTATTTGATGGATTTTATAACATATACTGTGTGTCATATATGTATTTGCTCACCTGTTCAAGTAACAATATGTTTACAACTCTTTTTATCCCAGTCCATTTACTCTTGTTATGAAATCTTTTTACTCTGAAATTCTTCGATATCAATTTAGTATATATTTGATTCTGATATGTTGTATTGCTGTTGTATTACAAATGCATTTTCGCTTTTAAATAAACAATATAGACATTTGAACAAAAAATTATATAGTCATCCAATATTTGCTACTATTTTTCACCAGATTACTGTTATCTTACTAAATACTCTCAATCAATCAAAGAATTAAGGGTTTGCTAAGCCTGCTACTCACCCAAAAGGGTCTCAAGGTACTGGTTGCGCCCAGCTCCGGGGGTTCACGCTGATCCGTCACAGAGCCTGGTCTAGAACTCCTTCCCGCCGGCATCCAGGCACTCCCGGATCGACTCCAAAACCTCCAACAGTGCGGATTCGGTACTGTAAGAGGCACGGAATCCAGATTGCGCCGGGTGAAGCACAACTGCTCCCTCCACGAAGTTGGTCAGTTGGAACGTGACCGCCTTCTCGCATACTTTGGCTAAACTAGGCAAAAGCGAGATGGGACGATAGTTTTCTGGGAGCAAAGGATCAAGGGATATAGTCATCCAATATTAGCTACTTTTTTCACCAGATTACTGTTATCTTACTAAATACTCTCAATTAATCAATAAATTAAGGGTTTGCTAAACCTGCTACTCACCCAAAAGTGTCTCAAGGTACTGGTTGCGCCCAGCTCCGGGGGTTCACGCTGATCCGTCACAGAGCCTGGTCTTGAGCTCCTTCAGGTACTTGGAAAGTATTGGAGTCTGGCCGAGGTGAAGAGGGAGGGTGTTCCATGCCTTGGCCATGAGGAAGAAGAAGGAACGGCCTCCTGTTCTTGTCTTCTTGATGCACTGCACCGTCACAAGGGAGAGCTGGGCTGTCCTTTGGGTTGCGTGGAACGAGAGGCGGCAGTTCATGTAGGCGGGACTGGTGTTGTGAAGGGCCTTGTGGGCATGGGTGAGAAGCTTGGAAGTGATTCTCTTCTCGATAGGGAGCCAGTGTACTCTTGCTTATAAACATTCAGTTCCCCATGGTCTGCAGTATATACATACTTCAATAAAATTAATAATAAATAAAACACAATAATATAAGGGCTTGGAACCTTTAACTCACTGAAATTAAAGTCAGAATCGGTATAAACAGTGCTTAGAATTTTTCCAGTGATTGTCATCTATCCTACTCAATATAAATTATTAAGAAGGGTATTTCCTGACAATAAATTAACTAACTTTTGCACTCATTTGGGATCATATCAGTTATAATGAAGACCTCACTGAAATTGCCATTGCCCAAATCAGGTAAAGCGTTCTGGAATAGTTCAGCATTTATGCTTTTTTCAAACCACAGATGGTTGGTTCTGCCCTTAGTGTTGGATTTCCATTGCTCCACAGCTCAAAAATGTGTACTCCCAGTTTTGTCGCACCACTATTCATCCTGTTGAACATGTGTTACTTATGGACAAGTTATTTACATTCGGTAGAGACTTAATTTAGCTACAGATTCCTTACCGTAGAATATCCCATGTGTCAGACTGGTTCCGGCAGACTTTTGGTCATGCAATACCCTTGTACGCCGGTAAGTAGCATCCGTCATCAACTCTGCATGGCGTCATCTGTGTCATCTGCTCCAGAACCGACGTCTGCATCATCTATATAGATTCCACCTCGGCATGATGACGTCAGTTACTTTTTCACGACTTTCCACACTAGAAGCGCGGAGCCATGAAGCCCACTGACAGTGGTGTGTTTAGGACAAATAGGGCCTCAAATGGATCAGCCCTGATCCTAAAAACCTGTCTACAATGTGGGGAGGATGGGTGGGTCAAGAAGGAATCTATGGCTATGGTATTTCTCTACCAGATAAGTCTTTACAAAACGTAAGTAACTTGTCCATCTGATAGAGACATCTATCTGCGTATTCCTTATCTAAGAATAGATACCCAAGAAATATCATCCCCTGATGAGGTATTGCAGACAAGTTTAGACCATGAATTCCTGCAGTACAGAGTAGCCAAAAAGATCATCCCTGCTGACTTGACTGTCCAGGCGGTACTGCTTAGTGAACATGTGCAGTGAAGCCCACATTGATGGAACAACATGTTGCAATGCTGTGGTTGCAGCCTTTGCTCTGGTGAAATGAGCTCACAAGCCTTCAAGAAGCTACTTCTTAACCAGAGCGTAGCAAAATTTATGCAGAGTTCAACACATCGCGAGATAGTCATCTACTTCACCGAACAACCTTTTTTTCATCCAACATGCCCCACAAAGAGTTGGTTGTAACTCTGAACTCCTTAGTGCGATCAAGGTAGAACTCTCTTTGAGTCCAGACAGTGGAGTCAATCCTCTGTCTTAGAGGGATGCAGCAGAGCATAGAAATTGAGCAAGGTGATAGATTGCCCCATGTGGAAAGGTGTTTCCACTTTCAGAAGCACCAATTTATCCAGGAATATTGTCAAGTAAGGATCATTGGATGAAAACGCCTGCAATTTGCTCACCCTCCTGACAGATGTGATAGTAAGCAGCTGGAGGGGGCAATTTTGCAGAGGTTCAAATGGATGCACATCAGGAATGTGAGAACCAAATTAAGGTCCCGATGAGTCATGATGAAAGGGGCAGGGGGAACATATGTACAAGCCCATTAAGAAATCTGCTTACCATACGGGATTTAAATAAAGAGTGTTGGCCTGGCAGCCTCAAGAAGTCAGACAAGGCCGAAAGGCACCATTTAAGAGTGCTCATGCTGTCAACTGCTACTGGTTAATCTTCACGCAAGAAAACATAGAGTTGACAGGCTCCGGTGAAGAGCCCTCTCCTGCTGCTGTGACCAAAGATCCTCCAAAAGGGGCAGGCTGATCGGAGGAGCGATGCTCAATTTGAGAAGCTTGGGATACCAGACTCTCCTTGCCCTCTCCAGAGACACAAGAATGGCTTGGACCCAGTCGCTCTTCATCTTCTTGAGCACTCTAGACAGGAGTGACATTGGCAGAAACACTTACAAGAGGCCTGAGCTCCACTCAAGATGCAAAGCGTTGCAGAACAAGTGGCACCTTAGAAATGCCTTTGCAAACACAAGGAGATGATGGAAGGAGCACTGAAACTTTTCAGACACTCATCCTCAGTCACAGATCTAGGTTATATCCATCATCGTTCGTTAGCTCACTTCACCACCCCAGTTCAGGACCAGCCATATGCAAATCAGTCTTGACCCTGTTCCTTATGGGAACAGTCCAGTCTGAACTGCCAATCCAGGTCTTCCCTGGACCGAAAACAAGACGTGGGCCCCGGGCTCACTGAGTCACTGGATTCAAGCTAGCCTGGCTGATGAGAATGCTTGTTTCCGATCCAAGGAGGACCTTGCCTGAGAGTTCAGGCTGGACTGTTCCCATGAGGCACAGGGTCAAGACTGATTTGCATATGGCTGGGTCTAAACTAAAGTGGCATCGTGAGCAAAAGAACAAGAACAATGGATTGAACCCAGATCTATTGACTGGGGGTGAATGTTTGATTTGCTCTGCATTTCATCCCTCATCTGTGTGTCTTTTGCCTTAGAAATTCCAGCATGCAAAACTGCTGACATTGCGGGTTCTCAGCAGAGTTGAACAGATCCAACCAAGTCTCAACCCACCACTAAAAGAGACTTTGGGCCACCACCGGATGGAGACACTATTTGTGATACACTAGGCATCAACAGCTTAGTTTGTCCTCCCTGATGTTTAGGGAACCTTCCAGGTGTTAAACCACCATGGAATTGCCCTGCTGTCCCAGCCAAGCCCAGAGACACATGGACTCTCGACAAAGGGATCAGGACCCCACCCACCCTGTTTGTGCAGTACAACATGGTGGCGGTGGTGGTCTCCATGAACACCTGTATCAGCTTTCACTTGATGGAAGGGAGAAAAGCTTTCAATGGCAAGTTAATTGCCTGGAGCTCTTTTGCCAGTTAATGTGGAGTCCAGATTCTGCTGGAGACCGGAATCCTCTTATCTTCATCCCTCCCAGATGGCTGGCACATCCCAGGGTTGATACATCTGTCACTACTGTGTGATCTGGTTGGGGAAGGGAAAGGGGTCTGCCTCTGACCCAATCTCTATTTGGCCAGTCACTACTGCAGGTCCTGTTCAGTTCCCTCTGAGATCTGGACTATGACAGAGAGATTCCCCTGATGCTGCACCCCTAGTACTTCAGATCCCAATGCAGAGTCAGCATACACCATATGGCATGTACAACAAGCATGATGCAGGAGGCCATGATGCGCAGCAGTCTCAAGGTCATTCTCACTGAAATCCAGCATAGAGGCTGAAACATCGATATCATAGCCTGAACATCCTGGACTTGCTGGTCAGGCAGATAGGCCTAAAACTGCACTGTTTTCCAGAACAGTTTCAATGAAATGAAGAGTACAAGAGGGAGCCAGGTGTGACTTTGGCATGTTGATATTCAACCCCAGTGAATGCAGGGGGCCTTCCGTAGTCTGGAGAAGAAGACAAAACCCTGAGGCAAGCCCACCTTTAACAGTGCAGATGGGTTCCGACCACTGGCATCACCTTGGTGAACACTCCAGGCGTGCTGGTTAAGCCAAAGGGGAGAACGGTGAACTTAAAGTACTTGTGGCCTACCATTAACTGCAGATAGCCAAGATGAGCATGCAGGACGGAAATGTCGAAATAGGCATCCTGCAAGTCATACGCTGTCATCCAGACTCCGGGGTCTAGATCAGGCCAGACCTAAGCTTCAGTGAGAATTTTGAACTTTTCCTTTTTCAGTACGTAGTTGAGGGATTGCAGATCTAGAACTGGAATAATAAGCTTGTCCTTTTTTAGGATCTTAAAGTAGCAGGAATAA
This sequence comes from Triturus cristatus, assembly GCF_964204655.1. Lineage (NCBI taxonomy): Eukaryota > Metazoa > Chordata > Amphibia > Caudata > Salamandridae > Triturus > Triturus cristatus. The sequence continues at coordinate 182,650,064 of NC_140585.1, forward strand.
CAACCACAGTCTACTTCTGGTGCCAGAACCCTCTTCATGGCCAATGAAGTCCTGACTTCTTCTTGAAGCAAGTTCAGGTGGTCCTGTGGCAGCCAATCATAAGCCAGAGGCATGTGCAGGCCGATGACAATGGGCAACTATTTAATTCTCAGGTGACCCCGTACTGGGCTTTGATGAAGTTCTCAGAAGGACAAGGCTTTGTTGAAAGGCAGGAGGGGTTCTAAGGAGGAGCCATCCAACTGCAGGACCTCCGTCAAGATGTTCACCTTGACCTTGACTGCCCCTCTCATCACAATAGCATAGGAAGCCCCCTCCTCCACAGCCAAGGATAAGGGGAAAGTAGGCTAGAATCTTGAGAGGTATCCATTCCACTGGTCTCACCCAAATCCTTATACCATGCTCAGCGACTCCTCCCAATCTTCCCCTGTTCCTAGCCCTTCAAAATAAGGCTGAAGAAGGGACCTAGGGCCCAAGTGTGTCATAAGAGCCGGAATCTGCATCAATAGGATGGGCCGGGAGGGTCAAGTCACCCAAATATAAGCCGCATGACATCATAGAATTCTTTCAGCTGGGCAGGGGGGTCGCTATGGCTCCTGTAAAGAAAGGTAAACGTGGATCCGGCCCAGGCACAGGTTCTGCAGAATGAGGCCTAGCGAGTCAAGACTCCTCTGCCATGTCATTCGATGGACGGGGAGATGTCAAAGCGTGCTTCAACTGCTTGTGTTTCTTATGACTCTCACCTGACCAACTCGATGACTTCGAATAGAAGGATGAGAAACCAGGACTCCCGGGGCAGCACCTAAATCTTCTTCTCAACCGTGACCAGGAACGACACCCGATTGGTGCGGAGTCGAACGTCAAGCCGCAAGCAGCTTTAGGGACCGCTCCCTCAAAGCCTTCGGAGACATGGCCCGGCAGTCGGGCATGGCTTCAGGTCGTGATCATGCTGGAGGCACCAGAGACAAACCAAGTGTGGATATGTCACTGACATGACACAATGGCAGGCCCTGCATGATTTGAATGAAGAAGTCTTCTTAGATATTGGGAAAAAACCTACACATCAAACATTTTCAGCAAAACACTGAGACAGAAGCTGTCAAAAAGACACAGATGGTAGCTCTCTTCACAGATCTCTGCTAGCTGGCACGGAAATAAAACAACTGATGTCTGTGTACCGAGGTGGCACATACATAGGTCAAGCAGATGTCACTTCCAGCGTGGACGGCGCAAATGATGTAATGCAGAGCCAACCGACGCTACCTACTGGTGTGCAAGGGTATTGATTGAGCAAAAGACTTCTGGATCTAGTCTGATGCCTGGGACATTTTGAGGTAAGTAATCTGCAGCTAGATGTCTCTTCCAGATGAGGTTTCTATCCAGGGTTTACACCTGGGAATATTTTGATGGTATGTGGGCCTTATCGATCATATGGTAGATTAGGATGACATCCTCCAAGGATCTGGTAGTGGCACAGCCCATTGCTTGTGTTGTTCTATTGCCTGGTTCCTTTTGATCCAATGGTAAGTAAGGCAATATTTCGAAATTTCCCAACCCCCGTTTTATTTGGCGGGTCTTTGCCCCGGCACATGGCTGGCCCAATTACAATCAACTGTACTTGATGTTTGTGACATTGATGCACTGACCGGATTATCTATACAGCCTACACACAGGGGGAGACCATTTTGTGCCCTCCAGTAAGTAGCTGTCCCTACAATATATTCAAAATGGCAGCACTCTCTTTACCTTTAATCAAGAGGAAAGGATTAACCAAGTCCTGCTGTAGTTAGAAAGAGATATAGGACTCCATCTTAAAATCCCTCCAATAGAAAAGAAAGGACCAATCTTCACACTGGAAATGAAAACACAACTACACCCCTTGGAGACAAATGAATGAAAACCAAGAGAGGACCTCCTCCAAAGAACAGACATTGGTAGCAAAAAGGGGCAGCCATCTTGGATTGTCTCATTCAAAAAGATTTTGGCTCCCATACACTACAGACATCATCCTCAATCAGAATGATTTTAGCTCCCATGCAATTCAGACATCATCTTCAATTCTTTAAACAACAAAATCACAGGTGAGAGTTATTCCTTTCTATCCTAGCCCCTCTACAGTCTTACAGGGCACACTTCCTCATGTATTCCCAGACCCTTTCTTACTCTCTTAATCTGATACAGCGCTTTTATGCCGAGCTGAGAGGACACGGGGGGCTTCAGTGGGATTTTGTTGCTGCTAGTCACTGACCAAGGGTCTTTTATCGCCTGTGGGTGCTATATTTTAATGCTTGTAACATATTTTAAAAACGCTTTTTAAACTGTTCTAATTTTACCTTCACATTTCCGCATACCCGCACCTAAATCGAGTCGATCACCTTGCCGTTTGAGCAGGGCTCTCTCCTTTCCTTGCCTCTTTGAGCGCCATCTTGGGGGGCAGCAGAGACACATTTCAGGCGCCATATTGGTGAGCACTCTAGTGCTCAGGAATACGACGGACGCCTATTTTAGGCAGGAAATGCAAGCGCGCCGGCACTAATCTGATACAGCGCTTTTATGCCGAGCTGAGAGGACACGGGGGGCTTCAGTGGGATTTTGTTGCTGCTAGTCACTGACCAAGGGTCTTTTATCGCCTGTGGGTGCTATATTTTAATGCTTGTAACATATTTTAAAAACGCTTTTTAAACTGTTCTAATTTTACCTTCACATTTCCGCATACCCGCACCTAAATCGAGTCGATCACCTTGCCGTTTGAGCAGGGCTCTCTCCTTTCCTTGCCTCTTTGAGCGCCATCTTGGGGGGCAGCAGAGACACATTTCAGGCGCCATATTGGTGAGCACTCTAGTGCTCAGGAATACGACGGACGCCTATTTTAGGCAGGAAATGCAAGCGCGCAGCGCGCCCGCGCAGCGGGCGCGCCGTAGGCGCGCCGGAGGCGCGCCAGAGGCAAGCCCGTCTGCGCCCGTCCGCGCTCCGGATGTGCTCGGTGAGGTACATGCTGCCCGATTACCCAGCGAGGTACGTCGCATTTTTACCAGAGAACAGCTTTTGGATATAGGCAACAGTTTAGGTACCACTGTTGAACCTGAGCCTGCACACATTGGTCCCACTGTGGGTAAAAGGGGCACTACAACGCCCAGTAGCCTAATCTGCGGGCTGATTAATTGTAGGTCATTGGTAAAACACCACACGGAAATTGCTCTGCTGATTGACAATATGAAGCTTGATGCCCTGTTCCTCACGGAAACATGGATCAGGGCAGAATCGATAGTAGAGATAGGCCTCGCCTGCCCCGAAGGCTTCAAAATCTTACATAACCCAAGGAAAGGAGGCAGAGGGGGAGGGGTGGGGGTGATATTTAGGGAAGAACTTAAATTCACCCTTCTACAGGTGGACGAGGTAGACGGCATTGAACTGATGGGATTCTCGCTGCAGGAAGCCAAGGGTAATCTCTTTTCAGGTTTGATCTGCTATCGTCCTCCAGGGAGTACCACTATGTATCAGTCCTTCTTGGATACCATTACCAACCTATCCCTAACTCACTCTAATCTAATCATTCTGGGCGACTTCAACTTGTGGGAGAATGCAAATATGGGTAGCTATTTGAGAGATTTGAAATGTACTTGCACCAACTTTAATCTCCAACAATTAGTTACCTCCCCGACCCATCAGGGAGGGCACATTCTCGATCTCCTGTTTGCAAATGAGCTGAAAGCTGAAATACTAAACATTGTTCCTCAAAACTGGACAGATCATTACCTAATTCATTTTAAAATGTTGCTAGCTGGCCGACGGGACCAAGTTAAAGCCTCTGCGACTTCTCGAAGAGGTAGAAATTGGGCTCAGTTGGCCAGGACCGGTGCCCTCCTGATACCTCCTATAGGGAACCCCTTCCGTGCATCTAGCACAGTGGAGGAAAACTATGCTATTTATCAGGAGTTCATTACGGATGCCCTGGATCAATTAATCCCTCTGAAGAATATAAAAACCAGAAATAAAACTTCTGCGCCCTGGTACAATGAGGAATTGAAACAGCTACGCCTCCAGTGCAAGCAGGCAGAAAGGAAATGGAGGAAGGGGTACTTGGAGGAGGATAAGTCAGTGCTAAAGATGGCACAGACTAAGTACAAGACGCTTATTCTAGAAAGTAAAGCCACTTTCTACGCCAAAACTATTGTACAAGCAACAAATGGAACCAGAGAACTCTTTAAGATTGTTAGAGACCTCTCAGCTCCAACTTGCCTAGAAAACAAAGTGGAGGCTTCACAGAAGTTATGCGACGAGATCGCCACCCACTTTGAGGAAAAAGTGGCAAAGATCGTGGGCTCCTTCAAGGACAACGAAACTGCTACCCAGGATGGGTTAGAGGTAACTGAAGGGGTCCCGGGTCAGCAATGCACCTTGGATAGGTTTCCTACCCTTTCAGACCTTGTCTTCAATTCTACGGTGCAAAGCATATCTTCGGGCTCACCACTCGACCCCTTGCCCCAGAAGGTGTGGAGATCATATGGCCGCCTGACCTTCCCTTGGTTACGACAGATATGTAACCACTCTCTGGAAGAAGGTACAGTCCCAAAGGGCTGGAAGAAGGCGGTGGTGTCACCTCTGATCAAGAAGCCCTCTTTGGACCCGAATAACCCGGCCAACTTTCGGCCAATCTCCCTCCTTCCCTTCCCAATTAAAATTTTGGAAAGGGTTGTGAGCAGATCGCTTTCAGATTACTTGGAAGAGCATAACTTGTTGGATAGGGATCAGTTTGGTTTCCGACCCGGACATGGGACAGAGTCAGCCCTGACAACTATGATGGATAATCTACGGATGCGGGCGGACAACGGGAGCACAGCGGTTTTGGTGCTCCTGGATATGTCGGCCGCATTCGACACAGTGAGTCATCCAATTTTGCTCAGGAGACTGGAGGGCATCGGGATAAAGGGACGGGCACTGCAGTGGTTCCGTTCCTATCTGACAGGGAGACAGCAGATGGTAACCTTGGGACCATTTACATCTAGGACTTTTTCTATAGCCCATGGAGTACCGCAGGGCTCCAGTATCAGCCCCATTCTTTTTAACATTTACTTACAACCACTCTTCTCTATTATCAAAGCATTCGGGGTTGAATTGGTCAACTATGCTGATGACACGCAATTGGTATTCTCCATGGAGGGTAAACATGCTGTCCCCACGGAATGATTCCATGAGTGCATGCGGCTGACAACAGACTGGCTGCAGCGTAACTCTCTACAGTTCAATGGAGGAAAGACTGAGATATTGTACTACTCACCAGCAAGAGTACCTCTACTACCCCCGGTCGAATTCAGGCTTGCCCCAGAGGAAGATTCGTTGACCCCGACTAAGACAATACGCAACCTGGGGGTCCTTATAGATAACAACCTCCAAATGGAATCTCAGGCAGGCAAGACAGCCAGTGTGTGTTTTGGGCTACTGCGCTTGTTGCGCCAGATCTTACCGATTCTACCGAATGAGATGCGCTCCCTGGTCGTGAGCAGCACAGTGTTAAGTAGGATGGACTACTGTAACTCCCTGTATCTGGGGGCCCCTCAATATATCATCCAGGGGCTGCAAAGAGTCCAATCAGCTGCAGCCAAATTAGTGTTAAACCGTAGACGTGCTTCATCCTCTACTCAGGCTCTGAGAGAGCTTCACTGGCTGCCAATCAAAGAACGGGTCCAATTTAAATCCCTTTGTTTGGTATATAGAGCAACACATGGGATGGGCCCAATACCCCTCCAGGAAAAATTCACCTGGTACCTCCCACAGAGACAGCTTCGCTCTTCCAGCGCTAACCTGTTGGTAGTTCCTAGATTCAAACGGTCTAGGATGGGCGGGCGGGCTTTCAGCGTGGCAGGAGCCTTGCTGTGGAATGAGCTACCACAGAAGATTAGACAACTTGACTCATTAACCGACTTCAGAAAGAGCCTTAAAACCTGGCTATTTCCGAAAGCCTAATCCCCCGTGTGTTTATCATCTCGACCGGTAATAGCTGTGCTATATCAGAGCGCCAGGATACCCGTAGGGTCACAGTAGCGCTATACAAGAATTAATACAATACAATACAATACTCCCTCTTAAAAACGTTCAACTCCATTATGGAGCTCACAAGTTTACACACCTTTTCCATTATATACCCCCCAACCTTACAAAGAAAGCAGCCAAAGGCTTCAAACATAAGTTACTAAAATCTCACCCCAAAACTCCTATCTCCGACCCCTACTTCTCAAACAACAAAGGTCATATAACCAATGACATCATCTTCTATGCCAAAAGATGAGCCCAATGGCGAAGAGCCTTTCTAGCCCTATTCTCGATCGCCTCCACTAAGAAAACAGCACATGGGCTCAGGATATCTATCATCCCCTCCCCTTTCTACAAAGCTGCAGCAACAATCTCCATCTATCATAACGGGATCATCCTCATGCAATCATCGGATCGTAACCTAAACCTACTGGATAACATCTTTCCTCTCATCAAAGAAAGAGTTGTTAGACCCCATCCCACCTCCCCAACTGATCACACACCTAGTTCACCTCGCTACTCCTTGTCTGATTCCCCATCATTACTTCACAATGCTGCATCCCATTTAGCAAATAGTCATACCCCAGTCCTAATCAACATCACTGCTGATGACACTCATCTCCACAACTACTACTCACCCCACAGCACCACCACAATCCATATTGTTCCTATCACATCCCTCACCCTCATTTCCTCTAATCCTACCTTCCTACACACCCCACTCCCCTCATCATTTCTTCCTCAGGCCCATTCATACCCCACACCAATTCCCCCTCTCAGCCTCACGATAACACTCACCTCTCCTCTTCGTACTCCACCCCAGCACCACAAATACTCACTCTATTCCAACTACACCCTACTCCCCAACAGCTTCCCAGCCCTCGCTCTTACCCGCCCTTGCTCCCCATCACTAATCCCTCCGTCCTGCAACTAACACACATCCATACCTTCTCACTCCCCGCATCTACACCCACCTGCTCTATTGATTACCACTCAAAAAGAATGCAACAAAAAGAACTAATTCATGATTCCCTCCCAAACGTTACACAAGGAATCACCTCACATCCCTTAACCACATTCCACACCTCAAATATGTTAACACCGACACCGGACACTAGACTCGATCAGATATTATTATCACCACAAGTCAAAGGGGACCTCCAAACTCTACATGACCTGATTCTGCTACAACCCAAGTCCACGCGGTCCATACTAGAATCTAAGACATACCTACATATGAATCACTCGAAACTCACCCAAAAACAGCACGCAATCTGCCAGAAACATGAGCCCCCTTGGTGGAGAACAATACCCTTCCCCAATGCCTCATCCCGGCCAATCCGGAGGATTAATCCTCTTTCAACGAACGACTTAACCTCTCTACTCCATTTCTATGAGCCTCCATGACCGCCCCTTAATACGGAGCATTCAGACAGCCTCCATAGATTTTCTACAATCTAATCCATCCCTTCCAATACCTTTAGAGCTACCAGACACATCTCCAGAGGTATAGTTGAAAACATCCTCATGCGAGTCCCCATATCACACGATCCCAACACAAACTCTGCCAAATCTCAGCAAAAATATATGCTTCTAAATTGTAGGCCAGCCTCAAGACATGCAGACGACATATCTGACCACGTACTCACTAATGAACTGGACCTTCTAATCCTGACCAAAACATGGCTAAACAAAACCTCCACCCCCATCCTCGACATACTAGTACCCCCAAACTATCACATCACATGACTAGATAGAACTGATATGCTAGGCGGTGGTATCGCCTACATACAACGGAGAAACCTCTCCCCGGTACCGTCCTCCTATGGATACATGCAGTTAGAGATCACTAGTAACAACAAACCAATATGTTCGTTACATGCATTCTACCACCCACCAGGGGATAACCTCACCTTCATCGAACATCTCATGGATATCCTAGCTACAAATGTGGGTCAACAAAATATTCCAATTTTCCATGGAGACTTCAACCTCCACTGGAAGGACCTTGAGGACCCATGGGTCTATAGCCTCAAAGCGTTCCTCTCAGACCTTAACCTCTCCCAAATTTGGTGGCAGGGTATTCCAAATCCTGGTAGCCATTCCTGAGAAGGTCTGGTTGTAAGTTTTCTTATTGGCAAATCGTTGTGGTTTCAGTAGCAGGTTGTTTGAGCTCCTGGTGGATCTGTTGCCACAAGAGAGCACCAATTTGTCAGCTAGGTACCTCAGTGTTCTATGGTGTAATACCTTGTGTGTATTACAAGCGATTTTCAAATGAATTTTCACCTCGAAAGGTAGCTAGTTGAAGGCACGAAGGTCAGGGGAGATGTGACAGTTTCTTTTGGAGCCTGTGATGAGTCTGGCAGCTGAATTGATTGAGGCTCTTAGAGGGTCCGTCGTCGATCTGGGAAGTCCACAAAGAGCGACACTCCCATAATCCACTCTGGGGATTAGTAGCGCTTGAACTGCCTGTTTGAAGTCATTTGCGGGCAGGAAGGGTTTGAGTGTTCATCTGAAAATTTGCTCCTTTTGTGGAGGGGCTAAGGTGTTTCTGCATATTTCGCTTACTATTCGGAGTTACTCCCAGCGATTTCGCTGAGTCGATAATGAGAGGTTGACCGTTGAGTGCTGTTAGGTGTTTCATCCACTTGAGGATGGTGGTTGATTTGTTGGGGGGAGTGATTAAGAAGAATTCGGTTTTGAGGGTGTTTAGTTTCAGATGTTTTTTGGCCAGCCAGTTCTGCATTTTTTGGAGTGTTCCATTGAGAGATTTGCTGTCCTCAAGTGACTGGACCTTTATGTAAAGTAGTGTGTCGTCTGCATACATGTGATAATGGACATTCGAGGACCTGAGAAGTTCGGTGAGTGGTTCCATGAGTGGGTTGAAAAGTGTAGGTGAGAGGGATGATCCCTGCTGTACTCTTAAGGTGACTGGGGAGGGCTTGGACAAGGATTGGTTGGTCTTGAATCTTTGTGTTCTATCTTGAAGGACAGAACCAGATAGACCCATTCTGTATTTCAGGAGGTCTAACAAGTTGTCATGTTTGACGGTGTTGAAGGCAGAGGATAGGTCAAGTAAGATTTGTAGACAGGCTTTGTTTCAGTCCAGGATTTTTAATGCGTCATCTATTATGTGGGTCATGGCTGATTCAGTACTGTGTCCTGAACGGAACCCAGATTGGTATTGGTCGATCAGTCTGGGTTGTTCTACATGGTTGGCAAGCTGTGTGTGAACTTATTTTTCTAGTAGTTTGGGCAGGGTGGGGCTGTTGGATATTGGGCGATAGTTATTCAGGTCTGAAGGGTCCGCCGATGTCTTCTTTTGGATTGGGCATACCTGTCTTGCTTTAGGGATTTCAGGGAAGGTTCCTTGAATGAGAGAGATGTTTATCATCTTGGACCATAGAGGCAATATCATTGGAATGAAGTCTCTTAAGTAGTTTGCGGGAAGAGGGTCTGTGAAGTGATTGGATGGATTCAGGGCGGTGAGCGTTTTTAATATAGTTTCTTCATAGTAGGTATTGAGGTTGAACTTTGTGGTGCATAGGAGAGGGGCCCCTAGAAGGCGCAATGAAGTGTCCATGTGAGAATCTGTATGGGATAATAGGTCGGTTAAGCAAGTCTGACTTTATGTTTTCTGTCTTCCTAGTGAAGTAGGAGGCAAATTCCTCGCACTTAGGTAGTGTGTCTGCGATAGCTTGGGGGAAGTGCGAGATACCCTTGGATTGAGATTTGATTAGTTTGTATTGCTTTTTGGCACGATTCTTGGCAGTTCGGGCTGGACTGTTCCCATGAGGCACAGGGTCAGACTGATTTACCTATGGCCATGTCTGAACGGGGGTGGCAGAGTGGGCTAAAGAACGGTGATGGATCAAATCCAGATCTGTTGACTGGGTGTGAGTGTTTGATTGGTTCTGATGCTCCGTCCATCACCACCCCCTTTTGTACCGCTTTGTTCGCCATAAGTTGGCAGGGTATGCTCAGACGTGAGTCCCTTGCTCACTTTGCCACTGGATTCAAGCAAGCCTGGCTGAAGACGGCTGAAATTACCAGAAACCGATCCTAGGAAGCTTGTTTCCGATCCAGGGAAGGCATGGCTTGGCAGTTCGGGCTCGACTGTTCCCATGAGGCACAGGGTCAGACTGATTTGCCTATGGCCATGTCTGAACTGGGGTGGCAGAGTGGGCTAAAGAACGGTGATGGATCAAACCCAGATCTGTTGACTGGGTGTGAGTGTTTGATTGGTTCTGATGCTCCGTCCATCACCACCCCCTTGTGTACCGCTTTGTTCGCCATAAGTTGGCAGGGTATGCTCAGACGTGAGTCCCTTGCTCACTTTGCCACTGGATTCAAGCAAGCCTGGCTGAAGACGGCTGAAATTACCAGAAACCGATCCTAGGAAGCTTGTTTCCGATCCAGGGAAGGCATGGCTTGGCAGTTCGGGCTGGACTGTTCCCATGAGGCACAGGGTCAGACTGATTTGCCTATGGCCATGTCTGAACTGGGGTGGCAGAGTGGGCTAAAGAACGGTGATGGATCAAACCCAGATCTGTTGACTGGGTGTGAGTGTTTGATTGGTTCTGATGCTCCGTCCATCACCACCCCCTTTTGTACCGCTTTGTTCGCCATAAGTTGGCAGGGTATGCTCAGACGTGAGTCCCTTGCTCACTTTGCCACTGGATTCAAGCAAGCCTGGCTGAAGATGGCTGAAATGCCAGAAACCGGTCCTAGGAAGCTTGTTTCCGGTCCAGGGAAGGCATGGCTTGGCAGTTCGGGCTGGACTGTTCCCATGAGGCACAGGGTCAGACTGATTTGCCTATGGCTATGTCTGAACTGGGGTGGCAGGGTGGGCTAAAGAACGGTGATGGATCAAACCCAGATCTGTTGACTGGGTGTGAGTGTTTGATTTGTTCTGATGCTCCGTCCATCACCACCCCCTTTTGTACCGCTTTGTTCGCCATAAGTTAGCAGGGTATGCTCAGTCGTGAGTCCCTTGCTCACTTTGCCACTGGATTCAAGCAAGCCTGGCTGAAGACGGCTGAAATGCCAGAAACCGGTCCTAGGAAGCTTGTTTCCGGTCCAGGGAAGGCATGGCTTGGCAGTTCGGGCTGGACTGTTCCCATGAGGCACAGGGTCAGACTGATTTGCCTATGGCCATGTCTGAGCTGGGTGGCAGAGTGGGCTAAAGAACGGTGATGGATCAAACCCAGATCTGTTGACTGGGTGTGAGTGTTTGATTGGTTCTGATGCTCCGTCCATCACCACCCCCTTTTGTACCGCTTTGTTCGCCATAAGTTGGCAGGGTATGCTCAGACGTGAGTCCCTTGCTCACTTTGCCACTGGATTCAAGCAAGCCTGGCTGAAGACGGCTGAAATGCCAGAAACCGGTCCTAGGAAGCTTGTTTCCGGTCCAGGGAAGGCATGGCTTGGCAGTTCGGGTTGGACTGTTCCCATGAGGCACAGGGTCAGACTGATTTGCCTATGGCCATGTCTGAACTGGGGTGGCAGAGTGGGCTAAAGAACGGTGATGGATCAAACCCAGATCTGTTGACTGGGTGTGAGTGTTTGATTGGTTCTGATGCTCCGTCCATCACCACCCCCTTTTGTACCGCTTTGTTCGCCCTTAGTTGGCAGGGTATGCTCAGACGTGAGTTCCTTGCTCACTTTGCCACTGGATTCAAGCAAGCCTGGCTGAAGACGGCTGAAATGCCAGAAACCGGTCCTAGGAAGCTTGTTTCCAGTCCAGGGAAGGCATGGCTTGGCAGTTCGGGCTTGACTGTTCCCATGAGGCACAGGGTCAGACTGATTTGCCTATGGCCATGTCTGAACTGGGGTGGCAGAGTGGGCTAAAGAACGGTGATGGATCAAACCCAGATCTGTTGACTGGGTGTGAGTGTTTGATTGGTTCTGATGCTCCGTCCATCACCACCCCCTTTTGTACCGCTTTGTTCGCCATAAGTTGGCAGGGTATGCTCAGACGTGAGTCCCTTGCTCACTTTGCCACTGGATTCAAGCAAGCCTGGCTGAAGACGGCTAAAATTACCAGAAACCGATCCTAGGAAGCTTGTTTCCGATCCAGGGAAGGCATGGCTTGGCAGTTCGGGCTGGACTGTTCCCATGAGGCACAGGGTCAGACTGATTTGCCTATGGCCATGTCTGAACTGGGGTGGCAGAGTGGGCTAAAGAACGGTGATGGATCAAACCCAGATCTGTTGACTTGGTGTGAGTGTTTGATTGGTTCTGATGCTCCGTCCATCACCACCCCCTTGTGTACCGCTTTGTTCGCCATAAGTTGGCAGGGTATGCTCAGACGTGAGTTCCTTGCTCACTTTGCCACTGGATTCAAGCAAGCCTGGCTGAAGACGGCTGAAATGCCAGAAACCGGTCCTAGGAAGCTTGTTTCCAGTCCAGGGAAGGCATGGCTTGGCAGTTCGGGCTGGACTGTTCCCATGAGGCACAGGGTCAGACTGATTTGCCTATGGCCATGTCTGAACTGGGGTGGCAGAGTGGGCTAAAGAACGGTGATGGATCAAACCCAGATCTGTTGACTGGGTGTGAGTGTTTGATTGGTTCTGATGCTCCGTCCATCACCACCCCCTTGTGTACCGCTTTGTTCGCCATAAGTTGGCAGGGTATGCTCAGACGTGAGTTCCTTGCTCACTTTGCCACTGGAATCAAGCAAGCCTGGCTGAAGACGGCTGAAATGCCAGAAACCGGTCCTAGGAAGCTTGTTTCCAGTCCAGGGAAGGCATGGCTTGGCAGTTCGGGCTTGACTGTTCCCATGAGGCACAGGGTCAGACTGATTTGCCTATGGCCATGTCTGAACTGGGGTGGCAGAGTGGGCTAAAGAACGGTGATGGATCAAACCCAGATCTGTTGACTGGGTGTGAGTGTTTGATTGGTTCTGATGCTCCGTCCATCACCACCCCCTTTTGTACCGCTTTGTTCGCCATAAGTTGGCAGGGTATGCTCAGACGTGAGTCCCTTGCTCACTTTGCCACTGGATTCAAGCAAGCCTGGCTGAAGATGGCTGAAATGCCAGAAACCGGTCCTAGGAAGCTTGTTTCCGGTCCAGGGAAGGCATGGCTTAGCAGTTCGGGCTGGACTGTTCCCATGAGGCACAGGGTCAGACTGTTTTGCCTATGGCCATGTCTGAACTGGGGTGGCAGAGTGGGCTAAAGAACGGTGAAGGATCAAACCCAGATCTGTTGACTGGGTGTGAGTGTTTGATTTGTTCTGATGCTCCGTCCATCACCACCCCCTTTTGTACCGCTTTGTTCGCCATAAGTTGGCAGGGTATGCTCAGTCGTGAGTCCCTTGCTCACTTTGCCACTGGATTCAAGCAAGCCTGGCTGAAGACGGCTGAAATGCCAGAAACCGGTCCTAGGAAGCTTGTTTCCGGTCCAGGGAAGGCATGGCTTGGCAGTTCAGGCTGGACTGTTCCCATGAGGCACAGGGTCAGACTGATTTGCCTATGGCCATGTCTGAGCTGGGTGGCAGAGTGGGCTCAAGAACGGTGATGGATCAAACCCAGATCTGTTGACTGGGTGTGAGTGTTTGATTGGTTCTGATGCTCCGTCCATCACCACCCCCTTTTGTACCGCTTTGTTCGCCATAATTTGGCAGGGTATGCTCAGACGTGAGTCCCTTGCTCACTTTGCCACTGGATTCAAGCAAGCCTGGCTGAAGACGGCTGAAATGCCAGAAACCGGTCCTAGGAAGCTTGTTTCCGGTCCAGGGAAGGCATGGCTTGGCAGTTCGGGCTGGACTGTTCCCATGAGGCACAGGGTCAGACTGATTTGCCTATGGCCATGTCTGAACTGGGGTGGCAGAGTGGGCTAAAGAACGGTGATGGATCAAACCCAGATCTGTTGACTGGGTGTGAGTGTTTGATTGGTTCTGATGCTCCGTCCATCACCACCCCCTTTTGTACCGCTTTGTTCGCCATAAGTTGGCAGGGTATGCTCAGACGTGAGTTCCTTGCTCACTTTGCCACTGGATTCAAGCAAGCCTGGCTGAAGACGGCTGAAATGCCAGAAACCGGTCCTAGGAAGCTTGTTTCCAGTCCAGGGAAGGCATGGCTTGGCAGTTCGGTCTTGACTGTTCCCATGAGGCACAGGGTCAGACTGATTTGCCTATGGCCATGTCTGAACTGGGGTGGCAGAGTGGGCTAAAGAACGGTGATGGATCAAACCCAGATCTGTTGACTGGGTGTGAGTGTTTGATTGGTTCTGATGCTCCGTCCATCACCACCCCCTTTTGTACCGCTTTGTTCGCCATAAGTTGGCAGGGTATGCTCAGACGTGAGTCCCTTGCTCACTTTGCCACTGGATTCAAGCAAGCCTGGCTGAAGATGGCTGAAATGCCAGAAACCGGTCCTAGGAAGCTTGTTTCCGGTCCAGGGAAGGCATGGCTTGGCAGTTCGGGCTGGACTGTTCCCATGAGGCACAGGGTCAGACTGATTTGCCTATGGCCATGTCTGAACTGGGGTGGCAGAGTGGGCTAAAGAACGGTGATGGATCAAACCCAGATCTGTTGACTGGGTGTGAGTGTTTGATTTGTTCTGATGCTCCGTCCATCACCACCCCCTTTTGTACCGCTTTGTTCGCCATAAGTTGGCAGGGTATGCTCAGTCGTGAGTCCCTTGCTCACTTTGCCACTGGATTCAAGCAAGCCTGGCTGAAGACGGCTGAAATGCCAGAAACCGGTCCTAGGAAGCTTGTTTCCGGTCCAGGGAAGGCATGGCTTGGCAGTTCAGGCTGGACTGTTCCCATGAGGCACAGGGTCAGACTGATTTGCCTATGGCCATGTCTGAGCTGGGTGGCAGAGTGGGCTCAAGAACGGTGATGGATCAAACCCAGATCTGTTGACTGGGTGTGAGTGTTTGATTGGTTCTGATGCTCCGTCCATCACCACCCCCTTTTGTACCGCTTTGTTCGCCATAATTTGGCAGGGTATGCTCAGACGTGAGTCCCTTGCTCACTTTGCCACTGGATTCAAGCAAGCCTGGCTGAAGACGGCTGAAATGCCAGAAACCGGTCCTAGGAAGCTTGTTTCCGGTCCAGGGAAGGCATGGCTTGGCAGTTCGGGCTGGACTGTTCCCATGAGGCACAGGGTCAGACTGATTTGCCTATGGCCATGTCTGAACTGGGGTGGCAGAGTGGGCTAAAGAACGGTGATGGATCAAACCCAGATCTGTTGACTGGGTGTGAGTGTTTGATTGGTTCTGATGCTCCGTCCATCACCACCCCCTTTTGTACCGCTTTGTTCGCCATAAGTTGGCAGGGTATGCTCAGACGTGAGTTCCTTGCTCACTTTGCCACTGGATTCAAGCAAGCCTGGCTGAAGACGGCTGAAATGCCAGAAACCGGTCCTAGGAAGCTTGTTTCCAGTCCCGGGAAGGCATGGCTTGGCAGTTCGGGCTTGACTGTTCCCATGAGGCACAGGGTCAGACTGATTTGCCTATGGCCATGTCTGAACTGGGGTGGCAGAGTGGGCTAAAGAACGGTGATGGATCAAACCCAGATCTGTTGACTGGGTGTGAGTGTTTGATTGGTTCTGATGCTCCGTCCATCACCACCCCCTTTTGTACCGCTTTGTTCGCCATAAGTTGGCAGGGTATGCTCAGACGTGAGTCCCTTGCTCACTTTGCCACTGGATTCAAGCAAGCCTGGCTGAAGATGGCTGAAATGCCAGAAACCGGTCCTAGGAAGCTTGTTTCCGGTCCAGGGAAGGCATGGCTTGGCAGTTCGGGCTGGACTGTTCCCATGAGGCACAGGGTCAGACTGATTTGCCTATGGCCATGTCTGAACTGGGGTGGCAGAGTGGGCTAAAGAACGGTGATGGATCAAACCCAGATCTGTTGACTGGGTGTGAGTGTTTGATTTGTTCTGATGCTCCGTCCATCACCACCCCCTTTTGTACCGCTTTGTTCGCCATAAGTTGGCAGGGTATGCTCAGTCGTGAGTCCCTTGCTCACTTTGCCACTGGATTCAAGCAAGCCTGGCTGAAGACGGCTGAAATGCCAGAAACCGGTCCTAGGAAGCTTGTTTCCGGTCCAGGGAAGGCATGGCTTGGCAGTTCGGGCTGGACTGTTCCCATGAGGCACAGGGTCAGACTGATTTGCCTAGGCCATGTCTGAACTGGGGTGGCAGAGTGGGCTAAAGAACGGTGATGGATCAAACCCGGATCTGTTGACTGGGTGTGAGTGTTTGATTGGTTCTGATGCTCCGTCCATCACCACCCCCTTTTGTACCGCTTTGTTCGCCATAAGTTGGCAGGGTATGCTCAGACGTGAGTCCCTTGCTCACTTTGCCACTGGATTCAAGCAAGGCTGGCTGAAGACGGCTGAAATGCCAGAAACCGGTCCTAGGAAGCTTGTTTCCGGTCCAGGGAAGGCATGGTTTGGCAGTTCGGGCTGGACTGTTCCCATGAGGCACAGGGTCAGACTGATTTGCCTATGGCCATGTCTGAACTGGGGTGGCAGAGTGGGCTAAAGAACGGTGATGGATCAAACCCAGATCCGTTGACTGGGTGTGAGTGTTTGATTGGTTCTGATGCTCCGTCCATCACCACCCCGTTTTGTACCGCTTTGTTTGCCATAAGTTGGCAGGGTATGCTCAGACGCGAGTCCCTTGCTCACTTTGCCACTGGATTCAAGCAAGCCTGGCTGAAGATGGCTGAAATGCCAGAAACCGGTCCTAGGAAGCTTGTTTCCGGTCCAGGGAAGGCATGGCTTGGCAGTTCGGGCTGGACTGTTCCCATGAGGCACAGGGTCAGACTGATTTGCCTATGGCCATGTCTGAACTAGGGAATGTTTAAAAAAGATAATTTTACGGTGAAAGTTTGTGGTGCAATCCTTTTCTGCCCACTGCTCAAGCTTCCATTGTAGAATGAACGTCCCCGGCCGCTCACATCTTAATACAGAGGTCAGAACCGCCGACCTATGACTGGGCGGTTTCCGACTGATACGGTGTCGGGCGGACACAATTCTGCCCGACATTGTAATCAGGGCCTTAATTGGATAGGCTCGGTCCTTCAGGCCTTAAAAAAATAGTCTTAAACTTCTTTATACCTTAAACCAAAAAAAATTGGTGTGTGCCCCAGCCTTTAGAGGCCGTCATTAATGAGTTGTGACACCCATATTGAAAAAGTCTACAATGGACCCCCTTAAACTCGAGAGCTATCGCCCGATCTCTCACCTTCCCTGGGCCGCGAAAGTTGCTGAGGCCTATGTGAACGGGGTGCTGTCTGAACATCTTGTGAGGGAAAGCATTCTGGATTCCTCCCAGAATGGCTTTCGTGCTGGTCACAGCACCGAGACAGCCTTGCTCTCAATGACGGAACATCTTCGTTCTGTGCTTGACTCTGGTCAGACTGCGGCACTGGTATTACTTGATCTTAGTGCTGCGTTTGATACGGTCTCGCACAGGATCCTACTTCAACGTCTCAGAGAGGCGGGTGTTACGGACACTGCACTCGACTGGTTCCGCTCCTTCCTTGCTGATCGGACCTTCAAGGTTGCTACCCCGCCTTTTGAGTCCAAGTCCTATCCGCTGGAGCTGGGTGTGCCTCAGGGTTCATCGTTGAGTCCCACATTATTCAACCTTTATGTGAGACCGCTAGCGGCTGTCGTCAAACATTGGTGCATGACTATGGTCTCTTATGCTGACGACACGCAGCTGGCGGTCGCCCTGAGTGGGGACTCTGACCTCGACGCCCCCAGATTCCGGGATGGACTCCTGGCGGTAGCTAGCTGGATGAATGCCAACTGTCTTCAGCTTAATGCTAAAAAAACTGAAGTCATGATTGTGGGCAAGCGGACGGATCTTTGGGGTGACATGTGGTGGCCTCCTGAGCTGGGGGTAACTCCTATTCCAGTTGCAGAGGTAAAAAACTTGGGAGTGTGGTTAGATCCTGCCCTCAGTTTTAGTGGCCACACAAAAAAAGTGGCGGCCACCTGTTTCGGCATTTTACGAGGGTTGAGACCTATCTTGAGGTTCTTTGATGCTCCTACCAGGCAGTTGGTCATACAGGCATCCATACTATCTCGGCTTGACTACGCCAGTTCGCTCCTGTTGGGGGCCAACCAGGCTGAAATTGCCCGGATGCAACGTGTCCAGAACGCTGCAGCAAGAGCCCTGGTAGGTTTACCGAGTTTCTGCTCTGCGGAAAGTACCATCCGTTCTCTGCACTGGCTGCCCATGGCACAGAGGATCAATTTTAAGACCTTGTGTCTTTCTTTCAAGATCCTCAAGTGGGCCTCTCCCCAGATTCTTGATAATCTTTTGGTGCCTTACGTGCCCTCGCGTTCTTTGAGATCCCTGGGTCAAAACTTGGTGGTGGTCCCACGGTTCAGGCTATGCAGGGCCGGAGGCCGGTCCTTCCGGGTTTTGGCTGCAAAATTGTGGAATTCTCTTCCGTCCCACATTCGTGAAATGGATGAGCTTTTGAAGTTTAGAAGGGCTATTAAAACGCATTTGTTCCCTCATTCATCTGCCCTTGTACATCTGTGTTGTGTTTGGGACCTCTCTCTAAGCGCCGGGACACCCCTTGGCTGGGGCAGCTGTGCGCTATAGAAGTGTTATTAACATAACATAACATAACGTATCATGAGATGTAATTCAAAATGTTTATGCAGTGTGCACACAGCTCATGCTCCACAACTAGAAAATAGTTTGGCTATACCACCAGACATTACATTATGTCTGGGTGCATTATGTATGGGAAAGAGGTGTGGTGCAGCAGCCAGGGCGACTGACCCCGGGACATGAAGACTCACTGTTCATTCGCTGGTGGCAGGTTAGCATAGCACCTTGTGACTCTGGTTAATCTCCCCAACAGCCCCCAGCGCTGGGACACCTCTCCGGTGGTATTTCATTTGGTATTTCCTACCAAGGGAAAACAAAACATGTCTGAATGATGTATAATAAGAGCCAGAGGAAATATTGCCTGTGTCTCTATTTCCCAAAGATTACTTGCTTCTTTTCAATGAAATTGACCATAGATTGCTTGAATTCCAATGGCTGGCAACCTTGCAAGCCCACCAACTCCAAACACTGAAAATATAGCATGAAACATGGGGTCACCTCAGGCCAGTCCATCCAAATGAATCTAATGACAAAAAGGACCTATCGCCAATCGCACATTCTCCGCATTGCCACTGTTGTACTTAGACTTAAACACAAGGTGGATCTCTTATGAGTGTTGGCTGTGTTATAAGGATTATCTCTTTCAGCTCAGAGACCCCTTTTTATTTCAGCTCGAAGACATGGGTTATTGAACATGTAACAAGAGATGTAGTGATATTTAATCAAATGCATGTTTCTGGCATGCACTTTTATTCTGTAAATGTCTAATGAATATGTCTGCTAAGCAATATCAATCAAAAACACATTCAATGATAATTAGTGACTATTTATTAGGGCTTGGCAAAAATATCTGCTCTGCGGTTGTAGTTTGTGGAGTTCCAGCAAAACTCTGCCAAACATCACACATTACAGTTTTTCTGACATACGGCTCTCCAACCTTAAGGTGGCAAGCGCAAGCCAGAATTTGCATCCCTTAGCATGATTTTTGGGTGCTAGAACACCTTCCTTTGGAAGAGAAACCTAAAAAATGTAGGTCCCAACTTGCTTGCTTCCTCTAGTCCTAACCTCATGCTTCCACCGGAATAGCCATTTTCCACAGCCCTTTTATGTCGGCCTTCCCGACATGGAAAGACTGTTGGAAAGTGTTTTTGGGGGCCCCTAGCAGTTCGCACTTTCCATCTGACCCTCCATTTGACTAAAAATCACTTCACCGTGTGGCAGGTACCCTTAGGTGCATGCCACACGGTGCAGGAATGTTTAAAAAAGATCATTTTCCGATGGAAGCTTGTGCTGCAACACTTTTCGCCGAGCAAAACTCTGCCAAACATCACACATCTGAGTTTTTCTGACATACGGCTCTCCAAACTTAAGGTGGCAAGCTCAAGCGAGAATTAGCATGCTTTAGCATAATTTTTGGGTGCTAGAACACCTTTCTATGAAATTTTTCAATGCAAGTGATCGCAGCAGTTTGCGACTGTTTGCATTCAAAAAAAGCTGCTGCTCGAGTAAAACATCTACTCGAGCAGCAAAAAAAAGCAACACCCACTGTCACTCTGCGTGGTTCCCTTCATGCTGATTGTACAGCGTGGTACAAGTTACCGGCACTCAGTGGAAGCAGTGCAACAGGTTGAATTCTGCCCACTTGCTGAACTCCGCAGAATCTCGTGGAGTTTTTATGTAACTCTGCGGAATTCCACCAAGTGGAACTCTGCAAGTTCTGCCTCCCCATACTATGCAGCTTAGAAATTATTTCAGGATTCACAAATATTATGACTGTTTTCCTCAATAATTCTATCATTTTATACATTTTAATCACTTGCTTTTAGGCTGTGCCCATCTTACCAAGAGCTGTGAAAGTGTCAACTCAAAGCAAAAACCAAAGGAAATGATGGACGGAGTGTTGAACATTGCAAGCACTCACCCCCCGTCAACTGATCTGGGTTTAATCCATCACCGTTCTTTAGCCCACTCTGCCACCCCAGTTCAGACATGGCCATATGCAAATCAGTCTGACCCTGTGCTTCATGGGAACAGTCCAGTCAATTAATTCAGATATAGACATTGACAAAACCCCCCTGTGCGACAGCAGTTTGTGAAGTGTCATTTTCAAGGTCATATAGCAACCATAACCCAAAATATTAGTCTATATTGATGTGCTTTTGCCTTATTAGTGCATACACTGATGTATCTGATTATGTCAAAACATTCCTAAGATGACATTGCAATTTCCATCTTGGATAATATACAATACATAAGGACTAACACATGACCACTTAGGAGAGAAGCTTTACCCAGCTCACATAAGTAGATCACAGATCCAGATGAGCATGGCACCAGATTCCATCTCAGCCAAAGAAGACTTGATCTTGACTTTTCAAAATAATTATTATAAAAATAAACATGTTGAGATACATATTCCCTTTCTAATGAATTTGAGTTTGTAAATCATTAATGAACAATCGCTGCTCCCTGTTAGTAACCCAGAAGCATTGATACCACCTCATTTATACATTGGGTGAGGTGCTGCAGGGCTACGATAACCTGTCTTTCACATTCAGCAGTGGTGCTTTGAACTAAGTTCACTCGACTGAAAACAAACCGTGTAGAGCTGAGATAGAGACTCAGTTTATGCAACCATTGCTTTAAAATGTTATTAGTAGTAGTATGTATATTGGCTTTTCAAAATGCTCCTGAAGCTACAGCAACTTGTACAGAACCACACAGCAACATTAGCACTGGCCCTGCATATATCAGAATTTGTCACAGTTGATCCACACTTCAATTATTAGACCAAATCTTAGAGGAGCCAAGAGTGTCGTTCAAAAGTATCTGCTTGGACAATAACATTTGCTGGCCACACAGTCCAAAGTGTGTGTTTAAATAATTTCACCATTGTAAACCAGAATGCAACTTTTGCTGGGGAAAGAATTCAAGGAAAATTATGAAGCAGTGGTTGATTCGTCCAAGGCGTCACCAATACAGGTCTGTTGAAGTAAGAGAATCCACATGAAGACAAGATGGTAATATAGCCCCACCAGGAGCAGCCTCCCTGCTGCTCAGCCTTCAGTCTTCCAACTGACACTCTAACCAAGACCAAGCACTCAAACATTCTGTTACATCATTCTACATTCTACAGTCACTCAGGCTGAACAGGAAAGGCAAAGGCCTTTTCTCACAAAGGAAACGCACAAGCCAGAAAGATCAAACAAAAGTATGAAATACGCACAACTGAATGGACAAACAGTCTCAGGCAAAGCATGAAGTACACCACAAGTAGAAACGTAAGGCTGCGCTGTGAAGCACACTGCACACAAAGTAGAATGCATGCCCTGAAATACTACAAAAAGCAACATACATGCTCACAAAAGCAAATTAAAAAAATATGAATAGCCAACATAACGGGAAACAGCATGAACTTTCCTTAAGTTTGAATCTGTGATGATGCCACTGTGCCGATTCATGTAAGAGAACCCAAAAAAAGGTGTACTGCCCAATTACTCATCCAAATTTGAAGTAGCGCATCAGGACAAACAGGAATACAGCATCATGCAGTAGAGACAAGTTGTTTAACAGCAAGATGAATAAAACACGCCAAACGGGCTATCCAGGGAGAAAAGAACACTTCAGTTCCCGTAGACAGTGTGAAAATACACCGCAGGCTGTAGTAGCTGGAGAGAGGTAGAACAGTTATCCAGGAAGGAAGTAAAATAAATGCCTCAGACAGGCTGTCAAGATGGAAAGACACTGGTGGAGCTAACAGGGCGTTAAATTACCTTCAAGCTTGAATTTCTTTAGGTTGCAATATCTTTGGTAGATTCCTTAGTTACGGGTTCTGTGGGATTTTCCTTGTAAAACGTACACACAATTCATAGGTTCTGAATCCAAATCATCGCCAAAATGTTGAAGTAAGAGAATCCACATGAAGACAGTTCCAAGTAGTTTATTTGTTAAGTTCCAGTTATAAATGAAGTAAGATGGTAAATAAGAATGGAAGTTAGATGGTAATAGAGCCCCACTAGAAGCAGCCTTCCTGCTGCTCAGCCTGCAATCTTCCAGCCGACACTCTAACCAAGACCAAACATTCCGCTACATCATTCTACCTTCGACTGTCAATCAGGCTGAACAGAAAAGGGAATATCAATGTAAAGAAAGAACGGGAGAAATCACGCTACAACAAGGTCCTCACAGAAAACATAATTAAGGAATTATGAATGCAATCTTGCCTCCTCGTCATATTGTTCATTTCTGAAATAATACACAATTTCCATGAAACAGACATAAAACTAACAACATCCCAGTTAAAAGAAAAACAACATAATGTTTACAAATCAAAAAACATACAAATGCATAATCAAGAGTATATAAAACCGCGTATCTTATGAAAGCATACTTACAAATGCACTTCTTTCCAATGCAGATGATTAAATAAAATATAGAGCGAGGATAACTAGTGCCTCACAACATTGCTAACAACTTTGCAACCAAGCTCTAAAAATAAATGTTGCTGTAAAATGCTGTGAAAGAAATGAATCAAATGTCTTGCATAGGCCTTGAGTGTTCTTTTCTTATGTGAAATTAAAGTGCTTTAGGAAGAGTTTAAGCCAAAATACCCCTGGGTTACAATAACCTTGATGTTACATTTTCACAATGTTTTGTGAGCACAACCCGAAGTAATCTGTCTTGTCCCTCAGACAGGTGCAGCTATGTACCAGCTTATCAGCTTGACCAGCAGTAACTGATAAGTTACAAACCATGCATCTCTCACAAAGTTACAATGGTGAGTACATATTGAGCACGTAAAAAAGCTGTCATCACTGCCTGCCTGTGTCTGCAATGAGTCTTGCTTGCCTCTTTGAAGAGATTGTTTCTAAACAACGGCTCTGATTTAGAGTTTGGCAGTGACAAATGTATTTCAAGTGCACTACATGCAAGGCGGACGGGGTGGCGGTCATGTTTGTGATGGAGTAACCCATCTGTCAAACTTCAAATTGTACCCAATGTCTTTGATGCAGCTCCACAATGAACCACACAGCTCTCTGTTGTCCTGAAAGAGCCTTAAATTCATGCCCTCTCTGACACGTCTGTGAATTGCTGTTTTATCCCAACACAATCATTTGCTTTTTACAAATAAACACAGTGACACTTGGGAAAAGTACTGTGAGAATTCACTTGCACATTCATGTTGAAGCCTAAAGCCAATGTCTGTGCTTTTTTCTAAGCATCAATCATTTAACTGAATCTAGGAACGTATCAGCTAGAGGCATATTAGAAGAATGTGCAATAACAGTAATGCGCAATGTTGAATGATAACAAACATACATAAATAATATATTGCAAACAAATAATGATACAAGGGGCTCCTAAGAGACATAAATTCGAAAATATATAAAAGGGGCATAGGAAATAAAGCGCATTTTTTCTTCATATTGAGATAGGTCGCACAGGGATTATTTTTTTTTAATTCGTATTAGTGTACTATCTCTTCATAAAGTAAATGTGTGTTAATGTTCACAGAAACCTCCTCAGACTTGACTCACCCCTCAGTTATCCGTTTTGGACACTTCTATTGGTAATATCAAATGTCTATGATGCAAGCAAACTACGTCTCGTTTCTGCTACCTTATGGCCAGTGTGGATTTTATTTCTAATCAGCTCAAGATGTTCTCTTCAATAAATTATTTTCAACCACCAACCAATGCTTATTCATTACTTACAATCATTTATTTTCCTTCCAGCTCCTAATACTTCACTATCGTTTGGTAATTCAATTTCAATTTCAATTTCAGCTTTATTTCGACTTATTTTGTCATAAAAGCAACATACATAGATATTAAAAGAACATATATAATACACAGTCCAAATTCCAGGCAATAAAAATGGAGATCAATCACATTAAATTCTATCACAGCTATGCTAAAAACATATAAGTTAATTAAAAGCCAGATAATGTTTAAAAGATTATTATAATACATTTTGAAAGGGGAAAGGAATAAAATTCATAGTGTCTCACCAAGCAAGAAGGTTATCTAACCAGCCTTTAAATATTATAGCTTACATCCTTTCTGGTTCCTTATGAGATATACATTGAATAGGAATCTACTTAAGCTGAAAACTATTAGTTGTGAAGTATTTGCTTTGAAGTGTACGTTCTGCCTCTTTGAAAAACCTAAACCCCATGTTTATACACAAGGGTTTAATCCATCGAGCTCTTGGCTTTTTATAAACTGGGCAGAAAAACAGTATGTGGGCATCATTTTCTTTTGCTTTTTGTGAGCAAAGGGTACACAATCCACTATCATCTTCATTGCCCCTCCAACTACTAGTATTTTCAGCAATCTGTAAGACCCCATACCTAAATTGTAAATACAGTGTTTTAGCTAGTGGTGGTCTTATCTCGTCCATGAATTGTTCGAATACAGGAGTATCCTTAACGGACAAGAATTTCTGTGTCAGTATACCTAGTGTGGAGCTAGTGGATACTTCATTCTTTACGTATACCCAAAAAGCAGATTTCAAAAGTTTTTTTGAGATTGGTAACATGTTCTGGGGGTTTTCCCAAAAATGGGAAAACCCAAGCTTTTTAAACCACTGGGAAATATGTTTTAACCAGGGAATACTTTTATATTCGTCAATCCTAATTATTTCTAACAGTCCATTCTTATAGTCGCTCAACTCAGGGGTTGTCCATAATCTAATCCAATAGAGTAGTGGCCTTAAAGTGGCTTGATGATCAGTTCTTTTAAGATTGATATCCAGAAAAACTGGAGTTATCGGTGTTCTTACTGGTATTTTAAGTAGCCTGCGTATGAAGATATTCTCTTCCTTCCTAAAAGTGTTGTTGCAGGAGTAACCCCAGACCTCAGCGCCGTAAAGTGCTGCCGATTGGGCCTTTGCTTTAAATAATTCTAGTGCCGGCGTGATTGATTTAGATTGGCTACTGCCGTGCACCTTTAGGATAGGCATTAGATTTTGTTTTAAAATTAAATTACTTTTTTCCAATTGCCCTTTCCAATGGGGCATACTATCCAGCATAATACCCAGGTAATTAAAACTCTCGACATATTCCAATTTCTGGTTATTTAAGGCCAAATTCTTTCTAAAGGATTTCTGAGGGTTTATGGACATATATTTTGTTTTAGATGAGTTAATTTCTAGCCCCTTTTCCACACAGTAATTGTTAAAAGTGTTTACTAGGTTTTGTAAGCCTTGCGGGGTTTGCGAGATGAGGATTGTGTCATCAGCAAAAAGCAATGCGGTGACCGCCTCATCTGCTAGTTTCGGGGAGTCATGTTTACAGTCTTTTAGATAATTAGGTATATTATTGACATATAAAGAGAAGAGTGTGGGCGCCAGCACACACCCTTGGCGGACGCCCCGATCCACAGGGATATCCTTCGAAATTTCTCCTCCCTTGCCCCATCTAACTCTAGCATAATTTCCTGTGTGGAGTCTAATTATTTCCTTGAGTAGCTCACTGGGGACTGCCATATCATTAAGGGTGGACCATAGTAATTTACGGGGTACAAGGTCAAATGCAGCCCTTAGATCGATGAATGCTACGTACAAGCTTCCCTTTCTTATGTTAATATATTTCCAGCAAATACACATGAATCTAAATACTTGATCTACTGTGCTGGTTTTTAACCTGAATCCTGCTTGGTATTTAGTTAAAATCTGTTCCCCTTTAATCCACATTAAAAGTCTATTTAAAATATGTCTGGCGAAAGTTTTTTGTAAAAGGTCAATTAAACTTATAGGGCGGTAGTTTGCTGGATCATAACGATCCCCTTTCTTAAAAATTGTAACAATTTCAGCCCCTTTCCATGATTCGGGAATTGGTGTCCCAGCCACTATAGAATTACATAAGAAGTTAATGTAGGGTCCCCAAATTCCTACATCATGCTTTAGCAAGTCACCGGGAATTTTGTCGGGGCCTGGTGCTTTGCCCGTTTTAATAGCCTGTAGTGCCTCAACAGTTTCTTCTAAACTAAAATGTAGACGGGTGTTATTATCAAATAATCTATTAATTTCTTGGTCCTCATTGGTATTACAATATAATTTAGAGAAGTGATTGCACCAGGTTTTTTCATCAAGGTATATGTCCCTGGATGATCTGCCTTTTTTGTTTCCCTTGGAGATTAGATTCCAGAATGTGGCCTGGTCTTTCTGGTGGGCTGCATTTAAAAGGTCATCCCAGAGAGCATCGTCCCAGGCTTTTTTTGCTTGGGACAATGTTTTTTTATATGCTAATCTACTATCTTTGATTCCCTGGAAGTCCTTTAATTTTACAGCCTGAATCAGGTCAGTTTTAGCATTACGACAATCTTTGTTGTACCATTGGTTTGTTGTCGCTGAATGGTTACCTTTCTGGCTCGAATCCTTTTTATAGATTTTACTTAAATGGGGAGTCAGTGCGTCTACTAGTTTGTAATGTAAATCTAGGACATCATGAGTACCTAGAGCAGGCATTTGGCTTCCCTCCAATATATCGGCAAAGGAATTGTATATGTTTGTCATCGTTTCATCCTTGGCCAGAATATAGGGCCACTTAATAACACGCCTATTATTTGAGACCTGATGTTCTCCTACAGGACTATTTAGCATGGCTATCATGTTTGTTTTAGGTGCGAAAGGTTCTGAATGTAACCATAGTTGGAGGGGGAAGTGGTCACTCTCTGTTCTATGGTCTATTTTAAAATCTATTATTAAATACCATAGACTCATGGAGACCATTAGAAAATTCACCTGAATCCTTTACAGCTTACTTTATTTTAAGATGTCCAGCATCCCTTTCTCTGTCCCTTCATCTTAGGTTCTCTTTCTTCTTCAGTGATTTTTGTGCCTGCAATGGTTGTTCTCTGCTCATTTTCTTAACTCTCTGTCCTCCTGTTTCTAAGGTTTGAGTCTTAATCTTGCTTTGTGCAGCTCCTCCTGGTGCCTCTCCTACACATCCCCTACCAGCTGCTCCAGTTAAACAATGTTTCTATTCTGTTGCCTGTGTTTAGTCTCACTTTTACTTCTGGCACCTTTTCCTCTCCTTTTGAAACAGCAACTCTTCTGCCTCTAGAACGTGATTACAATCTTCTATCAGAGATCAGCCTTTAGTACGAACAGGTAATTCTACTAAAACTGCTTTGCTTTCTGTTTCTAAATTTCTTATTTCATAGCACATCATAGAATTTTCTATCTATATTTAGGTCTCGCTTGCGCTGTCTCGTTGAGACATGCTGTATACACTATAGTGTATATAACTCCACCCACTCTCCACCCATCATTGTCATTGGCTGGTGTCTCAAATGGTGACTTCCAATTGGTTGTAGGCTTGTTAGTCCCTCCTTATGATGGACATGTCCTCATTTGTGTCCTTCCACGGCTATTGGCCCCTTTACTGCACAGACTATTTTCTTCAGATGCCTTCTCACACCCCATACATTGCCAATGCTTGTTTTATTTTTCACAACCTACTCATACTTTTGCATTGCCAATGCTTGTTTTATTTTTCACACCCCACTCATACTTTTGCATTGCCAATGCTTGACTATTTTTCTCTCCCCACTCATCTCAGACTGTTTAAATATTTGTGTTTAATACAGCCCACGTGGACCTTATGCCCAAGCCGAGGATCGAACTCTGCTCTCCAGCTCCAACGTCGGCAGCTTTATATGTTACGCCACCGCTCCTCGCTCCAAGACAAGCCCTTAAAGGGAGTTATCTTTGTTTCCATTGCGTGCAATTTACAGTGCCCCTGGGGCACAAGCAGGGACCTACTAGAGAGCTTCTCTATCAGAATGCACTTTGCGGTCCCCCCGGGGCACAAGCAGGCATCTACTTCAGCATGCCTAAGCAAGCGTGTGATGAATGGATGCGTGCGCATGCGAGGCTGCAGGAGTGGACCGATGACGAATTTCACGATCACCAGGCCAGGCAACTCAGGATGTTTTACTTTTCTGCTGTCCGGGAGTCAGATACCAGAGCCGGGAGCCCTGACGTCAGCCAGGAATGAGGGAGATAGGCGGGGAGGGGGCAGTAAGTAGGGAACCCGGTTTGCTGCAGCCCTCTGACACCGGTGTCATTGCTGTTCGTGGTTTTATTATGTCTGCATTAGTTTGATTGATAAAAACATTACAATCATAAATTAAACCAGGACTTTAAGTGGGCAGGTCTTGCTTGTCCTCATCAGTGGCAGTTCTAATTGGTAGATGCTGAGACGGGTCCCAATCAGGAGCTCAGTTTCCGCCCTCACCCTCAGGATGAAACAAATACATCTGAACTCTGCCTTTGATGTAAACTTCAAAGAGACTCGTTACAGTTCTTTGACAGTCTCACCATTTCAGAACTGAAGCGTTTTCAAGGGTTTGCGAACAGGCTCGTTCTGGTGCCAGAATGCTCCCGGTTAATTAATGTAAGCACCTTCTATGTAGGAGCAGCATTTAAAATGTAGACTGAAGTGGAAGGAAGAGGGCGTCAGAGGCCGGCCGGCCGGCAACCCGCCCCTGTGCACAGACATGCCAGCCCTCCCGATTCAGGCGGGAGACTACCGATTTCAAGGCAAGTCTCCCGCCTCCCGATTCCTGCAAGCAAAAACCTGATTCCTCGAGGTTTCACATGACAGGGCTTGGTATTGTGTAAAATGATAATTCTTCCAGCAATATTCAGAGTGGCGAAGCAGGGGCTAAGGAAGGGATGAAAAAGCAACAAAGCAGCCCCATTAACAAGCGAATGGTCTTTAAAGAACCTGTGAAGTACGCGGCTGTGTGTGTGCCTGGGCTGCCACGCAGGTGTGGGGGGATGGGGGGTTGGTATATGCACTGCCAGCAACCTGCCAGGCCAGTGAGCGCAGAACACTTGCATCACCCTCTCTCTGCCTGCCATTGCCTTCATGCTTCTGAAAGGTAAGAAAAAAACGTGCATTTGTGTTTCAAATGTCCGAACCTGCAGCAGCACACTTCCAAGGCCCATACATGACAGTAACCCGATTCAAGGCCCCATTCTCCCGATTTGTTTTAAAGAATATCCCACTTTGCTCTTCTGAAATGTTGGCATGTATGCCTGTGCAGCATGTGCTTCTTGTGCACTCCCTCTGAAGGGAACAATCTCAGTTGCTGGCTCAAAGGAACCGTGCAAGTTTTGTACTGAATTAAGGTTTACTTCTTGGCTTTAAATCTTTCAAGGAAACAGGGGGCAGTTTACAGTTTAAATGTTTCTATGCCACTGGCACAAACCCCCCACTCCCATCCCCCCGCCAAACACTCTCAAGAACCGACCATTTGATGGGTATAAAAATAGGAGATTTGCACACAACATAATACATTTTCATAGAGTTACACAGAAAAATCTAGGCTTACACACGACCCCTTGCATGCTTATTATGTGTAGTCCGGAAGGTTGGGTGCAATACACTTTGCATGCTTTATAAAACGTACATAGTGCTGGCCAACCAAACAATCTTCGTAAACTGTGGTTTTGAGGTAAATATTTAAAATGATTTTTGCTGCAAGGACAAAGGGGAAGGTGGAACAAGTGTTGCCTTGAATTGCTGTTTCAGGTGAAGCACAGGGGCCTTACATAATGCTTGAGAAAGCACTTGTCCAGAATGTGAAACGTGCCGGTGTATAAGAAGGGTGTGACCTCCCCCAGACAGGTGGTTTTAGTCAGACCTGGTTTTAGTGAAGGGTTGGTAAAGTCTTTCCGTGTAAGGAATGCATGCTGACTGCTCCCTTGGCGGTTCCTTTCATTTCAAGTACACAGTCATTCCCACTTTGACCCTTTACTCCACCTTCTGCCATGGGAACAAATGGCGGGAAGAAGCAGGGTGATGACACTGAGTTTTCTTGTTAAACTTGTAGATTTATATAGCATGGCTTATCACAGGTGAGGGTTTCCAGGCGCTGTCAATGGACACGCGGAGGTTAAGTGATTTGCCCCGAATCACAGTTTGCTGACCAAACTGCTGAGACTCGAACCCGGATCCCCAGCTCCCGAGTCGGAAGCCCTGTCTGATGCACCACAACCTCTCCTTGGTAAGCACATGGAGGCTGAATGAGGTGATGCTATGCGCTTGGCTTCAGAGTGCATGTCAGGTTGAGGTCTCTTGTTGATGAATCGTGTCTCGGAAGTCCTTTTCAATTGTTATGGCTAGCTTCTCTGTGACACTGAAGCTAAAAGGACATTTGTTCCACAGATCAGTCAGTGAACGACAGCGCACACAGATGTAGTAGTGCACAGTGTGTTTTTATTCTGAGGATGGAGACCCAAGGGGTAATCGATGACTTCGGAGACAGGTGTGTGCTGGGTAGCAGATGCTTCTCAGGCTGCAGCATTTCTTATCTCTTTGACAATTTCCCAAGCCCCTTA
Organism: Triturus cristatus; assembly: GCF_964204655.1. NCBI lineage: Eukaryota > Metazoa > Chordata > Amphibia > Caudata > Salamandridae > Triturus > Triturus cristatus. The sequence continues at coordinate 182,681,035 of NC_140585.1, forward strand.
TTGCTCATTCCAAATGTAGCTGGATTTCCCTGTGTCTTGAAGAAAGTATAAACATTACCCCCCCTTTCTCCAAACAGGATCACACTTTTCTGCATAACCATACTATGCACATGGTACAAGCATCATAGATATAACTCCTGGTTTCTGGCTAGAGCCACTGGGACATTGCATATTATTTTGAAATAAATACACTGACAATTAATAGCCCAAAAACGAACATGTGGATCTTTGGAACAGTGGATATGAAGTCAGAAGCCAAATCGAACTGACTATCTCGGACCCATTCTACCTGCCAATAAGCTGAAGTGGAAAGTATGAGTATTAAATCATAGAAGTAAAACCTTATCTTTCATGAAGTGTCTGACGTATGGTGTTTTTCCATGGATGGTGAATCGTACAACTTAGATTTGTCCTGCTGTGAACGATGGAGCAGAGGTCTTGCCCAGGAAATAAAGTAAATTATGCTAAATGTGAGTGCAGTTGTAAAGACCCACATTAGTGCTGAGCCAGGGGCCACCAGTAAAATTGATTTGGTTGGGCTGAGTGCTTGCTTGGTAGATACAAGACCGGGCTACATTCTTTCATAAAATGGCTCATGCCTGAATACATATACTCTTTGTAACCCGCAGGGCCCTGGTTGCTGAATCCAGCTCAGAGTCACAAGTTCATGGAATCCATGCAGTTGACCCTGGCATTTCCAGATCTCACTGCGAACAACATGCACTTTCACTGCCAGAGGGTCGGTTTTAAAATGTTGCGAGCATATCACTTCTGATAGAAGACGCCTTGTATGAATTGCCTTGTAAACTGTCCACTGACATTTATAACCACTTTCATGGCATGGTCTCTGATAAAAGGCATCTTAATGAATTCCCAAGTCAGGAATGAAAATGGAAATTTCTGATGTTCCACTTTTATTTAGGTAGGTCTTGGTTTTCGGATATTGTGGGGATCTACACATGTTCCCTAAAAGTTATATGTTTCTGTCAGCCTCAAAAAGAAGAAGAACCCTTCTCCAATGCGTATCTTCTTGCAGAGTGCTTAAGAGAAACACGTTGCACTATTTGTTCATGTCATTTCAAACTATGAACAATGGGCCATTGCATCTGAAATGAGCCTGTTTATAATGGCTCCCTTGAATTCAGCCCTTAGGACAGTAAATCAGGGGTTAGATGTTTTTCTTGCTAAGGGCGCCTTGCAGATTGAATTATCCACATGTTTTTATCAATTAGTAATGAGCCTTTTGTATCTATGTATCCTTTTGACAGTCGGTAAAGTTGACTATAAAAGAATGTACACACAAATAGATGGCATTAAACAACAGATCGCACACCCTAAAGTCCTAAAAGTTGTCTTGAGGTAACATACATGTGCAATAGTTTCACCGTTTATATCCACTGTACTTCCTGATGTTCAGTTATCTATTTTTGCATCCAACACATCTCTCTAGTGCACAACAAGCTAGGCAAATGTGAGTGCTATCAAACCTCCAGTCAGGAAAACGCAAAAGAGTCAGATCCAGTTCCAGAGCAATCTAACATGAGCCATGAGTGGGAACAGTGACACCCCCGTGAGTGGGAACAGGGACCCCCCCCCAAGGATGTAAGAAGGATCCCGGAGAGGCTGATGACTGTCTTTCTTGACAGAAAGGCAGAACATGTTGAAAGGATGGGGAAAAGAAATCATCAGCCCTACGTGTCAAAACAGAGCTAGTACAATGTGCTGAAGAATGAATTAGTCAGTGACAAGTTATCAATCCCCCCAGAACCTCGAACAATCACTTTATTGCCAAAATTACCACATCAGATTATATCAACCAATGGGTGAGCCATTTCGTTAATCTGATGAAAGATGCCTAGGTTTATCGGAGATGGTAAAAGGCCTCTTACATAACAAGTAATCCTGAGAAATAGACATGCGCTTCAGAGAAGAGACTCATTGACTGTTTTTTCGAAACATTTCTCGCTATTTGTTATTTTGTGTAGCAGAGTTTTTCTAACGTATCATTCTTATCTCTATCTATATGGGGCAACAACTCTTATAAGGCAGACACATTTTGTGCTTTGATTATGTTGGATGTGGTCCCTTAAGTAATGTTGTAAACATACCCCAGACACATATATAGAGCTTATGGGAACGAACACCGGAGAACATGAATCATTTTCAGATGATCATTGAGTGAAACTGAGTTTTGTGAGCCCCCCATTTTGCCTTGAGGGGACCCCTACATTGTATATGTCTTGCACAGATTTGTGTTTCACATTCTGTGCATCACTAGCCTAAGAACTCAGTAGGACCCTTGTTGCGTGAGCTACAAATATTCATTATTATTATTATCAGCCAAGGTCTCAGAAAATGTGGTCCACTAAAAGCAAACAACAACATTGCTGTTCTATTGCACATGAGAAGCAGGAAGGCACTCTCCCACTCGCCTTCTGCAGATTGACCACAGAGGCGGAGAATTAGATGATCTCTCAGACCATTGTCCTGCTCGATGCCCCTATGGTATGACTGTATGTCTTAATATGGTATGCTACAGAGTATTGTGTAGTGCAACATATGTCATTTGCACAGCTTCTTAGTGTTGTTGGTGTCTAGGACAATGTCTTGGTAGTTCGTCCCAATGAACAGTGCTTCCATAAGGGCTCTGATTCCAGGTTCTTTTCTTAGAGTCATTGCTTTCCTGAACCATGTTGGGTTTCTCACAGGGGTAGTGTGGTCTTTTTCATTTTGTCTGTGTGTTCTTTGCATCTCTCTTGAGGAGATTTATGGCTTCTCCCATTCGCCAAGAGGTGTGCAAAATGACAAAGTCCCTTTTTTAAAGGAAAGCTGAAGTCACTCTAAAGGTCTAGGTATCTCTCTATCTTGGTCTCCCACATGGTCCAGTACCAGCCATTCCCAACTTGCCTGCTGATTCACCCTGCAGGATGGAATTCTTCTTCCGCCTTTTATTTACGAAGTATAGGAGGGGTCAGTCAACCGACCTTTGGAGAGCACGCCCTGTCGCCGGGTGGTTCAAGTGCAAAGCACTTCGTGTGTAGAATGTGTCAGATTCTTCCTTCTTCTGATTCTTCCAGGTCCAGGAGAGTTCCAGACATCAAGTCGAGTGAAGTCAGTGATTGGTGACATACCATTTTGTAATCCCAGTAGAACTCCTCAAACCAGCCATTTCACTTTTGCAGCATTTCCTGATTGCATGCCTGTAAACTATCCCAGAAGCCTTTTTCCAAGAAGGCTCCACTCTTTAGAGCTCCTTGTCTCATCTCAGATCCTGGCCTTTTGAATTGATGAATCTACCCTCTTCCTGAATCCCGTTGCACTTCTCAAACCCTCTGCTCAGTCTCGTTGCCTTGCTTCTTAAAATACTCTTTCCCCATGTTCTGCCTCACCGTCTGTTCCTTTCCATCCCAAACTACTTAACTCCTTACATATCTCATTGATCCCTCTTCTTATCTCAACCTTACTTTCTATCCTCTGCTTATGGCATAGCAAGGGATCAATGGGCCCTCCTGCAAACAGTGAAAATACTCCCTCCATCCACCCGCTCCGCACATTTTGTAGTAACACAGCCCTAGTTGGGGTCGATAGCCAACATTCCTGGTCTTCAGTGCCACTGCACCTGCTGCACTGTTCATAGATGCGCCCCAGATTCTTAGCTCAATCAAGGTGGAAGGGAAGTTAAGCCAGACATTTCAAGCACAAAAATTGTATCAAATTAGTGGGTGAAAATTAAAACCCAGCCCTGTCACTATGCTGCATAGTTAAATACATATAAGATCCCAATGGCGAGACCGATTGGCATTGCCAATGCTTGTTTTATTAACTTTCTGCTTATCACAATACTCTTTTTTTCTGCTCATCCTTGGACATTTGAGGTTCTTCTCTCTCTTGGTTTTCCTCATATCTTTCTGATCACTTATTCTAAGTTCTTGCAAAGGCACTGTTTCCTCACCCTACAAGAGGCACTTCGTAGGCCCCTTCATTTATCTCTGTATATTATTCCTTCAACTTCTAATATATCGACCATGGTCTGGATTCTGACATGTTTGCTAATGAGTTCCAAGATTCCCTTAGTTGTCCTTTGTATTTCAACATGTCTTTGGTGATTTAATTTTGGTTGACTTATCCCAAGCTTACACTCAATTGATCCATATATAATGGATCATGAGAAACTAGCCTAAGTCAACAGACAGTGGGTTCATCAAATTGGTGAGCCTCAACAATCTAGAAAAGAAAAATGCTTTTCTAGAGTCCCCTCACTCACCCAGGGTTGCCCTTAGGTGACATGCTTCATCATTGGGGCCATCCCAAACATCTACTGCTTGGGGCGTGCTACGACTTGCGAGATTTACGTAGGAGCACTTTCTTGTGTGAAACTATGTGTTGTGCAGTGTTGGGGGAGTGGTGTTTGTGTTAGTTAAAAATACCTAACTAGTGAGTTAACAATTTATTCCTACTCCTAGCTGGTAAGATAAAAAGGGGTTAATAACAGGAAAAATATAACTGTTATGTGGTTATATTGCCTATTATTTTGTCAACATGTTTCGAGGTATCCCCTAACCTCTTCTTCAGGACAGCATGGGATCCAGCCCCACGTGTACCACTCCGTGCAGAAACCTAAATTAAGGTGAAAAAATAGACTAATAACGTGCGCCTATTGAGCGCACTTGGTTATATACATATGGTTATTGATGAACACGTAGTATCTGTATTAGAGAAAAATAAATGCAGGTTAGAAAAATACATCCTCCCTCAATGGGCAGGTGCTGGTATTCGCGTTTTGGCACACTCATCTTGTCAGTGCCTTTCAAAATAAAATAAGAAAGTGATCTAATGTTATTAAAAAGGAACAGTTAATAGTGCTTGTTTTCATGTTATCACACAAATCTCCCGTCTAGAGAAAACGGAACTGGTTACAATACACCACCTTTTAAAAACCACCACCTTTTAAAAAACACTCATCTTCCTGGACAAGCTTCGTGACAGTAAACACACACTCAACATGTAACGTTGTACAAATATATAGACATATCAACATACTTATATGGTAGCACTAATATGCCCCATGGTCTGTCTGGGTGGAGGGGCCTGTAGGACCCTAAACATGAGGAGAGAAAAGTGGAAGAAACACCAATCACGTTAGGATTAGAGTATTTTCTCTCTGCTGGATCTGTTTTAAATAACCACCAAATCGGGTTCCTCTTAGGAGAGAAAACGAGGTAAATCTTACTGTTCTCGGCATCCCTCCGTCAGTGTGACCTGTAAGTCCTCGAAATGGGTTAAAGTCTGAAAGAATCTTTTGTGCTTCGAGGTGATAGACATACAGACCCACCACACTCGGCACAAAGGTGCTCCCCATGCTAGTACCGTGTTGTTGTTGGAAGAGTAGTTCCTTAAATCGGAAGAAGTTTTCTGTCAGTGCCCATTTGCAGCATTCAAGAACCACATGTTGGGGTCTGTGATAGTGCCATGTTTATCCGTACACGGTTTCTTCTAGGATATCCAATGTTTCTTTATGGGGTAAGCTTGTGTACAAACTTTCCACATCCAGGCTTATCAGGATATGGCTTGTTGGGTCGAAATGAAGGTCTTTTAGTAAGCAAAGAACTGCTTTTGTGTCCTTTAGGTAGGTGTTGGACAGAGGCTCTAAAATTGATCCGATCCCTGACACAATCGGTCTTCCCGGTGGTTGCTCCAAGGATTTGTGTATTTTAGGGATTGAGTAGAAATAGGGTATTGTTGGTTGTTTATTGATCAAGAAATCCCCTTCCTTCTTTGTTATCCAATCATGGGCGAGGGCTTGTCACAAGCTTAACCTTTGCAAGACTGGCAACCTATTCCTCCCTGTTTACTCCACCTGCCCTCTTCATCTATTCTAATCCTATTCCCTATCCTCCTGCATGGAACCTGAGCTTCCTGTTTAATCTCCCATTGGACTTTGCTTCTGCAGTTAAATTGTGCCATTTTCATCTTTGAAATATTTCTAACATCAAAGAATTCATGTCTTGGCATATTTCAAATTACAGCTACAATAGCTGGATTTCTGGTGTTTTACAAAATAATATGCCTCCACCTGAATACATTACAAATTCAACATAGTCCATTCAAAATGACTGTGTTTGTCTTCACTTTCTCTCACTCCACTCATAATAAATGTACCAGCTATAATGGATCTCACCTTCTCTACATTTTAAATCTAGTAGTTTATGTATTGCTGCTTCCGTTATTTGGCCTCTCCTTATCTCCCCTCTCTTGTTTCCTTATATGTTTCTAGTTAACTTTTTAGCTTCAGGTTTCTATGCCCTTTATCTACACTCAATGCTCCTTGTTCTTCATCTTTCTTCCATTCCTATGAGTTTTGGTTATTATTAGGATCTGATTCTCCATTATCCCTGTTTAAAGTAATTCTGAGGGTGTGTCTGCTGAAATGGGCTGACCCGTATGGTATGATTTTGCATTGTTTCCGTACAGTTGTAAAGTCACTAAATAAAGAAAATAAATGGCTAATTCTCAGAGTCACTTTTTCCTGAAGTTACCCTTATGATCTTACAAGGAGATCAACATGTTTAGGGAGTCAACATTTTAATTTTTTCTTATGGACTTTGGGGTACCATCTCCTCTGCTCCTCCCAACCCATAGCTAACACTAGAATGTAAATGCTCTCTGTGACATGAGTACTGAAGCTGGAATCTGTGGTGTGGAGGGAAACACCAAGGGCCATATTACATAAAGTGCCCTGGAAGTGCAACAGACGTTTGCGCCCCTGGGGCAATTTGATATTATAGAAGGAGCCTAAGATGCTTGTGTGGCCCCTTCTGTTATACGGATAGTGCACATAAAGCATCATCACTATCTGCCAGGGGCATTCTTTCATTTGAATGGGATGTGCCACATGCAAATGAGGAAATCGCTTTGCCTCTGCGCCCGCGCCGTATTACATACCCAGCGCTGAGGCAAATAGGCCCTTAGTAGGCGTACTGAGAGTGCGTGATCTACAAGGTGGCACACTGTCAGTGCACCCCCTGATGGCAGCCCTCCGGAGGATGGAAAGATATCTCCTTGCAGGTGGGTGCAGTCAATGATTGCCGCCTGCACTGTGAAAGCACGGAGCAGCTGCGCTGTATTTCACAGGAATGCACTGCAAGTTCGCAACTGGCCTGGCACAGTGCATTCATGTTAATATGCCTCATTTCACTGCACAAACAATGAAAATGCCCATTTACCGTGATACGGCTCCAAGAGTACCTATTGTTACTGAGCCTTAATACAGTCAGCTCACCTAACTGTGGAAAACTGGCAATGGTAGCAGAAATTAATTACACCTGCAGTACAGGCCATTTTATTTATCTTTTGACTACACATGGGCAATTGCTTAAAGGTATCTCTTATTTACAAGTGCCTGTCAGCCCCTTACAACAGGACCTTTCACTCCATACATGTTGTACATGGATGTCACACATATGTTTACACTTTATATTTGTAGTAGGATAAGCACATGTGTTCTGAATGACTGTTATAGTCTTTGCATCTATTTGGGATCTCCAGTGTGTCCGTACGATGGAGGTCAGACTGAAATGTGAATTGCAGAACTTCTGAAAGCTTTCCTGTGTTTATCTTTAAATGGACCAGACTCTAGGAAGTGGGGAACAGGAGACACATGGCCCCTTTAAAATGTAGGGAGAGTCATTGCCTCATTCCTGCTCAATTCTTCAGCAGAAGTGTTCTTCACACAACAGTTTGAGAAGTAGTTGAGTGAGGAAGGTTTTCCCTCTGTAAAGCCTTGTTTAAGCATCTCTCAGCTCCAATTCATAACCCTGCTGAAGCTAGATGACAAAGAGAGTGACTTGACTGGCCTTTGAGAAATACACACAAGTCAATAACTGTTTGAAACATGTTCCAGAGCAGGACCTGTGTAATGCAAAATCTCAGTCAATTTTGAGTCCGAAATCACCAGTCACTGTGCGAGGGTTTCCACTGTTTGCTTTCGATTCTTAGTCATCTTTAAGACTGATAGTCCTGGCTCCTTCCTCGGACACATGTGCAACTCAGGGTTTAGCTAGGCGTCTGCTTTCTTGCTGACGTTTGTGAAATGACCTGCCCTTTAAACATGCTTCCATTTTTCTTTAATGCCCGACATCCCCTGTATGATGCCAGATAAGAGGTACTATCCACAGCAATTGCAATTAGTTTTAGATTCCACTCTTTTGCTCCTCCAGGTTTTATTTTCGATCTGTTAGTTAGCACCACAAAGATCACTATCTTTTTATTTTGTCTGTCGCAGAAACGTCTCTTACCGATGAATCATTTATGAGAAGTGATGCGTCACTGCCTGAAAACAGCGATGTGCACTGCTCAGTGCGCCCTCCTTGCGACATAATGGATGCTTCATATTATCGTATGAAGCATCATGGTGTAAGGAATGACAGATGCGTCAGTATTATTGAGGTATCTGTCGGCGCAAAACTGATGCATTGCTGGAGTTGTGTCAGAAGCGTGACCCATCTCCAGCAATTCAGCGGGAGGGCTATGAATATAGCACTGCATCACCCTTACGTCCGCTATGAGGCAGGCATAAGGATTTGAAGTAGTGGAATCCTAGAAGTGGTGTACTGAGGTGCTTATTAATGGCCCTTGCGTCACATTTACGCCATAGTTGCATCACTTTTTGTGACGCTGCAGCGGCGTAAATAATGCACCATATTGCGCCATATTTACAAAGTGAACATCTAGGCAGATTAATCACTTCATAAACCCCTGCGCTACATTGTACCTGCATGACGCATCAGTGGCGCAAATGTGTCACAAGGGCTCTTAAATGAGCCCCGGGGTGCACAATTTCTTCGGCACACTTCACCACTTCATAAAGATCTGCATTATGCATGATCCACAGTCTCTCTCATATTCATTCATTATTGATGTTGACCATCAGCTGTTCTTGTAGCATTTCATCAATGGCAGTGCCAAAGTCACAGGTTACTGAAATATTTCTCCAGCTGTTAGGAATATGTCTAACTCTCCTTAATCTTTGCCTTCGTGTGTTACACTTATAGCTTTCAAGGGAAATACAAAGATGTGGGTCCCTTGCTCACTGTGCCACTGGATTCAAGCTGACCTGGCTGATGAGGGGTGATACCGTGAAACTGGTCCCACAATGTTTGTTTCCGATCTGGTAGATGGGCTTGACTGTTCCCATGAGGAGCAGGGCAAGACTGTTTTGCATAGGGCAGTCACCAAACTGGGGTGACATAGGGAACAAAAGAATGATGGATTAAACTCATATCTCTTGACTGGGGGTGAGTGGTTGAAAAATGTCAGCACTCGGTCCATCATCTGTTGTGTTTGCTATATTCGCCCTAAGTGGAAAAGGGTATGCCCAGATGTGGGTCCCTTGTTTGCTGTGCCATAGGATTCAAGCTAGCCTGGTTGATGGGGGGTGATACCCCACAACTGGTCTCAGGATGTTTGGTTCCGGCCCTGGGAGGACCTGGCTTGGCAGTTTGGGCTGTACTGTTCCCATTAGGAGCAGGGTCAAGACTGATTTGCATTTGGCTAGGTCTAAATTGGGGTGGCATAGTGAGCAAAAGAATTATGGATTAAACCCAGATCTCTTGACTGGGGCTGAGTGGTTGAAAAGTTTCAGCACTCTGTCCATCATCTTGCAGTGGCTCCCTTTTTCTCACTGAACCACTGGATTCATGCTAGCCTGGCAGGTGGGGGGGGGGGGCGGGTTGATACCCCAAAACCAGGCAAAGAAAGCTGGTTTCTGGCCAAGGGTGGGCCTGGCCTGGCAGTTTGGGCTAGACTGTTCCCATTATGAGAAGGGTCAAGACTGATTTTAACATGGAATCCAAACTGAAGTGGCATAGTGAACAAAAGAACAATGGATTAAATCCAGATCTTTTCAGTGTGGGTGAGTGGTTAAAAGGTTTCCGCACTCCCTTCATTATCTTGTTGTGTTTGCCATTCTCATTGAGTGCATAATACAATGGCTACACAAGGGAGAGGACTTTGCTTGCTGTCTCTAACAACAAGTTGTATTTGACAGTGTGAAGGAACAAATTAATTTAATCCCCAAATTTAACCTTATTTGGTGGGAAAGACATGGGCTATCCCTGTAGATGCAAGTGTCTATGGCTGAAGTTCTTCCTATCACAAAGGGAGGAACAATTGACATGTAGCCTCCCCTCTATTCCAGAGAAGAAACAACATAATTCTGTTTTTTGTTTTGTTTACCCTGCATTAATTTGAAACATTATGAGAGTGATAAGAAGGGGTAGAGATTGTGGCTGGTGTAGAAGTGTTATGTGGTCTTCCGGGACACTCATTGATGGAAGGTGTCTGGGACTCTGAAGAGGATGGGGTCCTAAACCAAGACAAAAAATGTGTCCTTGAAGTACCCTAGCATTCTTTTTCCACGTTTCTGCTGAGCTAAGTATGATAATGACTTAGTTTTCCAAAAAGAAAAGCAAATTCCACCAGTAGTATATACACACATTATTAAGGCAAGCCCCAAGACCATATGATAATGCCTGCTTTATGGCTTCCCAGAACCCATTTGCACAGGAAATACTATCACTGGATATTCTCATCATCCATCTGCACAGGCAGTGACATCTCTGGTTTCTTGCCAAAACTGTCTTTAAAAAGTGAAGTCGAGAAAGAGGACTCATTCCCAGAATGCATCTGCACAGAAAGTGACATCACTGGATCTCTCAGCATTCATCAGCACAGGAAGTGACATCACTCCAATCCCCTTTCAAGGCATTTTCAATGGTAGCTACAGTGTGGACATCCCTGGACCATGCCCAGGGGAAGTAAACCTTATCCTCCCCCCTTCACATCACTTCCACACTCTCAACCCCGGCCACTAACCACACACACCATGCAACACTGAGGGGGCATTCCTTTGATCTTCCTGCAGGTATTCATCCACTTACCCACACCCAAAACACACCGCACCAACAGCACCCAACATCCTACTGTCTCATACTCACACTGTCATACAAATGCGAACACCACACTCCACACTCGCATTCATGCTTCTCAATACCACTGATCTGGGGCCTGCTGCACAACAATGGCCCTGACCCAACACCATAGTGTGAGTTGCCAGCGCCTGGGGTAAGGCAAGTCATTTTTTCTTATCTCACAACATTTTGGGCCCCTTTAGTACCCCTAAGAATCTTTGAGCCACTGTGGCCCTGCCCATGCTACGCCACCGCCCTAACCTATGTTTCATCACAGGAACCTGGCTGAACCATGCATCAGCAACTGACATCACAACAGCCACCCCCTGGCTACAAGACTGCAGCCAAAACAGACTCAACAAGCCCATAGGTGAATCATCGTCATCAAAAACACTATCAGCTCCAACACATATATGGACACGCAATCCTCCAACATGGAACAACTGTTGTTTAAGTTTCAAATCACAGTCAACTTCACCATAAGTGGCACTCTCTACAGACCAGAGGGACTATGCAGCCACTTCACCGACACCACCAGGGACTACGTCTCACCACTCTCACCTTGATGCTAGCAATTACATGCTACTAATGAACAAAGGGACCTATTTATGTCACCAGAAATCGCCTGGACCCTATTTTTACCAACTTCTAAAACATCCAAGCAGATGAGCCTCTTGAACTGACCACTCCCTTATCAAGTATAGGATCCCCGTCCTGGTCCAACGTACTTTTAACACCACCAGGACATCCTGCCAAAACTGTAACGGCATCACTGACAAAGTCTTGACCACCACTCACAACACCCTGTCATCCAAACACATCAACATTCTCCCAAAAGCCATCAAAAATTTCAACAGCTCGATCACCAAGATTTATACCCCAGGCCAGTTGGTACCTATAGAACCTCAGACTAATGAAACACCACTGCAAACAAATGGAGACTGAACCAGGACAATGAAGACCAGAGCACATTCAAATCAACCCTAAGGCGCTATCATTAAATACTCTGGACCACTAAATGTGCCACTGCGGTGGATCGCATTGATGACAGCACCAAGAAAGCAAAGAAATCTTTGTCATTGTGAAAGATTTGCCTCCTACTCGATCACCCCCTCGCAGGAACTCTGCAACAATCTCTCTCAATTCTTCAGTGAAAAAATCGACAGCAAATTCAACATGCATCTGGACCTAACTGACCTGGCCAAGTGCCTCCCTATTTTATCCAGGGAACCAATGCTAGCCACATGTCCCGTCATCACCCCAGAGAACAAACCGCTGACACCATGAAGTCTATCTAGTCAAGGGCTCTTGCCAGCAGTCTGAAACCCATCAGTGCCATGCCCACACCCATTCCTAATGCCTCCACCTCTTCCACAACTTTCCCAGATGCTTAAAAACATTCAGCTGTCATATGATTGATGAAGACATTCTTTCTTGCCCCTTCTACACTTGTCAACGATAGACCATTTTGCCTGCTACCTATCATAGCTATCATACCTGAATTTCACCTCAGGAATATCATGGACTACTGAAGAATATACAGACTTTGACCTACTGAATCTCAGCCACCAATAATTATGTTAGAGTGCAGAAACCCCCAGGAGAAAGTTTAAGGGATAGGGCAGACAGCAGCCTGTAATTGGATCCAATGGTCAATACCTAAACAAGAAGACACTCATTACTACATATTATTACTTTAGTGGTCATACACACCAAGAATGAAACCCACCTATTGGGTAACACACTATTCTAATTCTTAGCTGCCTTCCTCTCTGTAGAGATGCATATTCAGGGATGGCTCTTCTGCTATGGTGGAGAAGTTTCAACCAACTCCAAAATTAAATGACAGTAAAACAATTTTACTATCAATGTATTTTCCTACCTTGCCAGCCAAGGGTTAGGGGGGGGGGGGCGGGACGGGGATGCTGACGAGAGTCACTTCAGCAGTAGGTAGGAGTGGTAGGTACTTATAAGTGAGCATACCAGTTTGGCCGGCCGTCTTAGGCAGGCCAAACAGACATGCGCACTTAGCATTCTCCAATACAGCTGTGTTGTACAGTCCGGTTGGAGAAAAGCCACCGGCTCCCTGTGACTGAAGAAGCATTAAACCAGCCCACTCAGGCCAATCCAGGCACTGCTCTCATGCTACATGTAGCATAAGAGCAGCATTTAAATTGGGTGTGCAGCTAAGCCCATCCAATTCTGGTACGAGAAGAGCAACAAGATGACGGCAGCAGGAGCAGAGGTGCAGGTAAGTCTTTTTATTTTATTCTATTTCAAAACCCAGTCCCAAGTTCGACCCTCCCCCGCCCTACCACTTTACTAAAGTGGCAGCCGCTACTGTGTATGTACAGGTTTATATCTAGAAAACAAATGTTTTAAGAATCATAAACTTAAAATGTGGGAGTGACATTAATATACCCATTTGAAGCATGTATGCAAGAATTTCTGTGTATGGTTAGCTGGTGATTAGAATATAATTGTTTATGTCTATTGCATTTTGTTTATGCCCGCAATAATTGCAGAACTGTTGTTTCACACTCTGCTATAGTTTCTTTCTGCAAAAAGAATAAGAGCAAATGCTCATATTTAAGCGCACCTAATACATTCTTTCAACAGTTCTATTTTTAGTCACTAGATGGCAATGTTGACCCGTCCTGAACACAAAAAGAATTAACTTGTGACATAACCCTTTCTGAGTTCCAGTCTCTTTGAATCATGAAAAATAAACACTAAAGATTATCGCTTTTGCAAGTGGCATAAAAATTTTAAGTAATTAGCAGCACTCTTGAACTTGACAAGTATAACGGGGCATATCAGCAAGGGCCGGCGATAATTATCGCTAAGCGCACTTAGCGCTAGGATAATTGTCGCCGGCTATCGCTGCTTTCTATCACAGAGATAGCGTGCTATTAGCAACGTTTATCTCCAAAGCGATAGAAATGCAAGCGTTAGCTGGAAAACAGTGTGATTATCGCTGGAAATCCAGTGATAATCGCACTGTGACCGGCAATACCTTACTGATAGGGCAGGGTGGTCTTAGCCATGTAATCCACCTCCCATTGGATTACATGGCTAAGTCAGAATTAAAGCAGGCATAAGGAAAGTAGTGATAACCATGGTTAGCGCTACTTTTCTTATCGCTATGCTTTTTAGCGACTCCCTTGATAATTGGAGAAATGTCGGTTAGCGACATTAAAGATGCAAAGCTGGGAGTTCAGTAAACAGGCGCTAAGGCATGGATTCACGCGTTAGCGTGTCCATGCTGATAGGGCGACAAAATTATCACTGCTTTTCGTCCTAAAACGGCCACTAAAGCGGTGATAATTTTATCGCCTCGCCTTGTAAATATGCCCCAACGTTCTTAAAATATCATGCACAAACAAACAAAGGGGCTTATTTACAAGCCCCTTGCGCCACCGGTGCGAGACAATTTACATAGGAAAAGGTGATGTACTGGTGGCGCAAGGGGCTTGTAAATACTCCCCAAAGTGTGGTGCACTCTCAAGCCGTCCATGAGGGCCAGAAACGGCGGGCATGGCTTTTCCAACAAATGAAATTCAGTATTTGTAAAGCGAGAACAGTTACCCGAAGGCATCCCGGCGCTGGGGGCTGTCGGGAAGATTAAACAAGCTATTGCCCAGAGTCACAAGGTGCTGGGCTGACCTGACGCCGGTGCCGGGGATCGAACCGTGAGCCCCAGATTCCAGCCTCAGTCGCCCTGGCCGCGGCGCCACACCTCTTCCCCCAACGGCATTACTAACACTACTCCCATTAGGAGGCAAAGCAATATCTCAGAGGAGGCCACCTCCAGCACTGAGTTAACAATTGGATCAAGGAATTTAGCAGGCCTCAAGATAATCATTGAGGATAATTCCGTTCTTGACTACCTTTACACAGGAGACAAACTTTGGGGCAGTTATACAACAACTGGCGCATCTCTGCATGTTAGCAGAGCTGGGCCAGGCATTTTGCGTCACAGAAAAATAGCCTTGCGCCAACATGGATGCGCCGCATTGTAAATGCGGTGCACCGTGTCGCATGGATGGAAAGATGCTTGGTGCATCTTCTGACGTATAGGCCGCGCATTGCTGGAGTCGTGTTGCAAGCACGACGCAACTCCAGCAATGGTTAGGAATGCTGTGTCACTCCTTACGCCTGGTTCAAGCAGGCGTAAGGTTTTGACGCAGTGGCATCGTAAAAGTGACTCAGCGAAATCTTGTAGAATTCACTGCGTCATTTTTATGAGGCTTTCCTACATCGGAATGCCCACCCTGCATACATTATACCTGAGGCAGGTATAATGTAGCGCTAGGCTTTACAACGTGACGCATCTTACTAGATGCGTCACGTTGTAAATATGTCGCATAGTGGCACATTGTTTACGCTGCGTCACAGAAATGTCGCAACGGTGTCGTAAAGATGTCGGAAGGGGCTTGTAAATATGTCCCTACTTTTTCAGGAGACCCGGGCCACAGGAACAACCATACAGCCGGGCTACCACGAATTTCACTCCCAGCAATAAAACGCAACATCTTTGGCCAACCGTCCAGAGGGCTTTCAGTTTATGTAAAACAGTCAGAGAATGGAGGCCTCTGAATTTGCCACAAAAACACTTGAAACACTGCTCATCCAGGGCCTAAAATATAACCTACTGCTATAAGAGGGTTACTGGATAAAGAATGAAAGAACCCTTCTGAGTGGTTGGAATCCCATCAAACACAAGAACTTGATCAAACTTATCATCTGGGTTTCCATCCTTCCATCAACATGCCCTCTTGATCATAGAGGGATTAATCCGTATAATTCGTCAGGAAGGGGGTCTAGAAATAAGACCTAGGAAAAATTACAGATGTATCTAGACTCAGACAAGTTCTGTCTAGTAGTGTGAAGTGGGAAAAAAGAGAAAGAGTGCAGTGCAAAGTGAGTGAGTGAATGTAAAACAGGAGGTATAGCAGAACAAAGTATTTTTATTCTGGTGTCTGATATACTCCTAGATTAAAAACAGTGCATCGAGGCAGTTTCATAAATCACTGCCTGTTTTGTGGTTGACATGTTTCAGCTCTGGGGACAATTAGTCCCTAGCTTTCATCAGGACCTGTTTGTTCGTTTGCAACTGCATATATATAGTGTTTACAACGGTGCAACTAGTCAGAAAAATGCAAATTGTATGAAAATTTTAAACAAAGGAGTCAATACAACCTCACTTTCAGAAGTATATCCTCCGTATCACCAGGCGATTATTGCACCTAGAAACGAATAGTGAATCGTAATACACTCATTTGAACTAAATTAAACAGTAGTAGAACCATAATGGCAGTGTAGAACTCTTACACCTACCAACAATCTGATATTGTGAAAGAACATCACAATAAATGTCTTGCTCACCCGTGAAATACGAGGAATGGGCCTCACCTCACCTGGAAACAACTCAGGTATCAGAGGCCCCGCTCTAAACAAAGGTGGAGAGAACGGGATATGTTGTAATACATATGGAAAAATCTGTATCCCAGTGAATAGAAAGACCACTTTTGGTAAGCCGTTTTGTCAACAAATACAAAACAGTAGAGTCAAGAATCTCACCACTACAATGTGTAGTAATAACTGTGCACAACAAGGTCCATAATCAACAGAGTCAAATCTTGTTAAGGAAAGGAAAAAAGTATTCTAAATTGGAGAAAAGAACCAACGCTGGTATGAATCTATCGTTGTTTCAATCACCAATCTATCAAGTTAAAAACACTCCAGCAGCTCAGTCACATAGCGGATCTACGTATGCACGTATGTATATGTGCCATTTGGTAATAAGAAAAACGCACCCGAAGGATAAACAAATGTGTCAAACTCAGGGGGTCTAAATAGGTGCAAGGATGGCTAGAGAAATAGCTAAAGAAATTACCACCCTAAATCGTATCGCACGCAAAAAGCAACGATAACTTCTAAAACAAATCCCGGAATCTGCCGTTTCTTACCTCTCTGTCGTGGCCCCAAGCAGTACCTGAGCTGTGGGTGGAGGTAGAGGCAAACGCGTCCGGAAGTGTTTATATATCTAAAATACGCTGCCAGCTGTAGACTATCGGGCTTCTCAACGGCGCGTTTTTTACTCGTCATCATGGACTACAGAATGACGTAAACTAAAACTACAAAATTGCATACTGTATATCCAGACGTATCCAGGCATGTGGATAGAAGGATGGAAACCCAGATGATAAGTTTGATCAAGTTCTTGTGTTTGATGGGATTCCAACCACTCAGAAGGGTTCTTTCATTCTTTATCCAGTAATCCTCTTATAGCAGTAGGTGTTTTGTAGTATCTCCATTTTGGACTTTGTTAAAAAAAGTAGTGGTTGCATAGACCTTTGGGTTTCTTTGTTCAATATATTTGTCGAGCTTGGGGACTGAACCCTCATAAGGTCTATAATTCCCTTAGACCCTAAACTTAAGTGTTAGTGATTTATTGTTCTTGTGCAGCTGCTGGGCTGCAGGTCGTCTACAGGTATATAGACCTATGTACAGAGGTTTATCTACTATCTCACAGTGACACTTCTAAGAGTTTAGTGTTTTGGTTGTGACACAGCACGAGGCCCTCTAGACATTGTTTTCTTGTTTTTTTTCTTCTTCTTTTCCTTTTTGAATGATGGCAGAATTCAGTGGCTTGACATATGATGATGCCTTTTACCAGTCCATACTAGACACCACTCTGAGGGGCATATCAACAACAACCGGCGATAATTATCGCTCAGCGCTCTTAGCGTGAGGATAATTATCGCCGGCTAGCGTGAATTTTTATCGCTGAGATAGCGTGCTATTAGCAACGCTTATCTCAATAGCGATAAAAATCTACACGCTAACAGGCTAACGTGAGATTATCGCTGGAAACCCAGCGATAATCACACGTTACCTTGTTGATAGGGACAGGCAAACTTAGCCATGATATCCTCCTTCCATAGGATATCATGGCTAAGTCAGAAAAATACCAGACGTAAAAAAGCAGCGTTAACCGCGGTTAGCGCTGCTTTTTTTGTCTCTAACAGGGTTAGCGACATTCTTGATAATAGGAGAAATGTCACTTAGCGACATTTCTCCTATTATTTTACTCTGGAACGCCCCCTTTGCATCTCATTAGAGATGCAAGGGGAAGCGTAGAGTAAAAGGGTGCTAACATGCAAATTTGCGTGTTAGCACCCTGTTGTTGATAGGGCGCTAGTTTTATCTCTGCTTTTTTGGCTTTTAAAGCCAAAAAAGCAGAGATAAAGCCCTTGTTGATATGCCCCCAAGTATTTTTAGACAGCACTGTACATACAGAAGGATCTAATACGGATGATTGGGGTAAAATACTAATCTTGAAAAAATCTCATTCCCGTACCTTGGCACATGGGGCTATCATGGCAGAGTATTTAAGAGGTAACTGTGCCCCTTCAGGGTTGATTGTTACAAATGTCCCTCGCCTATTTTTGCAAGACAAAGCATTTCTTAAAGATTGGTCCTTAATAGCCTGGCGCTGTACGCGCGATTGGTTAATCTTGATAATAAGTACCGCTAAAAGAGTTGCTCATTCTATTTTAATAGAAATTCAAGTTCTAGAATCCTAAATTAAAACAACCATTACAGCAACCCAATTCAGAAAACATCAAGACGAATCCAATAAATCCAATAAAGATTTTATGGATTCCATTCTTATTACCAAATTAGAGAAATTCCAAAAAGACTTAGCACGGTACAAACATGAGACTATCTATCCCTACACTAGTGAGAACTACACTCTCCCTGAATTTAATAAGAAAGGGCGTAGATATGGCTCGAATTACTCAGGATCCAGTTCAGATGATGTATCTAGTGATTCTGATAATAACAGTGGAAACAGTTACCAGTTTAGAGGAAGAGGTAGGTGGAATAGATCGAACTGGCGACGTGGGCAACCAACATCTCAATACCAACAGTGGTGGCCTTAGTCTAACTTTCCTTTTAAGAAATATTTATTTTAACTAAACAGAATAACATCAACTCCAAAAAGAGCGTATTATTTAGGAGGAAATATTAAATACATTTTACAATAATAAAAAAATGTGTGTGATTTTCAGTTTTGTCAATGCTATAAAAATAAATTGACTTTGTTTGAAACATTTCTAAACAGCAACTAAATACGATAAAACAGGTTACAGGCTGTAAATTATACAAGGCTTCTTTCTTTCAGGGAGAGGAAAACATTCCTTTGTTATCTCAAACTGAAGTTCTCAATGAAATACTAAATCAAAAGTTGCTTTTAGTTCTCTTCACTTTAAAATGTCATGTTCATTTCAGTACACTGCACACCTATATAAACACTTTTTACAATTTAAAACCACATTTTACAGTGAGGACAACATTCAAGCTAGTCACATTAAAACCATGAATACATTGAATATGTTTTGCATGATTTGTTAACTGGAAAGTGTCTGAGTAAGACCTCATGGTTTCACTTTTCCAGCACCACATGTCTTTGTTTCCAAGGCAGCTTTGTCATTAGTAATGCTTAACTATATAGGAAATGTTTATGCTGCTCAGCACCTTCATAATTGCTGCATCTGGTGGGTAACTTTATTTGTGATTAGTAACTGTCACCAAAAACCTCAAGCTGATACATCAAAGCCGAAGGAGCCGAGTATGTAGATGAAAGTTAACAAGTTGGTGAGCACCTGCACTGTAGATCCCCCTTGACATGGCCTCTGTGAGCAGGCATCTGTAGGCAGATGAATGTAGAGATTGAAAGTGTTCCAGGCGAAACAGTAGAGTGCTTCCCATGTGCTAAGAAATTGCAATTCTTCAAACCTTCTGCAGTACATCAGTAGCATAAAGAGGTTGCCTTGGTTTACAGAAGCACCAGCCTTTTTTACACAATGAAAATTCTCCCTCTTACCCCACAAGTCTCTGCATTCAAGCTTGACCTCACTGCTCCGCACTGAAAGGTCCTTGTGTACACCATTGAGAGGCAACTTTGCACTGTCACTGTTTATCATTATAAGAATGCATGGAATATTCATGTGACTTTCTCAGTCCTGGGGATTGCAGCTCAGTGCTGGTACTGTACAACAAAGCGGGGCAATTGCAATTGAACACACATTCATGAGTTGACACTGACTGTTACAGAACAATTGGAATTTCACAGTCTTTGCAGATTGCAGCAAAGAATTAGAAAGAGAGAGAAATCAGAGTAAAGGATGGGGGCAAAGGCATTAAGTCATGGCACTCTATTGGGTCCCATAGTTGAAAAACAGATAGATAGATAGATAGACAGACAGACAGACAGACAGACAGACAGACAGACAGACAGACAGACAGACAGACAGACAGACAGACAGACAGACAGACAGACAGACAGACAGATAGATAGATAGATAGATAGATAGATAGATAGATAGATAGATAGATAGATAGATAGATAGATTTTTATTGTGTGAATAATTAAAAACATTACAATCAAAGTCAGCACTAAAACATTACACAATAAATCAAGCAATGGAAAAAGGTGAGTAATTATAAACAGAATAAAAAGAATGATGGATTAAAATCAACACTAAAAACTAAGAAATGGAGAGCCCTTACCACTACAGTCCTGGAGGCTCCGCATTTGACCTCCTTCTGCATCTCATTCTCAATCTGAATCAGACCACGATTAGTTGGGAAACTACTAACCTGGGGGTGAAGTCACAGTGTAAGTGTATGGTTCTGGGAAAAACCCATAGGGAGGGCATATTTTTGGGTGGCCGACCCACTGTTCTGGAACTAATTGACTGTATGTTGATGAAGTACTTCAAATGAAATTTTCATCTCAAG
Source organism: Triturus cristatus (assembly GCF_964204655.1). Classification (NCBI taxonomy): domain Eukaryota; kingdom Metazoa; phylum Chordata; class Amphibia; order Caudata; family Salamandridae; genus Triturus; species Triturus cristatus. The sequence goes on from NC_140585.1 coordinate 182,701,815, forward strand.
TGGAAGTGTAGGTTCCTATCAATAGCAACATAGTGTCAGCCTTTGACAACCACAGGACCGCACCACAGCGGGAGCTGTTACCTTTTATCCTGTACCCCCCACAGGTCCCCAGGAGTAGAGACTGGGCAAAGCCAATTGATCATCGCATTTGAACCACATGGCTGAGGTTTAAGGACCTAAGGGGGTAGCAGAGAGGGCAGCTACCGATTTCATAAATTTCACAAATCGCATTTCAAACAGGCTTCTATGGCACCTCCACAGATCCTGACATTTAAGAACAGTTTGGCGAGCATGAGATGATTAATGGAGGAATCCTATGGAATCTGTCTAGAATCTGCATCAGGCACTGAAATGTTTGGCACACATAAAAAAAATCAGAGGCACACAAAATTGGCACCCCCTCCTTCAGGAAAAGGGCAATAAAAAAGAGCATTAAAAAACTTGGGACTCCGAGGGAATATGCGATGTTACAACGCATGCGATACATCGCATGCCACTACAAAGCAGTCAATACAACAACCGCGTTAATACATGGCATACCAATACAACGCAAGTTGTTACAACAACTTGCTGTAGGGGGCGCTGGATGTTGGAATAGTATAATTTACTATTCCAGCTCCAGTCTGTGCAACAGTAGGGAAGGTGTTGGATTGTAAATCCAACACCTTCTGCCCCCTACAGCAAGTCATTGTAATGACTTGCATTGTAATGGTTTGCGATGTAACAACGCTGTCATTGTAACGATCGCTTTGTAACGGCATGTGATGTATCACATGCAATGTAAACAATGTTTCCTCTTCGAGATACCTCCTATTTATTGTATGGGAATTATTTTGTGAGAAAACTAGCCTTCTGCACTCCAATGTTTATATTTCAGTTCTTCCCTTTTAAATTTAGAATATTCTAACCTCATTGGGTGGAATGTTCTAATAGCTTTATAGCCCGAGGCAGACGGGCTATAATGGTTGTGAAAGGCCCTCACGCTCACTGTAGGCACTCACCGGTGGCTCAGGCATATACATTAGTTTCAGGGCCTTTACCAACCTGTGTAGCCCTTGACAGCGGGCTATCTGGCTATATTAAAAATGCTCATTTGTAGAATGCAATGAGGTGTCCCAAAACCCCCATAGATTATAGATGCTCATAGGCTATAGACTGAATGGGGCACCCCTGAACGAAGGGGCTCCCAGCACTAGAGGAGCTGTGGTGATCTGCATTATGACCCTGGAAGAAACCTAACCTCCAACAAAAGACACTAAACTCTCTATAAGCAAAACAAATGGAGACGTGTGAGACTTAGGGAAACAGCTCTCCACAGCGGGTACAGAATTATGGAACAAGGTCTCAGCTTCATGCAAAAATGTCCACCTAAATATCCAAATCCAACACTAAACATATTGTGATGGACAGTCCTTCACCTGGTGCCTAAGGATCTCCTGAGCAGTTTGCATAATAAATACACACAAATATCACTCCATTGGTGCAAGGGAGCTTTTACAGGATCCATAAAAGGGAGAATATTAGCTTGAAAAGAGAGTGGTTTGAAGGAAGGTGCATGCATTGTGCATCCACTCAGAGGTGCCCCTTACCTATTGCCACTCCACTCTAACTTGCCATAGTGTTGCTGCATAAGGATCGGGCATGCATTGTGCAATTTCTCAAAGAGGCCCCTTACATACTGCCCCTCCAGCCTGCCATAGTGTTGCTGCAGAAGGAAGATGCATGCTTTGTGAATCTACGCAAAGGTGCCCCTTACCTACTGACCCTCCAGCCTGTCACAGTATTGCTGCATAATAAAGGTGCATGCACTGTGCATCTACTCAAAGGTGCCCCTTACCTATTGCCTCACTAACCTGCCAGAGTTTTGCTGCAGAAGGAAGGTGCATGCATTGTGTACCTACTCAAAGGTGCCCCTTACCTACTGACCCTCCAGCCTGCCAGAGTGTTGCTGCAGAACGAAGGTGCATGCATTGTGCATCTCCTCAAACGTGCACCATACCTACAGTCCCTCCAGCCTGCCAAAGAGCTGCTATTGGAATAATAGAAATGTGTGATCCACATAAACTTAATATCATCGGAGTCACTATAGAGGTGACTTTCCCTCACCCCAGCAATAGAAAGTGTGGCAGCTTCATCTGGGGTGACTACATCTGGAATGTGTAACGGTCAGAATAGAGCTTAAGATGGTACCTCAAAGAAAAAGGACCCGAGGAGGCAGATGGAAATTAACAAGCTAGCATGCATCGACACTGCAGTTTAGCCCTTGACATGGACTCTATGAGCAGACCCTACAGGCAGGAAGATGCAGAGCATTAAAGTGATCTAGATAAAATGGGAGTTTGGAATTCTCCCACTAAGCTAATAAATGGCAATTTTCCAACTCTTCTACAGTAGTTCATTACCAAAATGAAGCTGTCTCATTTTGACTTAGAGAAGCACTGACCTTTCCTACAGGTTGCAGGATCCTTCAAAGGTGTTTGTCTATGCATGTGTTTGTGACTTCGCTGCTCCATGTTGAAAGGTCCTTGTTTATGCCAGTCAGAGCCAACTTTTTACCTTGATTAGCTGATTAATAAAGCCGGACACCTCGCCAACCAGCCAAAACGTCTGTTAGAAATAATAACTTCTATACATGGTGGGCAGAGAAAATTGAGGTGAGGTTTATAAAGTCCAAACAGATAGCATATTTTGTGTTTCATCCTATATGTGCCCTCCCGTCTTCTTATAGATCTCATCTACGCTTGAGAAGCCTGCTCGAAGTATAGTCATGCATACCAGCCTTAGGGAAGCTGTAGCTACACCCACACATGGGTGTTATTTCTTATAGTTTTGTGAGGATGCTGATGAGGGCAGCAAGGAGCAAAACACTATGGCAACCTACTTACCAAAAAGTCCTGAGGGCACAGTCCGAGGCAAGCGCCTTCCACAACAGATTACTGCACACATGGAAGGAGAAAAAAACAATAATAAATGAAGTCATTTCTACTTGTCATGACTCACCTTGAGAGGAGTATGGATTTGGTGCTTTCCTGGGTTTACACACTTTTGTAAATCCAGGGCAGCATCAAGTATGCTTCATAAGAAATATCATCGCAGGACCCATGGAATTCCTCCCGGGTGCAGAGTTAGGGGAGGCCGCGATTTGCTCTGCATCAACTTACTCTTGATTATTGAGGCCACTCAGAGTCTTGCAAATAGCTTGCATTATGTTGACAAAATCGTATAAACAGGGTTTATATTATTTGGTGATTGTGCACACTGTGTTCAAGTCTAGCTACTAGAACTTTCAATTCCATGAAAGGAAAGAGTTGCCAGACACTTGTGGTGAAGTGTCTCCCTTCAATAACTTCAACATTGCTTGTTATGTTTCAGAGTAATATTTATTGGCCACAGGCTTCTCCAGAGTCAACCTTCCCCCCATTCCACATTCCAAGGTGATAGAACTTAGAATGTGGAATGAGGGTAGAACAACTTCACCACAATATTTCCCCCCTGGAACATGGCTTTAGGAAAGAACAACATGACCACAACATTCTAATTTGTAAATATAAGCTTCTTCCTATGAAAAGAAGATACACGTATCCAGGGCTTGGGGAATCGTTCAAGTTTCATCAGCAAAACATGTAAAGTTTGACTTGTGCTAAGAGGAAGGGTAACTTTTGCATAGTGATTAATCAAAACCATATAAAGAGTAAACTTGATTTTTAAATTTGGGTCAAGTGAAGTTCTGATGGATTCCTCACACATGGGGAGGAAATACTGGGCAGGTTGGTCTTCAGCAAATGTGGAACCACTTGGAAGATTATACTTCACAGAAAAAGATGTCAGTGAACATAAATATGACAAAAATCATGAATTTTGATCAGGCAGAGTGAAAGTTTATTCCTCCCTAAAAGCACACAGGCTTTAGACAGTTACATCTATTTAAGAAGCAGAATCCAGATCGACCTCATGCTGCCCAGGAGGGCATTATTCTCTGCCAAGATGCAAAGCCTTCAAGTCAAATCAGCATACCAGATGAGGTTTACTAAGGTATATGGTGTAACTTCAATCTTAGACTACCTTAAGGCTTATGTGACAAGGGGTCTTTTAGTCTTAGCCTGTAGAGTTCCCATGTGGCTGACTGTAAAAAGAACTCTAATGTCAACAGCAACAGAATGTGGTGCAGGCATGCCCTGTTGCTCTATTGGGTCTCATAGTAGAAGAACAGATTGGCAGGCCTGAAAAAGTTGATGGATGGATGCAATAGATTCTATATCAGGCACTGAAATTCTTGGTGAACACAAGGAGTCAGAGGAACACAGCATATTCACCGATGAGACACATTCACATTTACATAGAAAATGTAAAACTGTCAGAAGTATGTCTCAAAATAATTAGTCCATCTTACCTAGGTGTAAGGGCCAAATACAAAAGTCGAATTCCCAAATCATAGAGACCACCAGTGAATAGTATTTCCATCCAAACCCTGAGCCCAGAAAAAGGACTTTAAAAAGGAGCATTCGAACAAAAAAGGAACTTGGGGTACCAAAAATGTATTGCATGAGAATTATTGTGAGAGAAAACCAACTCTTTAATATTTTCATTTGGACAGCTATTTCTTAGCATCGAATAAATATTTAACACAAAGTAATAAAATTAGCATTTTTGCTAGGTGAAAAAAAGTGGATTATTACTTAAGGAGGTTGTGAGTTCTTCTCAAGAAATAATTCCCAAATTACTGTAAGGTCCAAAACAGAAGCTAATAAATACATATTGGCTTAACCGCTGGTAGATAGGGTACAGAGAAGACAGGCTTAACTTAAGCAAAAGTATGTAAAGTATTTAGCAGTACTAAAACATTTAAAAAGTCAAAATACAACATAATAAAAACCCTACACCAATTTCTAAAAATAGTAAACAATGTACTTAGAAAAATGAAACCAGGGCATCTAAAATCCAATCAGGGAAACCAAGGATATGCATTTTTAAAGAGAGCAAAGATCTCCAGGAAAAAATAGGATCCAATCAGAAGTCACTATTCACTGTTGCCTGGGATCTAGAAGTCATTGGAGCACAGGTTGGATGCTCAAAGCGAGTTCGTCCTGGGTCAATGATTTTACCTTCGGATTTGAAGCTTGATTTAGAGTTCATTGGACTAGTTACTCCATCTAAAAAAATGACAGATATCATGTCCACCATATTACAAGTGGGAATGGATATAATGCACTTGCGCTATGTCAGGGGGGATGTCCATCACATTTGTGACAGAGTAACTTTCTCCAAACTCTAAATCAGGCACTTAGTCTCTGAAATGGTTGTCAAAATCTTCCAGGAGGGTAAGGCTGCAAACTGTATTCAGCGAAGCCACCTCATATTCGAATAGCTCATGGATGAGGTTCAGTCAAAGCCATTGGTTTTGTTAGGAAAACCTCAGACCAGAAAAATTGTAAATTCACACCATTTGAAGTCCTCTCATCATATAGATGCTTTTCACGCCATTGCTCGGTCAGAATTTCTAACTCATGGCCTATTTTATGGAAGTCAAACTTCTATGGGGAAGCCTGGAGCTATATCCAACCAAATCCTCACAAAATTGAAGACTGTTGCAACAAACTCTAACTGAAACTCCAGAGGTCCTAGAAGTCCAAAAATGTTCAACCTTCAGGAGCTTTTCCTATTGGTCCCTTCTGACTGCACTCAGAGGCAGGAATAACTCCAGTAGAGACAGCAAGGTGCAGTCCACATCTAGTTGCAACTGGTCAACTAGGCACTCTCAGAAAAGATCTCTTGCAGTTTGTTTCAGCCCCTATAGTCAACCAGGGGGGTCATGGAACAAACCCTTGGAGTCTTGATCTCAGTCCTGGGTAGAAGTCAGTGTCCTCTACAAACAGCAGGTCCAGTCCCCTTCTTTTCTTTCTCAGCTACTGATATGTTTGATCAGCTGGAGTGATGTGCCACTTTTGTAGTATTCATTAGACCCTGGTTCGGAGCAACACTTGAACACTTTGTAACAAATGAGGAAAACATTACCAAGGGGAATTCTTTCCACTTCTGTAGCAATTCCTACACTGCACTATTGTCACTAAAATCCAACATAGCCCAGCCTTGATGGAATGTTTATGGCAAGCTTTAGGGAAATGAGCAGTCCCTCCTCCTTAACCACACAAAACTGTTTCTGATACCACCTCACCCTCCCATTTATATAGTGCCAAGCTGGAGACAATGTACCTTGTGATTAAATGGTTATCTTCTCTAATTATACATTTGCACTTAACTATGAATAGGCAAGCCTCACCCTGGTCCCATTTAAATATAAATGAAGTTCCTGAGTCCTTCTCAATTGTCATCCACTATTTCAGATCTGGGAGCAGCTTTAACACCTTAGTAAGGGGAAGCACTGACCGGGCCAGCTATTGGCAGGCTGATGCTAATTAGTCGGATGGAGGTTCAGGCAGATAAAGTTTACATTTTAAATAATAATTTGTCTTACATATGTAACAAAAGTAAAGACTTCCCAAGTGACTCAGATTGGAATAGACTTTAGAAATAGTGGTTGTATCATTCTAGTAGATTGTGCCAAACCAAAGATAGCAGAGGTGTCATTTTTATTTTGATCTTTAGTTTTGCTTATAGTAACTTCAGCCCTTCCCAATGAAAATTGCTATTGGTGCTAGTCATACTAGATATGAGCCAAAACTCAACCCTGGCATGTGACAAGTTTAAATACTAGGCACACTACCTTGAGAGCTACAATGTCTACGTATTGGTGGCGTATTTAATGTTTCAAAGTAGGGTCCGGAGACAAGATGGCGGATGCGATGCGGGCTGTGTAAGCAGCTCCTTTCCCCAGCTCTGCGTCTTTGAGGAAAAAGGAGAGATTATGCTGACGGAGGTCTGATTTTCGACGAAAATTTCATCTCTGAGAACGAGAGTACTTACGCGACTATCAACCATAGCAAAGGAATTTCAATCGGCGAGTTCTCAGTCGGTGGTGACTTTCAGCGGTTCTAGAGGCTGTGGATATCGGCGGCGTGTCCGGTCCAGGCGCTCCATTACGGAGTTTGTTGGTTGCTCGACTGGTGTCGGACTCTGCTGCAACGGATGCTGCTTGACGTTCTAGAGGTGCTCCGGACCCGCGAACGCTTTATCCTGTGGCGTTTTTTAGGATTCGTAGCGGGAAGCCGGCTTTTGGTGTACCGAGTGAGAGAGAGCAGGAACAACGCTCTACAAGGAGGTGGGAGAATGCCGCTGAAAACACAGAAGCAGCAAACGAAAGTCCAGACACGCAGCGTAAAGGTAAAACCGTCTGTGAATGAGAAATTGCCCTTAGCTAAAAATGCTGCAACTGACCCCTCACCTATGAAAACACACGAACTTATGGCCAGTAATGACGACGTGGTTAATGTTCCGGTAGATCTTACCAGTATAAACACATCTATATTGGTACCTCAGTGTTCTTCAAAACAAAATGCTTTATCATTTCATGGCTTTTTTGATAAAAAAGTACCAAAGCATACTGCTACAGTATCCTCAACTATTGCTATTACAGAGGCTCAAGTTTTGAATGGAGACAATGTTGCTTTAGGTGGCAGTTCTGCTGATGCTACGGACACAATAGCGATAAGCTTGAATCCTAGGGGCCAGGACGTTCAGAGTCTTATGACAGACGGAAGACAAGCCGATGTACTGCAGGATGTATTGCAGGATATTACGTCCAGTGAGTCCCTTGCTGCCACAAAAGCTAACTACGTTTTGGAAAGCGCCAAGACTCAAGAGGCACTGGAAAATTTTTACTCTCTCTCAGATCATTCATCCGATGAAAGTTTAAGTGGGAGAAGAGATTGGGTGGGGAACATGGAAGAAAACAGTCCCTCGGGTGAAGGAGAAGATGATGATGAAGATGAAGATGCTGGCCAATCTTTCTTAATCTCACCCAATGATAGTATGGCTACTCTGAAGAAACGAAAGAAGAGGAGCACTCTTAATCTCGCGTCTAATAGTAAAAAAAAAGCTGAGAATACTGTTCCTGCTCCTGCTTCTTTCGGTGAAACCGGTCAGACTGGGGCTAATTGCACAGAGAGGTCCGATTCTACTACAGATATGAACTCTTTGACGGAAACACCCCCTGAAATTACACTGTCAACCATTTATGACACTATGATGGCTCATCGCGCAGAGACTAAATTAGAAAACCTGCGCACTCAGGCTTCCTGTATAAAATTAAAAAATACGGTTCGCCGTGCAATTAAACTTTCTTCTGAAACAGCGGACAGAGTGACAGAAGCAGAGGCCCGTATCTTAGTATTAGAAGAAGAGATGAAATCCCAGAAGCAAGAACTTGAACTTGTTAAATGTCTTAAGGATGACCTTTCCTATAAACTGTCAGATCTTGGAAATCAGGCCCGTAGGAATAATCTGCGTTTTCTCGGAATTCCAGAAAAGAAAGAGGGAAACGACGCCAGACAGTTTGTGATTGGACTTTTAAATGAGGCCTTTCCGGATCTAATTGAGTGGGACTGGTCAAAAGAGATCCAAAGAGCTCATCGTTTCCCTTTTTCTATTAGGAAGCCACGGCAGGGTGAAGCTGAGTATCCTCGTGCAATTCTGGTCAGCTTTAATAATTTTCTGGCGAGAGAAGATATTTCAATTCGAGCTAGACCAGATAAAAAAGTAACTGCCAAAGGATGTTCTTTTTTTGTTCGACCGGACTTTTGTCAGGCGACTGTGACCCAGCGGTGGCATTTAAGGCAGTTAATCTCAGAGTTCCAGAAAAAGGGAGCCCTTGTCTACCTGCAGAACCCGGCCAAACTAAAGACTGTCTGGAAAGGACAAACAACATTTTTTTTTTCAGAGATCAAAGCAAAAGAATATTTAGATACTCTCTAATCCAATCTAAAGCTCTCTTATTCTAGCATAAGTGCTTATTTGTATCACCTAATGAAGACTTAATGTGATCATTTATTCTCTTAGAGAACAGTACTTTTGATGTTTCTCCTTTTTCCTTTCTTTTTTTGTTTTTTGTTTTTCTTTTGTTTAACTGACGCGGAGCTCGGTGAACGCAGTGCCTCTTCTAGCAGGAGCTGAGAGTTCCTGGGTCTCATAAGGTGGGGGGGGGGAGGGGGTGGGCCTAAGGTCTTGTACCGGGGGTGGGGGGGGCTTCGGTGGTGGGGTTTGGGGTGTAAAGCAGCAAGAAAGGTTGACCTAGATGTCAGAAATGTACAAAAAAATAAATTTCATGAGCAGAAATGTACTTATAAATACTTTTTAAGAATACAATATGGGGAGAAAGTTAAAAATTTGCTCGTTAAATATTAACGGCTTGAATGACTATAGGAAGATTGGGGTCTTACGTTATTTGATTCACCTACTGAATATTGATGTTCTTTGTCTTCAAGAGACACACATTTCTTGGGCCAAGAGGGATTTGTTAAAAAGACTAGGTCTTGAGCTTTTAGTTTGTTCTAAACAAATGGGAACTACAAGAGGAACAGCTATTTTGATAAAACAAGGGATTGGGAAGTGTAGTAAAACGCTAGGTGACAAATGGGGCAGATGGGGAATTGCACAGATTTTTATAGATAAAGTAGAAATGACAGTTTGTTCATTATATGGTCCTAACCTAGATGATAAAGAAGTCTTTAATCTTATTAATTGTGAACTAGCAAATTGGAATCAACCCTTAATTATATGTGGTGACTTTAATATCAACATTGGAGCAAACTGTAACATAAGAGATATTAGGTGCCATCAAGGACGGAAGGTTCAATCTTATAGGGCCCTTAGGAATTTAGTCTTGGGGAACGGCTTGATTGATGTTTGGAACAAACTTAGACCAACAGAACCAGGCTTTACTTATTATTCTGCACCGCATCGTAAATTTGTCCGCTTAGACTATTTCTTTATCTCTCCTAAGGTTTTTGATGACTTAAGCATAGAGGTTTTACCACAAATGATTTCTGATCATAATCCTATTGTTTTAAAGCTCTCAATTCCTTCTTCTGAACATCACAATAAGAGACAATGGTCTTTTCAGAGAAACCTATTGTTAGATCAGGATTACCTATCCCATATGGATGGGATTATCAAAGATTTTTTTGTTAATAATAATGGATCTGCATCGATACAGGTAGTTTGGGATACTTTCAAATCGATCATTAGAGGTGAGACTCTGAGCTTCTCACAACATCGCTTAAAGAAAAAACAAGCTGAATTTATGGTTGCTTTGGATAAAATTACTTCTGCAGAAGTAAACTTAGCTTCTTGTATTAGAAATGGTATTTGCATTCAAGAAGCTCAGAAATCTGTAGCTGTGGAACGTTCGACTGTTTATTCTTTCCTGGCTGAACAAGTAGTGATAAAATACAAACTATTTAAAAAAGACTGCTATGAATTAAGTGAGCAGACGGGAAGGACCTTAGCTCAAAGGCTGAAACAAAAAGCTGCCATCACGGAAATTCTCAAAATAAAAGACCAAGATGGTGTAATTCAGGAGTCTACTGTAGGCATATTAGGGGCATTCCGGGATTTTTACCAATCCTTATATAATAAATCAAATGACGGTACCAGTATAAGGAATGATGTGTTTAATTATTTTTCAAATTTAGATAGTCCCTCCTCCCTCACTAGCGAACAAGGTAAAATATTATCTGCCCCTATAACATGGGAAGAGGTAGAGGAATCGATATTGGGTTTGGCTATCGGTAAAGCGATGGGCCCGGATCATATCCCTTTAGAATTCTATCGTACCTTTCGTAACATTTTAAAATTCGAATTATTAAAAGTCTTTCAAGAAGCTTTGGCAGGTAGACCTCCTCCTTCATGGTCACTAGCAACCATTGTTGTATTAAAAAAAAAAGGTAAAGACGCTCTGGATTTTGGGTCGTATAGACCAATTTCTCTACTAACCTGCGACAGCAAGATCTTTTCTAAGATATTAGCAAACCGACTGAAAGATTTTATGCCCAATTTAGTTGTAAAAACCCAACATGGTTTTATTAAAAATAGAGATACAATGGATCATGTAAGAAGAATTATTACCCTTCTAGACTGGGCTCAGGCCTCGAGATCCGCAGTCGGTGTGGCACTATTGGACGCTGAAAAAGCGTTCGATAGGGTCGACTGGGGATTTCTCTGGTCTGTCCTAGCCTGGAAGCGATTTCCAAGCAGATATATAACAGCTTTGAAAGCCCTATATATTGACCCTAAGGCGAGCATACGAATTGCTTCGGACATTTCAACAACATTTACAATAACGAGGGGGACAAGGCAGGGATGCCCATGTTCCCCCTTGTTATTTGCATTATATATAGAACCATATTTACAAAAAAATCTGCGTGATGACAATATTTCCCCGGTGACGATCCACCAAATTGAGTATAAAATCTTGGCATATGCCGACGATGTTGCTATAGTGACCTCAGACATTAATCGAGCTTTTCCCAAGATTGTTGAAATAGCTAGTGAATTCGGATCTTACTCTGGTTATAAATTAAATATCTCAAAAACACAGATGATTCACTCTACCGCTGATGCGCCAACTGGTTTACTATTATCGAAGACGGCTTTGTATTTGGGCGTGATCTTGTCACCTAAAGTAGAAGACATTGTTGGGCTTAATCTTGATCCAGTACTCGCTGCTACGAATAGGTCCCTCGAGAGGCTAGATAATCTACATCTCTCTTTGTATGGTCGTGCTAATGTTGTTAAGATGCTTTTCCTTCCCAAATTTCTCTATTTTTTTCGGACTATACCATTACTTTTTCCATCCAGTTTTTTTATTAAATTAGATAGGATCATTTCTAGATTTCTATGGGGATATAAAAGGGCAAGGAAGTCTTTACTTAGTTGTACTTTACCCTCGCTTCGAGGTGGCTGGGGAATCCCTAATTTTCGTTTATACTATATGGCGATATCACTTAGACTAATGAGCAGTTTAATTTTTGAGGAGATAATCTTGGATGATTTCTTATATCCCTCAATTTACACAATGATTCTTGGTAGTCAAGCACAAAGATGTCTGGTCCGTTTTCTAGAACCAAGTTACTATAAGAAAACAAGGTTCAAGGTAATGGTTACAGTTTTCCAATTATGGAAAATGTGCAAACGTAGACTTCATCTAGATAGTAATTTTAATTTTTACACACCTTTATTTGATAATCCATCGTTGCCACCAATTTTTTCTGATTGTGTTATGCAGCGTTGGAAAAATTGTAATATTCGTCAAATTGGGGATTTTTTTCCTAATGAACAATTAGCAACATTTTCTCATCTTCAACATTTCTATAATTTACCCAAATCAGATTTTTTCAAATACCTTCAAATACGTAGTTTCCTAAACTCAAAGAATTTAGTGAACTCTAACAAAATTAAGAAACATGAGGTATTAGAATGTTGTTTGAAACAAAAGAAAATTGGGGTGATATATAAAGCAATGATTAAAGGCTTAGAAGATAATCTTGTATCTTATAATACAAAATGGCAAAAAGAGATGGATATCGAAAATATAGACGTATTGGATACCTTGGTACTGTCCAATCAAGTATTAATTAATGGATCGCTAAAGAGCCAGAGCTTTATGAGCACCTTTGACTTATATTATACTCCTGCCAAGTTACTAAAATGGAAAGGGAATACTGGAGATAAATGTAATCGCTGCGGATGTATAGGTGCAAACTCTATTCACATGTTCTTTCTATGTCCTAAACTATCCCAATTTAAATCTGAAGTTCAATTGTTTTTAAACAAAATAATGAATATTCCCCTAGTATTATCTGCTGATCTTGTAATACTTGGCATTCAATTTAATACAGCTCGGCCTTTCACACGTGCTGAAGAGGGATTCCTGTTCATATCAATGTCTATTTTTAGATACTGTGTCACTTCGCACTGGCTCGATGCAGATCCCCCTTCATTTTCTCAATGGCAAATTAAATTGCTAAACATGTATCAACTGGAGAATGCTGTTTATCGTTTAAAGGGGACGAAAAAGAGGAACTTTGGCTCTAAACTCTGGGCTCCTATTTATGATTGGTTACAATGCTAAAGTATAATTTGTACTTAAATTGATTTTCCTGTTATGTTGTATTTATGTTTTCGTATAACCAAAGGGACAATAATGTGTCTGATCAACTTTTACTTGCTGCTGTGAAAATCAATAAAAAAAAAAAATAAAAAAAAAAACAAAGTAGGGTTCTTTCCTTTCAAGAAGGCTTAGTTTGTCAGGTTCACAAAGGTCAGGCAAGTTTAAAATGAGCAGTACGCAGGCTACACAGGTGTCTTTGTTAGCCTGGTGGATGACATGACATGTGCTTCATTCAGTCCAAAGGTAACATTTAACTTTTCCATGGCACTGTGTATTGTCCTACTTCTCAAACTATTACCTTAATAGAAAGTCAAAAATGACGGTTGGGGATTAGCCAATTTCACCATGCTTCAGGGGTCACATGACATGCGTTGGAACCTGGAGTGCTGCCATGTATAGAGTTAAAAAACCTGAAATACCAGTCAGCATAAAATGGGGGTGGGTGCTAAAAAAGAGGCACTTTCTCACACTAAGTAATTAAAAGAGGATATACAATACAAGTTTGATTTAACCTATAAAAATCAATATAACAACTTGAACTAAAACTGCCACTGATTGTTAGTGTTTGGAAGAACATGCATATTTTGTTGTGGTTAAGTTGTAAGGATAGTTTCTTATATGTTTGAAATATTGTGTGATGTTTGTTATGTGTCGAATTTATTTGGACATACAAAACAAATCTCAGTTGCCATATGCCAAGTCTGACTTTGAACATACTCTTTCCTCAAAAGAATTGCTCTCTGCATTCTCAACTGATGTTATTATACATGAAAGGGCTAAATATAAAACTGTTACTTGTTTAAGGCTCTAATCTGTTCCACCACATCTTTTGAATAGACCTGGATGTCATCCTAAACATATGTCTCAAGGTGGCTGGGTACTGTTGCTGGTGCACACCAACTATTAGAAAATTCTGTATTTATATATCTTATCCCACTAATGGTTTCTTAAAAAGATAGGTGGCTGCCATAAAGCCTTTAGGAACCAAAATTAGCTCTATTGTTTAAAAATCCTTTGAGCACTCGGAAAATGTCAGTGCACAACAAAATAGTAATGCTTTAACAATAGTCTTCAAGTCTTTAGCCAATACGTGTTTCATCACACTAGTGTTATGCCTCCGAAATTCATAAGGGCTAATGGCAAGTAGAGCACAACTAATTTTGAGTCATCTCCTCTAAAGCAATCTATACATTCCCAGTCCCAATATTTTTACATGTGTGAAATGTACAAAGTAAGCATCATACGTGGGAACCCAAACCACAATACTGGTTGTAGAAAACATTTACATAAACTGATTATTCATTGCACCAATTTGTGACAGATTCAAAATTTCCTCTCCATCACCAAGTGAAAAAAAAAGGTAGAAGGTAGAATCTCCAAGTGACCTTTCTAAACCGATTGACAAACCTATTTTGATAGGTAACGATTCCTCCTCAGTAAGTAGGAGTTAGAGGGCCCAATTCACAAAGGTAAACTGAGATCAAAGTACAACTTTACAAATTTTAGTATTTACAAAGGTAATTTACAAGTGGTAAAGTTAGACTTTTTTCTCAGTTTAACTTAAGTTTTGGACTTAAGCCTAACTGAGACCAAAACTTAAGTTAAACTGAGGCAATAGTCTAACTTTACTACTCGTAAATACCCTTTGTGAACACCGAAAGTTGAAACATTAGATTTTCGTCTCGGTTCACCCTTGGGAATCTAGCCCCTATTCTTTAAGTACTACTTCTAGTAATGAGGGAGGACTTAGATACAGGAGAAGGAACATCAAAGCAAAATAATACTAGCAATACTCTTATAACGGAAGTTATGAGGATAAGAATGGGCAATCAAGATCATAACACCAGGCCCAGAACAGACAATTTAGTAAAACAACAAGGGGGAAGAGAGGTAGGGAAACAACAAAATAAAAAGATGCAAACACTGTTTTTAAACAGGAACATATAGTAGGGGTCCACTAAGATATGCCACAAATAAGCACTCAGGAGGTTACTGTTTTTAACGTATCTGATAAAGTACTTACCAGTGATATAAAATAGCTTTTTAGGAAAGGCATGAGCTTTGCCCGGGACGGAGGGGTGATGCCTGAGATCTTAATATTGGCCTGTTTATATTTGTGAGAAGACTAAAACCACTCTAGAATAAAACTGATTTAATAGAGACTGAATACAATGACTTGATTAGTTGAGATATTTATGACAGTACTAAGCCATTACTTATCCATGTTAGAGTGTGAAGGGACTATTTGATATAGAACTCTGTACCAATCTAAGTAAAGACAGTGGGTTAAAACCAAAATCAAGTTAGACACCACAGTTGACAAAGGGTAATCATTTGTGTTAAGCTACTTGCTCAGATTTGGATAAAGGGACAAAAAAATGTAGAATACATTCAAGAGATTTTGATAGGGATAACTTAACTTGATTAGAACGTTGAACCCTGAGACAATTATAGAAGGACAGATGTTTGATGATAAGTGAGACAGAGGTGGAAATATTGTGGACAGGAACTGTGTGGATTTTAATAATGCAATTTATGGACAATTAAGTTACCCCTCATGCTGTCAAAAATATGATAGAATCGAGTACATTTATTGATGTCAATTTAAAAGAATGGCACAATGATGGATTACCTAAATATGATGACTATTGCTATTTACTAGTTGAACAACCAAGGTTTCCATGTTTATGTACACTTCCAAAAATACACAAAGATCTACTTTTTCCACTGGGTAGACCTATTTTCTAGGTATTGGAGGACCAACTGAAAGGATTTCAGAATCTATGGATTTTGTTTAAGGCCATTTTGGGTAATTTACCATCCTATATCTGGGACACAAAACAAATCCTAAATTTGTTGAGTGATGTTATATGGGAATGAGGTTTGTTAATGGTTACTCTTGACATTGTTTTTTTGCATATGACTGCTACGCATGATAATGGTTTACAAGCTTAACCACTTTTTCAGACCAATAGATTTGCTGGAACATACAAACATTTCAGTGACAAAAATGATAATTGAGAGCAATATTATTCTGTTTATTAATGAATGGTATTGACAGCTATGTGGTAGCGCAATGATTTCCAGGCTTGCCCCTTCCTACCTCAACCTATATGTGGGAGGTTTGAGTAGAGTCAACTCTGGGGTCTAGGTGTTCAAATTTGATCACCTGTATACATATTGGGAAAGAATTATTGATGCATGACTTAGATGGGCGATGAATTGGAATGAAATACTTTTTTTTACTATCTTAATAGGAATTATTATAATATGTTGTTTATATTTCAATAGGTTTATGAACACATAGGGCCCAATCCACAAAGGTAAAATCACACTTTATCGTAAGTTTACTACTTTTGGGTATTCACGAAGCTAAACTTAGACCATAAGTCTAACTTTACTACTTTCGGTATTCACAAAGATAAACTTAGACCAAAAATCTAACTTTACTAGTAGTAACTCACCTTTGTGAATACCGAAAATGAGTAAACAGAGGACAAGTGCATGATCCTTTTTTGCGGCCGCAAATGGGAGATCCTCCTGTTTACAACTGCAAAAAAGGGTAATGTTATGTACAAATGCTATCACTGACTCGCAAAAAAGCATTTGTGACTCCCGCTATTAGGAAGGGGCGTCAATGTACATGTACAAGTGTTGTGCGATTGCATTTGCATTCTTAAAACACTCTCAGTTTACCACCTACTTCAAGTAGGTGATAAACCACAAGCAAATGGGAAGAGGTTCCAAGGAGACCCCTTCCCCTTTGTCAATATGTGAGAAACTTATTTTTAGAGCAGGCAGTGTTCCCAGGGACCCCTGCCTGCCCTTAAAAAAATGAAACTGAAAAGATGTATTTTTCTTTTTTAAATGCATACCGTTTTCCTTTAAGTAAAATGGGCTGCATTAGAAAAAGACTGCTCTATTTAAGAACAGTCCCAGACCCCAGTAGGCCACCATCCATGGGAGTTCTTGTCATTCCTAATGGGGTCGCAAATTGCGACACCCTCATTAATATTCATGAGGCATGCAATTTGCGACCCATGTGGAATCTCTAACAGTGTCTGAGACACTGTTATACATCCCAATTTGCGAGTCGCATATTGCAAGTCACAAATGCGACGCAATTTGCGAATTGCAAATTGGTAGGTCGTACATTTGGCTTTAGAATTTTGGTCCAAGTTTACCTTTGTGAATACGGAAAAGTAGTACATTTAAACAAAAGTGTAAGTTAATTCTTGTGAAATGGGATCATGCATTTTCAGATGTAGAATATCAATTTGCGTGGCCGGCTGGGGTCAGCAGACCACCATGTCTAGGACTGCTTTTAAATAGTGCAGTCGTTTTTGTTCTAATGCAACCCATTTTCCCTAAAGGAAAACAGGATGCATTTAAAAAAGAAAAATTAAACTTTTCAGTTTAATTTTTTTAAAGGCAGGCAGTGGTCCCTGGGACAACTGCCTGCCTTTAAAAATATTTTCTCACATAATCACATAATCACAAGCAGGTGGAAACTGCTAGTGTTTTGCAGCCGCAAATGCGGTCGCAAAACACTTATCCATAGCATGGTCATTCGCTATTAGGAATGGATGCCCCTTCCTAATAGCGGGAGTCACAAATGCCATTTTGCCATTCAGTGAATCGCAAAATAGCATTTGTACATCCTATTACCCTATTTTGCGGTCGCAAACAGGAGGATCTCCCGTTTGGGGTCGCAAAAAAGGGTCGTACATCTGGCCCTTAATGCCTTATATTATATGCTACTAGATTGCGCCCTAAATTTCAAATACATGCTCTACCATGTGGATAGGGCAAGACACAACTGTAGCGAAGAAAGCACATTTTTAAAAACACTTCAGGATAGTGAGCAGAGATTTGAAAAAAGAGAGCTATGACACAAACATAAGTAATTATGCAAGTAATACAACCAAGAGGCTGGCTCATAATTTGACCTTATGGTCCAACACAAATAAGAAAAAGGAGCATACTAGTGAAGTAAGAATGATTACTAATTACAATGCTCATGCTAGTAAATATCGGAAAGTTTTAAAGAAACACTGGTATTTGCTGATCACTGATAAGTTGTTAAAGGCTTTGTACACAACCAAGTGTAACTTTTCATAAAGGGAGAACTCAAAACATTGTCTTAGTCCAAGTTATCCTAAACCTGTAGGACAAAGTTTGTGGTTGGCTTAGTATCCAGAAATTTCTTTAAATGTGGCTTATGTATAATTGGAATATGTACAAAATATATAAATATATGTACAAAAAAGTAAGATTTCTCTTATAACAGTGAGAGGGTTTTTATGATTAACATGAACATAACTTGTGGAATAAGATTTGTGATAAATGTACTTGCTTGCAAGGGCCAGAAGATTTATGTATGTTTCTCCATTACTCATCTGTTATTATGGGCATAATATGTATTTTTATCATAATTATAAATGTGGGGGTTGTCTTTAAATGGATTATATATTTTGGAAAAATTATATGATAAGAAGGGCAAGAAGGATGCTGTAATTAGTAATCATATGAAATTGACTCTTCACTGACAATTCAAATATGCTGAAATGGTGCCCACAATGGATGCCATTTTGCTATTCAGGTTTGCTATTGGTAATACGTGTCACTTGGTATATATATGTGTTTGTTTTAAAATAAATGCAATTCATATTATTGTAGTTAGTAGCATAATTAATTATATAGGTCAATATATCAAGAGGTATACTAAGATGCCTACCACAGTTACTTCTGTGATTGCACTGTTTCTTTTTTATTTTTATAGACAGAATATTAAGTGGTAACCTGGCATGAATTGAATATCTTTTCAAATGGATGGTGTTTTGCTTGTGACTTTTACTCAATGACTTTTTTTATTTGAGACAATGCGATAAGTAGCTCATAGATAAGTAAGAATTGTCATTTGAGATATACTAAGATGACACCAGTAATTCACATTTGGATTTAGTTTGACGTTCTTTTTGATTTTGAGACCATTTAGGGTGTGGCGATATGGAGCATGATTGAAACACTAAATTAAAATACACTTAGCTGTTTTTAGTTCTTTTCATTTGTGATTCTGTAATTTCATTCAGTAAGCTCAAATTTGTAATCATCATGCAATTTAGTTTATTTTTTAACTTATGTTTTTTTGTAAATGAGTAATCAGTAAGGGTTTTCTCGTGGTTTATGCCAAGATGGTCACTACACTTTGTGGTGGAAGAATGGTCAATTTTTAATGTCTTCAACACTATTTATTGTGGGACAATATGATGCTGAAGAAGAATGCCATATCAATACATGTGGATGTCAGAAGCACTCTCTGAGGCATATGCACAAGCCCCTATCACTACACACTGTCACTTTTATCAAAGTCGTGGTGGCGATAGGGGGGTAGCTTTATTTACAAGGCAGCGTTAAGCCAATGCTTAATGCTGCCTTGTAAATAAGGACCCCTTTCATGCTATGGTTAGTTTGAAAGGGGTGGGCAGTGGGTGTTGTGGTGGGAGTTCCACATCAACACCCATTGATTTTGACGCTGCCCCCTGTGTTCAAGGGCAGTGTACATAGGAGGCAGTGACAAAATTAAGACAGGTAAACCTAGTCTTAAGTTGGCAAAACATGGAGAAATGCATTATTTCTCCTCGTTTTTGCTTTTTCCATGTGTGCTGACTTGTGCCGCTCACATGGAAATAGCAACATGCCATGGATTGCTTATGTACAGGAAGGTCCCCCTTCCTGTACATACACAATCTTTAAAAAAGTTACATTTTGTGACTTTCATGTGTGCTGCATTAAGCAGCACACATGAAAGTGACACAATGGCATTTCAAGATTGTTTATGTGCAGGAAGGGTAACCTTTCTACACATGAACAATCATACCCTGCACGCAAACACCCTAGAACTGTGGTGCAAAGGAGTCTGCATTGGCGCAACATTGCTAAGTGTAGCGCCTTCGCAGGGGGAAATGCAAGGCTGCACCATATCGTTGTAAATATGGTGAAGCCTTCCGTTTCAGAAGCGGCGGAGTGACTAGTTACACCATGACGGCTAACGCCTCTCTCGGCCACTTCTATTGTACATATCCCCCTCTGGTAAGTTTACCCTGAGACTTGTTTCAGTATATTCAGTACAATAGAATTCGAGAGTAGGTGGTGAAGAATGGGTCTAGCGATGATGTCTCATTAAACATATGTAGTTGAATAAATATCAATAAATAACAGCACATATTTAGTTCAACACCTTATAGTTGTATATACTGGTAGAGATATGGATATAACATATTGGGTGATGATATATAAGTTAGACTTTACCTAATGGTTGATACTGCATTTTGTATAACTGAATGTCCGATTGTGGTTTTGGCACAAATTTAAATATATTCGTACTTATGTACACAGTTTCAGATCTTACGAGATACACTTTCCATGGTGAAAGGTATTGTGAATATAGATCTGGTAATTGTTCTTTTTCTACATTCAGTGTTTCCTTGGCTATATACAACTTATATATATCTATTCATATATGTGGATTTTATTTAGATTTTCAAAGAATACATGTGGTGGAATCATAATTTAAGGTGTGTGCTATGTTTTTCAGTATAGTTGTTCCTTTAAAAAAGGCTTCTTAGAAGCCAGGACTGTATTAATGGCAGCTGCGCGCTTTTTGTGAGCAGGGCCGGTGGGCTCCGTTGATCGTGGTGAGGTAGATCCCCTGAACTTGACCTTCCGGACATAGCACATTGGTGGCATGCGATCCAGTCCGTACAGGGACGCCCTACTGAGGAGACTCGGGGGCAGCACTAGACACTACGGTCCACGCCATCCTCCCTGAAGCTTACCGGTCTCTTCCCCAGACATTCGTCAAAGCACAGTATGTCCACCTCCCGGGGGCAGAGGGAAAAATCCCTTAAAGTCCTTTTTGCAAAGGCCCACGGTGGTTCACAAATGGGAGACACCCCCGCAAGCACTGATCTAGCTCGCCCGCTGGGTGGAGACGGCAGCGAGCCGATCATGAAAGCCTTCCTGGAATCCCTGTTCGTGACTCTACGTGAGGATTTGCAAATACTTAAACGAGATCTCACAGCCGAGATCAAGGATGTCCACAGAGATGTGGACAGCATAGGCGAGAGGGTAACGGAGCTGGAGGAGAAATGTGACAGGAGGGAGTCGGAGCTGTCAACGTTTCAACAGGAAGTCATCCGAATACACGGCCAGCAAGTGGACCTACAGTCACACCTTGAGGATTTGGAGAACCGCTCCCGCTGCCATAATATTAGGATCCGGGGGGGTGAAGACCAACAAAGAAGCGGGAGACATCTTTTTTTTTTTTTTTTGTTTTCCAAAACCTTTATTAACAAGTTGCAACAACCATACATCTTCACGCCTACAACCTCACGGGCCGGCTACCATACAGCATTCCCCCTGTCATCAGCCTTAAAATACACAGCCATATCTCCGACACCCCGGAGTTTCGGCGGCGAAGAGTTGCACCACATTCCAGTCATCAAATCAGCTTTGTGCCTATCAATCTCATGGCCATAAAGACGCACTGCACTTATAGTCGCATTTCCACATTGTGTAATAACGGCAGAGTCAGACTGAAGGTTAAAAACCTAACGCTCTCATGCTAATCAGAAAGTCACAGCTTCCCCCATCAATGTCCGATACGCAGCCGTGCCCCCCCTATCACCCGGGCACACATGACCTACTGTGGTTTCTCACTGCAAGCACTCCCACCCCAGCCTCCTGAGGGACAATCCGTAACCAGGGGCCGACCTCCAGTAAAACCCTCTACGTCCGCAGCGTCCCAGCCAATCTCTCTCGCACCCGCAATCTGTGCGTTACAGCCCACACTACTATAGCTACAGATAGGTCCTTCCTCTTCCCCACTCCCAGAGAGCTGCCATATTGGCAATACAGCTAACTATATCCGCATCAATGTTAGTGCTATCCTAGCTGCAGCGCCTCCCATTCGAAACACAGCCCCAACTCGCCAGCAGTCGCCCTCCAGCCAGGCGTGGCAGCCCCCCGGATCCCAAGCGCTTTATTCCAACCCTAATGTAGCAACTGCGGGGTCAGCACCGCCTGCTTCCAGTTCCCCATCCCCTTCTGAAGCGGCCGCAGCCGCTAGATACGCCCTGAATGGATCCCATATGTCCTTGGTTCTACTGCTCACTGGCTGTGTCTCCGCGTATATTACATTCTGTTCCTGACAGTATAATAAATCAGCCACCCAGTCCTTAAATTTCGGCGCGCGGCCCCTCCCCCACCTGCATGCCACCCTCCTTTTCGCCATCAACATGCGATATCTCCAAATTTCCGGTGTATTTTGGGTATGCCCATAGTATTTTGCCCAACAGCATCATTAGCGGATCGCAGTCAATCGTGTTCCCTATCATAACAGTAAGCGCCTGGTGAACCTGTACTCAGACACTGCCGGACATAGCCATGCTAAGTGTAAGAACCCAGCCCCTTCCGAGTGACAACGTTCACACCTGTCATTGTCCACTAGGCGACACCGCAACTTCTGCGCAGGTGTACAATACATACGATGCAGAAATTTATAGTGTATGATTCTCAATCTGCAGCTAGCTGAGATCTGCGAGGTCAATCCGCAACAATACGCCCATTGCGCTTCCGTTATTTCTCTCCCTAGATCGTCACTCCACTGTCGGAGCGCTCTGCATTCACCACTACCACTGCGTTCCCGAATGCTCCGGTATAAGTGCGAAACTAGATGCCTGCCATCCGCAGACGTAAGTAAAACTTGTAGAGGCATTACTACAGCAGGTTCCTCTGGGAACTGTGGTATGACCGCCCTCAAACCCTGCCTCAGCCGAAGATAATAAAAGACATCCAGCGGTGTGTGCTAAACCTCTTGAAACCATTGGTCTTTCGTTTTGAACCGACCATTCAGGAATAGATCTCCCCAGCAGCGGACCCCTAGCCCAGCGCACATCCCCTGGAACCCCCTTTCCTGCAACAAGGACAGACCCGGGTGGTAAGCCAATGGCAGTGTTGGTGCATATAAAAACGGGAGTGCGACTTTACGGAGGATCCGCTGCCACGCGTCCACTGTGCATGCCACCGTTGCGGCCGGAGTGTCGAGCACACTGACCGGGCCCTGAATAATGCCTCTCAGTGGCAGCGGTCTAACTATCCAGTCTTCCACAGCCAGCTGTGGCATATATGGCGTAGGCGCAAACCAGTGATATGCAAACTGGGCCTGAGCACTAAGGAAGTAGACTAGAAAATCAGGGACATCAAATCCCCCTGCACCATAGGGCTGGGTAATAATTGACCATGCCAATCGAGGCTGCTTCCCAGCCCAAAACAATCTTATTAACTCCGTGCGAAGCGTACGGAAAAAAAAGGCACCCGGATAGTAGGGGACATTTTGGAACAAATATAAAAACCGGGGCAGCACCACCATTTTAATAAGTGAGGCCCTTCCAGCCATGGTGAAAGGCAGAGAAATCCAGCGCGTAACATCTTCAGATAGCTTAGCAATGGCAGTGCTGTAATTTAAGCTCACTGTCTCCTCCTTTAGCTTCGCTATCTGGATCCCTAAGTAACGCAAGTCCGAGTCACACCATTCAAGTGGATAATCCAATGAAAAGCGGTGAACCGCAGGAGTCAGGGGAAAAAACTGCGACTTCTTCCAATTAATTTGTACACCAGACATCCGACCAAATACCAAGAATTCTCGGAGCAATGGATTGAGATTCGTCCCTGGATCCACCACATATAGTATCAAATCCTCCGCATACAATGAAACGTCTATCTGACGTTGAACACACTTAAAAGCGCTGTGCTTATGCAATTGCCGGATACGGCACGCCAATGGCTCGATCGCAATAGCGAACAACAATGGGGATAACGGACAACCCTGTCTGGTGCCTCTGGTCAAGGAGATCGGGCCCGATAATTCACCATTAATTAACACTCTAGCCCTTGGGTCAGTATACAGCAACCGTATCCAGGCAACAAATATTTTAGGAAACCCCATTCTGTATAAAATAGCAAACAGATAATTCCACTCTACCGAATCGAATGCCTTAGTAGCATCCAGAAAGACAGCCGCAACTGGCAGCTCCGGCGATATTGTATTTATTAGTGAGAAAAGGGTACGCAAATTGTGGGCCGTAGATCTCCCAAGGATAAACCCGGACTGGTCCGGGAGGGCTATTTTAGTCATTAATAATGATAGCCTATTGGCCAGCACCTTCGCTAAGATTTTAGCGTCGCAGTTAATCAAAGAGAGCGGCCTATACGCATCACATTCAGTGGGGTCCTTACCCGGTTTCAACAACGAGGTGATTAGCACCTCCCTCATGGACCCCGGCAACACTCCCACTTCCAACGACTCCTCATAAACCTCCTTTAGGACTGGGGCCATGATATCAATATAGCACTTATAAAATTCCGCCGGCAAACCCATCCAGGCCCGTCGCTTTACCATTACTGAGAGACATAATCGCTTCCCTGATTTCATCCAACCCAAATGGCGCTCCAAGAAACTGTCTATGGTCGTCACTTAGTCAGCACAGTGCCACATCATCCAAAAAATCCCCAAATACCACCTCGCCAGCGCTGCGTGCTGTATAAAGCTCTTCATAGTGTGCAGTGAAATGCTCTAAAATACCTTTGGTGTCTCGATGTGCAACCCCTTCCGACGAGTATACCTCCAATATGTGTGTTGTGTAACGCGGTTGCCGAGTAACTTCCACCAGTACGCGCCCTGGCCTCTCCCCCTCACAAAATCTGCGAGCCTGCCAATGTTTGCCCCGGAAGCGGGCCTCCCTATCCGCTTCCCTTTCATACTGCGTAAGCTTTTCTCTGAATTCTGAATGGAGGGGGGCCATCGGCTCCCGGCTCATCCTGGTCTCTAGCCCCTTAAGTTCCACTTCCAATTTTGCAAGCGTCCTTCGTATGTCTTTCAGGACCCCAAAACTCTTCGCAATGTAGTAGCCCCTGACCGTCACCTTAAATGCCTCCCAGATGGTTTCCACGCTGGCTACCGAGCCTTTATTGCGGGGAAAAAACTCCGCGATTTCCTCCCCCAATTCTGTTTGAAACAAGGGGTCCAGAAGTGCCATGGGTTGCATGCGCCAACGTGTGGTAGCCCCCCTGCATCCCGGGATTGCTACCTGAACCAAAAACGGGCAATGATCTGAATATGTCCGCGGCAAATGCGCAACCCTACCCAAATCCACCGCTATGACCCGGGACAGAAAACAGTAATCCAGTCTAGCCCAGGTATTAGCAAACGTTGTATAGTGCGTACCCTCACACAGCCCAGCATGTACAAACCTCCAACTATCAATCAATCTCCCTTCCTCCACTATATCAGCTAAAGCATCTCATGCTCTGGTGTTGTATTGATGACCGCCATCCGATCTGTCCAATCCCGGGGTCAGTGCCACATTAAAATCGCCACCCCATAAAATATGCATGGAGCCAATGTTAAGTATCTGTCCCCATAGCTGTGTGAAAAAGGTCAGTGAGTCCACATTAGGACCATAACAGTTGATTATCGTGATCGTGTCAGTACCAAGCCTGCCCCATAACACCGCAAATCTGCCTGCTGTATCCACGCTCTCCCCAAACTTCACAAAAGGCACCGTTTTTTTAATCAAAATCGCCACCCCTCTAGCATATCCGGAATAGGACGAAAAGCTGCTCACCGCTGCCCATTTGCCAACCAAAGTATAATGTGATCTGGGACTAAGGTGCGTCTCCTGCAGTAGTGCGATTTGTACCTGGTGCTGCTCTAAATAGGCCATCACCTTTCTGCATTTGCTAGCATCATTCAATCCACGGACATTCCATGACAATACCGTGACCCTCTCCCTCCTTGCCTTCTCAGTCATCCCTCAAACAATACACACCTCCCTGACAGCGACATCGCACCCTGCATCACCATTTTGCCATGTATCCGTACAATCAACAGTGCCAGCCACCACAGCCACAGTGCTAGATCCACATGATTAAGCAACTCAGCCCTCCGATAACCTTCCATCCTTATGTTTCTCCATGAACGAAACTCCCCGCTCAGACCCCACCCTCCCTCCCCCACCCCTAAACTCCCAACACCCCGCTCTGAACTGTCTCCCCACCATCCTACCCCCTCCCACTGAAGCAAACCCCAACCTGCCAGCCATGTCCCCTCCCCGTCCCTCCCACCCGTGCCCCCCAAACAAGGGCTAACTCGCTCCACATACCACCCCATAAACTCTCGGGTATTTCCCTGCGGGAAACATGTCTAGGTGGCACCACTAATTCCCCCTCATCCTCTCCAGACTCACACCAATCCGGTGGTCTGTCTCGATGAGCCAGAGGGGGTGCCCGGCGGTACATACAATGGCTACCCTAGAGTACTCAGCGAAACCCACTGCAGTCCGAAACCCATGCAAAAGAGACACCCACTGTAACGCCAGACCCCACACCAACTCTGTAAAACTCCCAGTAAAATGCTCAATAATCCAGCCCAAGTCTTCCGTCTCCGCAAGCCGACAGAAAAACGCAGGATATCCAGTCCAATGCAGTGTCTGTATAATGCAATTCCCCCATCATAGCGCTCCTGCAGAGTACTTACTTGCCCCAGGCAGCTAGTGCGTAAGTAATGTCTACCCCACTCACTGTTCACCATCCATCCTCTCCTCTTGCAGCAGTGCCTGCTCAGCGTCCTCCTCCACACCAGGCTTGTGAGTTCGCTTGTAGTGCTTGAGGAAGTCCTCCACCTGCTGAGGAGTCGTAAAAAATCTCTGCCTGCCTTGGTAGGTGACCCGCAACCGGGCCGGATATAACAACGCATAGTCCAGTTGCAATTGCCTCAGCTTGGCCTTCACTGCCAAGAATTTCCTGCGGTCCTCCTGGACTATCGGAGTGAAATCCAGAAACAGCGTAAAGGAGTTGCCTTCGTATGATAGGGACCTCGTGCCTCGTGCCGCCCTCAGGGCCGCATCCCTGTCACGATAGTTCAATAGCCGGGCAATGATGGGTCTGGGGGGTGCTCCCGGTTTCGGCCTAGGGCCCAGAGCACGGTGCGCCCTTTCCACTATAAAGTGGGAAGAAAAAACATCCGAACCTATCGCCGTTAGCAATATCTTTTCCACATACTCCTCCATTTTGCCCACATTGGTCGTCTCCGGAAGACCTATTATGCGAACATTATTGCGCCTGCTTCTCGCCTCTAAATCCTCGTTCTTGGACGCTATAACACGCAACAAGTTGTCCATTCTGGAGAGCTGCGAGGTGTGCTGCGAAACTGTGTCCTCTGTGTCCGATATCCGTTGTTCCGCTCCCTTCAGGCGCTCCTCGTGCGCATCCAGTTTATGCACCACTGCATCCATTCGCGACGATATTCTATCCACTTTGTCAGCGACAGTCGCAAATCCTTGGCGCATCTCGCGCAGAACCTCCTGCAGATTCGCCGTCGCAACCGAGGAGTCCCCTGCAGCTCCACTCGTGCTCTCCAGCACTGGCGACCCCTCCACATGTTTAGTCCCCTTTTTACCGGATTCAAACGTTAGCTTAGGCTGCCTCGTGTCCGTCTTGCCCATCTTGAGCAGCTTTCCGGGCACTACTCCGCCCTGTTGGCCGGTACGCCCTGCTATCCCCAATGCGTTAGAGTCTAGCACGCCACACTCAGCGGGCGAGTATAATTGGGGAAGAAGGCACGCCGCCCTCACGATGCGTCCCCGCCTGCAGGCCCCGTGCCCCCGTGCCGCCAGCAGCTACTCCAGATGAAGCGCCTGCCCTAAGTTAGCCACAGTGCTTCCAGGCATCTCCAATCGTGCCTCACAGCTCCAGCGCCCAACAGCTTCAGGCCAGCGCATGGGATAGAGGGAAAGGATGTAAGGTCGTCCCCCAGCGATCCTCAGTCCACCTCAAGCAGCAGGCGGCGTACTGGGTCCAGCTGCGTAATCAAGGTAATACACCGTCTCCCGGAACGTGGGAGCGGTTGGCGGGGGGGCGCCCTTGACCACGACACGTTTCCAGTGAAGACTATGTTATATCTCTTGTTCTTTCTCTTTTTTGATTTTCTTTTTGTTTTTTGTAGACAGACTTTCTGAGGTTGTATGTTTGGGGTTATTTCTTTGGGGGGGTTGGGGTTCCTTGACCACCTTTTACTTACGCAGTAGGGGCTCACACAGGAAGAGCGCTCTTGGGCTCTCATTTGTTCTCTGCTTCCAAGACCCCAGTCCCCAGATGTAATTTCAGCTTCTAGTCCTCCTCACCTGTTTGAATGACTCCCACCGAGGTTAAAATACTCACCCTAAATTTGAGGGGCCTCAACAATCCAGTGAAGCGTAAGGCAGTTCTGTCATGCTCAGAGCACACTGAAGCAGACATATGCTCACTCCAAGAAACACATCTGTTAGCCAGCGACTGCCACCACCTCAAATTCCGCAGGTTCCCGACCCAGCTGTTCTCCTCAGGCCCCTCCAAATCAGTCGGAGTGCCCATATTAGTTGCCCAGAGGTTTAAGGTGGAAGTCCTCCATAAGGAAGCTGAAATTAAGGGCAGGCTTCTACTCTACCGTTTTGCTCTAGGAGACTTAACACTCACTATAGGGTTAGTTTACAGCCCTGGGGGGTGATCTAAATTTCGTTTTTGATAATGACATAGATAGGTCATGTCAATGCACTACGCAGACGGGAGCATTATCAAAGGAAGTTTTAGCACAACTACAGGACCTAAGCCTCATGGACCTGTGGCGATGCTTTCATCCCCATAGCCGCGAATACTCTTATTACTCAAACGCACACAAAACATATGCTCGACTGGACTACCTGTTGGCAACTACGCCCATACACGCATTAACTATGGAGATGGAGATAGGGGTAGCCTCCCTTTCCAATCACGCACCAGTCACTGTGACCCTTACTCTTCCTCCCACGCAATGGCCCCCTCGAATGTGGTGCCTCCGAGACACTCTCTTACACTGCACCGCAGTTGTGGAGCAGATGCAGTGTTCCAACAAAGACTACCTCTCCCACAACGCCAATGACGACACCACTCTTGCCATGCAGTGGGCAGCACTGAAGGCAGTGATAAGAGGGGAGCTGATAGCCATCTCAGCGGCGTAAAATACAGAGCGCAGGCGCAAGAGAGACCATCTCACCCAAAAAACAGAGAGTTAGAACAGATGCATCAGTGGACAGGGGCACCGCGGGTCTGGAGCCAGCTGAAGGCCATGCAGAAACAACTCGCAGCCCTCGATCAAGACAGGGCAGAGTTTGCGGCCCTCTGGCTGCGACATTCATACTACACTGGTGGGGACAGATGCGGCTGCCTTTTCACCCATAAACTGTGCGAGACTCGACAGAAACAGGGGGTCCGGATGACTCAGCAGGGGGACGGTGGGCTGGTCTTTGAGGACTTGGAGATCGCAAAAACATTTCAGGATTTCTACGCCCGTCTCTATGCCAACTCACCATTATCTGGCGCAGACGGCACCGCCTTTCTTGACTCCGTCCATTTATCAGCATTGACTAAGGACCAGGCTGACCACTTAGATAGGGACATTAGGTTAGAAGAAGTTATTGCAGCCATCTCACGCCTTAATCCTGCAAAGTCCCCTTGGCCAGATGGCTTCTCTGCCATATTTTATAAAACATTTTGCACGTTAGTGGCCCCAATCCTCACTAAACTTTTTAACTCTTTCGCTGAACCTGGAGCGATCCCAGGGGATATGCTCGAAGCCTCCATAGTGGTTATGCCAAAACCGGGAAAGGATAAGACCAAATGCGGAGCCTATCGCCCTATATCCCTTCTCAACATAGACCTCAAACTGTATACTGGGATACTAGCAGCGAGTCTCTCGCTTTATATGCCCGGTCTAATTGATCCAGACCAAGCAGGCTTTATCCCCCAATGTCAAACCAGCGACAATACCAAACAAGCCCTTCACCTTATTGAGAAAGCTTCGTGGACACAGGGTGAATATATGATGATCACAATCGATGCCGAGAAGGCGTTTGACCGGGTCCATTGGCCAAACTTGGAACAGGTTCTCGAGCAAGCGGGATGGGGGAGTGTTGGTGGTATTCGGAGAAGCACTGTCTGTTCCCGGATCAGGTGGTTGCCACCAGACCATTACAAGAAAACCCCTTTCTGAGGAAGAGACATAGACTGCCCAACTTATATGTGTCCCACATCACAAGAGCTATCCTTGAATCGTGGGATCACACCAACTTCAAACACAATCTCACTACTTTTCCCTCACCACTCACTCCATTGCTGGAAAACCCCGACTTCCAACCCGGCATGGACGCAGCTGCTTTCACGCAATGGAGATCATCAGGGTGCCGCGCTCTAGGCCACCTATTTGATAATACCATTCCAACAACTCAAACTAGATTATGGGCTACCCGAAACTGAACGGCTCCGATACCTCCAGATTAGACACTTGGCACTACATACCCAGGTTAAACCAGCTGCTTGTAGACACCTTTCTATCTATGAGAAGTGGGTCATCACGCGCACATCGGATAAAAAACTTATTTCAGATTTGAATAAAATGCTACTGACCAGAAACGCACATATATGCAATGCTGGACGTACGAGATGGGAAAGAGAACTCGGCAGAACACTAAGTCATAAGGAGTGGGAAGGGGTGTACTATAGGGCTCGCCACTCAGCATATCATATGGGGCTCACTGAGACCTTCACCAAGCTGGTCACGTACTGGTATTATACTCCGGAGTGTCTTCATGCAATAGATCCTACTCAAGGGGTGAACTGCTGGCGGGGATGCGGGAGTGTGGTACTCTGGTACACTTGCTGTGGGAATGCACGCACCTTTAGACATATTGGAATCAGGTTCTGAAAGAAGTGGACAAGCATCTAGACACAAAAATACTGCGCTTCCCAGCGTACGTCCTTTTGGGCCTCCCAAATCCTTTGACTTATCCGCTCCGCTCCCACAGAGGCCGGTTAATAGCAATTGTGCTGGGCTCTGCAGTGCAAAACATACTTATACATTGGCGCTCCCCTCAAGTCCCTACCTTCACAGGTTGGTTATATCGTTTGTGGAATGTCCTAGGGATGGAGAAACTGACGTTGTCAATAGCAGGGAGGGGGTCCTTGTTTAGTGAGGTCTGGCAAACCATTTTTGTCCCTTATCTCTGCCGAATTTAGAGATACAACCTGCCCCAGGTATCTCCGCTTGCTACGGCTTACTGATACGCAGCCGACAGGGAAGTAAGAGACCTACTCAACTAACTAGATTCAGGCGTAACATAGATAGTTTATTTGGTGGACAAAGAATGGGTGGGGGGAAGGGGGGCTCTTGATAGGCGTTTTTATGATTTGTTTCGTTAGGTTTTTCTGTGGGTTTAATATGTTCTCTATAGGCACAGCTCACTAATGTGAGACATATGTCAAATAGGTGCTTACAATTAGATGAAATTCCGATTTAGCTGAACATATTGAATGCTGGAAAATTTCAATAAAAGATTTAAACCATAATAAAGGCTTCTTAGAGATTCTTTCTTTGACCTTTTTTCTTCACTTGGTGATGGAGAGGTAATTCTGGATGTGTCACAATTGTGTGCAATGTATACCCTGTTTATCTAAATTGTGGATACAAGTAGTATTGTGGTTTGGTTCCCACATGTGATGTTTGTTTTGTACTTTTGACACATGTATAGATTTTGGTGGCAGTTGTCATTCATGTAAGACTTAGGAATGTATAATTTTCTCTTGTGGGTGAGAGGCAAAACACCAGTCCAATGAAGCAAGGACCAAAGATTGGACTATTCTGTTGTGAACTGTTATTTTCTGAGTGCTCAAATACTTTTTCAATCATCCTAATAGTACCTGATAATCTTGTTTCGTTTTCCAGAAACATAATTGTCAACATTGCTGATGAGGCTATTCCGAATGACAAACTGGTCGGCACTGTCCACATCAATGGAATTATTCCTAGCCGTAGATTATGGATGGTACCAGGGGGCATATGTATCAACATCTCCATTTGCGTTTCTCAAATAGCGATTTTTAGAGAATCGCTATTTGTGAATTGCAAAACGGGATGTATTTAAAAAATCGCACAAATTTTGCGATTTCTTAAAATTCCTGAATTGCGATTAGCAAATTGCGAAATCGCATTTAAGGAATACCTTCCCATTCATTCCTATGGGCCAGGAGGCCCATAGCAATGAATGGGAAGTCCTTCTCAATTTGCGAATCGCTATTTGCTAATCGCAAATTGAGAATATTTTCAAAGGTGCAAGGGTGTCATGATGACACCCTGATGCACCCCTGAAATCAGCATGTGTGCACCTATGGCGCACATACATGCCCTAAGGGCATGTATGTGCACCACATGGCACTTTGAAATATGCAAAAAAGTGCATATTTCAAAGAAATCGCAATTTACCACCAACTTGAAGTTGGTGGTAATTTGCGATTTCTTAAGGAGAAATCGCACAACTTGGTTGCGTGTTACATTGCATTTAAGAAATCTCAATTTGCGATTTCTTAAATGCTTACGCAAACTTAAGAAATCGCAAATTTAGCGATTCCTTAAGATTGAGAGGCTGAAATGCCTCATACATCTCCTTTTGCGATTTTGTATTCGCAAACGCTGTTTTTTTGCGATTCGCAGCGTTTGCGAATACAAAATCGTTTGATACAAATGCCCCCAAATGTGGTGATAAGCAGATTTTAAATTAAAGTATTTAGAATAATTAATCACTTCACCTTTAACAGTAGATTGCTTTTGGGTAAGGAAAAAATTTCATATAAAATCCATCTATTTACAATCCTCAGGTATAAATTTAATATACATGTGTCTTCTCCTTTACATGATCATCACTGGAGTAATCCATCAGTATAATCCACTAGTTCAATTGTCCTTTCTTTAACACTTTATTTCAATATTGCCCTAATGTCCTTTCAAACTATCAAATGCACCTATCTTCAATTTTATTTCATATACATGATCTCTTCGGCACACTGTTGGACTTGGCTCTCTGCAGGATCCTCCCCCAAACGTTTTGCCCTCACCCCTCATGTTTTCTGAACCCATATTTGTTGGCTTTTGGAACTTTGTGCACTTTCCACCGCTAACCAGTATGAAAGTGTTTGTGCTCTTTCCTTAAAGCATGGTAAAAGTGGCTTACATCTAAATGGCACATTTAATGTACTTGTCATTCCTTAGTAAAGTGATAGCACATGTACCCAGAGTGGTTACACTGAAAACTACTGGTGGGCCTACAGTACCGATTGTGCAACCCCGTTAAGTAGGCCATTAAAACATGTCTTAGGATTGTCATTGCAGCCTGTGTGCAGCAGATATATATTATGCGAGGCCTAAATCTTACTTTTTAATAAAGTTGAGTTACACTTAGGATAGACCCATGGGGCAGGCTGCATTGTATTTAAAAACTGTGCTTTTAAGTTATACATTTCCTGTACTGTAAGGTCTGCCTATCCCATAGGATAACAGTGGGTTACTTTTACATTACATTTATTAGGTGCTAACCTTTGATTTGGAACAAATAGAAATGTAGTATAGGAATGTCAAAACTTCAGATTTTAAGTCACAATTCTGAAACTGTCACATTTATAAAGTGTCATTTTCTCATCCTAACCATTTGGTGCCTGCAGCCTGGATCACATAGATGGGTGTAGTTGGCAGTGTACCTTTGTGTATTCCTTGCAGACAATGAGACAAAGAAGACTAGGAGTGTTCAGGAAGGGCCACCCAGTCAGAATGTGAGGGATGGAGCTGTTCCCTGCCCAAATTACATTTCATAGGGACTGCCTCAGCTCACTCACAAACAACTTGACACCATCCTATTGTCACCCCAGGCCCCTTGAGCCCTGGACATGCGTGGGAAGGAAATTTCAGAACCAGGTGTGGAGAGAAACCTAAAGGTTTCTCCCACTTCAAAGCTGGCATCAGGTATACATATTGGTCCCTTAGACCAACTGTTCAGCATACCCCAGAACATGTGGACACTATATATGAAGGACTGCCCTGCTGTCAGAGGGCTGACCTGCTGCCTGAGGCCTGCACTATTCTCTCAGATGGAAGACTGAACATGCTTCTTCATCCCAACATCAGTAACTCCAAGAGTTAGTTTACTGACCTTCTGTTTTGAGCTGCAGGGACATATCAAGCTCCAGAGGCATGTCTTCAACTGCCCAGCTGACCTGCTATACGGGACCTGCTGGTCTATGCTGGAGTGAGTTCCGAATTCCCGAGAGGTCCCTTCTAATGTCCTGGACCCTGGGCTGACATCATGACTTTGTGTATCTGAACTGCGCTCCATTGCTGTCAGCTACAACTTTCAACTTCACCCTGATATAACAAGACTGGATGTTCGCGATTGACACTTTGATCTTTTAGGCACTATTTTTGATTTTAATCATTCAAAAGTAATAACTCCGGTTCTACTCACTGTATGTTTGTTGTTCTGTTGTCAAAAATTGTATTCAAATGTACTCTACTTCTCCACATTACTATGGGATTTTTCCTGTATTGTGCTCCACTATATTACAATTTGTTTGCTGCATAAATACTTTACACATTGCCTCTAAGTTGAGCTTGACAGCTTTTGCTCCAAACTATCAGAGGGTTAGGCACAGGTTAATTTTGTGACTGTTTGAGGTTCATCCTCATGGGTATTGTAGCTGTTGCTTTGAGAAGGGCTCACATCCCGCTCAACCAACAACCCAATTTGTCACAGTTATGTTATGTTATACTTTGTTATGTTATGTAGTGTAATGTTATGCTGATGTGAGTCTAAGCACAACTAGGGTTTTTGGGACAACTAAAAAAAACAGGTCTTCAGCTTCCTGTGGAATACAACAGGTGAGGAGAAGGTTTGGAGAGGAGGAGAAGGCTGTTATGTGCAGCAGCAGGTCATTCCATGCTATTACTAGTTATTTTCCTTATGTTTCAAGGGCTTAACCTTTTTCTTTATTTACTGCAGCATTAGCAATTTATTGAAAAAAACTGCAGAGCATAAATAAAATGGGGTATTGACATGAAATGCAACATAGGAGTAAGTTGTAAATTCATGGATAAATGTATATCCAAGAATGTTCATTATTAAATCCATAGTTTATATATAAGTCATATTGTCTTTCTGATTTTTCTAACTGCCGATTTAACCTCCTTGTTTCTCAAGCTATAAATGAGTGGATTCAACATAGGTATTACTACTAGATAGAACACTGATGCAACTCTGTCCTCGGCCATTGAGTGGCTTGAAGTAGGTTGGGCATACATGAAAACAAGTGTGCCAAAAAACACAATCACACAAACAAAGTGGGATGAGCATGTGTTGAATGCTCTCCATCTCCCTCCCAGAGAATGTATCTTGAGAATGGCAGCCACTATACAAGCATAAGAAATAAGTATGATAATGAGGCTCAATAGTATGAGACCACCAGCCATTGAAACCAGAAGAGTCTCATTAAGGGAGGTATCTGCACAGGCGATCTTCAAGATTGCGGGAGCATCACAGAGAAAATGCATAATCTTATTTGATCCACAAAAAGGTAATTTGAAAGTGAAGTAGGAATGAGTCAAGGCATTGAGGATGGCAACCGAATATATGAAAATGAGAAGACAAATACATGTTCTGTTGTTCATGATGGCTGAATACAGCAAAGGATTGCAGATAGCTATGTAACGATCATAGGCCATTACTGTCAAGAGAAACACCTCTGTGCTACCAAAGGCAAATCCTAAAAACATTTGAATTACACATCTGGGAAATGAAATTGTCTTGTTCTCTGCTAAAAAGTTAACAAGCATGTTGGGTGTAGTGACTGAGGAATAGCAGATATCCACAAAGGACAGGTTCGAGAGCAGGAAATACATGGGTGTGTGAAGGCGAGGAGTCATCCTGATTAACACCATGATTCCAACATTGCCCAGAAGGGTTACACCATAGACGAGAAGGAAGAACACAAAGAGCGGGACCTGGAGTGATGGGTTATCAGTGATTCCTAAGAGTGTGAATTCTGTTAAATGTGTCTTGTTGATTGCTTGCATTGGTCCAGAATATGGAACCTTCCAGGAAGAATGAGGGATAGAAAAGAGATATGAGGTTCTTGCACAGCCAGATACTTGAGCAAAGGGTCATCTACAAATGAATTCATCAAGCTTTTAACTATACATCTTTTTACTAAGTGATGTAGTAAAAAATAAAGTCATTTAACGCATCCATCATGTGGTTCATTCTTTTTTTGTACGTTGCTCAACATTCTGTTACTTTATTTCACTTCTTTGTTTTCGGACCATTTCACTGGTTTAACTTTGCATGCAATCTGGCAGATGGTGTGAGAAGTGGCTAAAGTCCTGCAAAACCAAAACAATTTAAATCAAATTAGATGAACAGGTTTTGCTAAAAAAAAACAATAAACATTAGCTCAACGTTGATAGAAGAGCACAAGTAACACGCATTTTCTTTGGTTCATGGTATCAACACTAAAAACATTAGTTAAGAAATAGAAGGAATTGCTATTTTGAGTGAAATGAATACAGCTGCCCTCATCAATGAACTCCACTGTGTAGGAATATCAGGAATAGCACTTGCAGGAACAACCCAAAGAGTCACACTCCCTCCATACACCTTAGAGCCCCGCAAGGAACATTTCTCAGTCACAAGCTATTCAATATGTACATAACACCCCTTCGCAGACATCGTAGGATGTCAAGGGAATCAACATAGTTGCATACACAGACAACACCCAACTCATCTTATCCCTCACTGATGATACAAACAACACCAGAATTATAATCACTGACTGCATGAGAAACAACTGTCTACCAGCTTAACATTGACAAGACCAAGGTACTGATACCCAGGAACATGTTCTCACCCTTGGATGCATCCTGGAGGCCCATCACGCTAGGCTCCTCACCTACACCCACAGACCACACCAAAAATCTCAGACCCCTCCTCAAAAAAAACCTTACAGTGTCTAGACAAGTCAATGCTACCTCCTCATCCTGCTTCCTCCTCCTGTGTATGCCACGCAAGATCTTCCAGTGGATTCCACAGAAGACCAGGTGCACCATCACACAAACACTCATCACTAGCAGACTGGATAAGAGCAAAACACCCTGCACCTGAATATATCCTCCCATCTCCTGCACCGACTTCTGACCATCCAGAATACAGCAGCTAGACTCATCCTAGACCTCTCACAATGCACCCTCAGAGAGTTCCACTGACTTCAGTCCAGAAAAGATGCTAATTGAAACTGCTCAAGCACATATTCGACATTCTATACAACAATAGACCCTGGACACTCTTACCTTGACTACTGGATGCACTTCCGCCAACCAGCAAGACTGCTTTTTAGGCATCCCTCTCTCTCCCACACACACCCCGCAACAATAGAAGCAGAACTGGAGGGCGCAACTTCTCTTGCAATGCAGACAAAATCCAGGAATACTTCCCTCAGCACATAAAAGTCTCCTTCTCACTTTCTGACTTCTTAAAACAGCAGTTGAACTGGCTATTTCAAACTAGCTACGTGGTACCTGTCTCCCCCGCTGCACCCTGGTTCTGGCTCCACCCTTCATACCAGCTTGGTGATTACCATCATAGGTGATTATCCCACCTTACAACTCTACATAACATAAGATAAGTTAAGATAAGATAATATAACATAGCATAACATTACATAACAGGTTAATAAAAAATCCTTCTGGAAACAATGGGACTCGAAGAGAAAAGTAAATGCGGACAACTCAAGTAAATGTTAGTGGTTCATTCCAGTTGAAAGTTTGACTTTCAGAATTCTATTTTTTTATGTAAGTTGAACATATTGACTAGGCGATTTTGAAAGCTGTGGCAAAGTTGGATATTTCTTTTTTGCCATCTGACAATTGCTGTTATGTCACACTATCTTTGGAGATAAACATGTTTTGCATACTAAATTTTAGAAAAGAATATTTAACTTCTTTACTGGTGCCTCACATTTTTCCACCCTTTCCATAATATTTTCTTTTATACCTCTACATATGTTCATGTTGTGAGTAATCTTGCTTACACCTTCAATCTGGACCAGAGCAAATTGAGAATTTTCAACTGGCAGGTTGCTATTGCAGCAGTTCAAACTGATAAATACCACAAGGCCTGCTCTGCTTTAGAGACACTGCATCAATCAATCAATTAATCAGGGGTTTTAGAGCTCACTACTCACCCATGAGGGTCTGAAGGCACTGTGGGGGTGCGAGCAGCTATGTTGGTCATCTGAACAGCCAGGTCTTGAGGTCATTTCTGAACTAGTGCAGTGTCGGACTTCCACAGATACGAGGGGGGAATTTGTTCCAGGTCTTGGTTTGAGGTAGGAGAAGGATCTGCCACCTGCTCTGGCCCAGTGTATTCGAGGAACTGTGGCTAGGGTGAGGTCAGCCGAGAAGATCTTTCTTTTGGGGGCATGTAAGAAGATTCATTCAATGAGGTATTCAGGTTTGATGTTATTGAGGGCTTTGTAGGTGTGTTAACAGTTTGAAGGTTATTCTTCTTTTGACAGGGAGCCAGTGGAGGTCTCAGAGGTGTTGGGTCATGGGGTCATGTGGTGGGATGTCGAGAATAAGTCTGGCTGCGGTGTTCTGGACGGTGTGGATATTTTTGTTGATTCAGGCGTAGAGAGGGTTTATGTTGTCCAGTGTGCTGATGATGAGTGCGTGGGTGGCGGTATTCCTGGAGTTGGGAGGATCTATTTGAAGGTCTTGTGAAGGATGCAGAGAGTGTTGAAGCATGTTGAGGACATGTCGTTGATCTGGCGGTTCATGGTGAGTGAAGAGTCGAGGATGATGCAGAGGTTGCGTGTGTGGTCCATTGGAGTTGGTGGGTTTCCGAGGGCAGGGGGGCACCAGGTTTTGTCCCATGCGGAGGGGGTGGAGCCAAGGATGAGGACTTCTGTTTTCTTGGAGTTGAGCTTCAGGCATAAATCTGGAGTGATGCAACGCAGTGCAAACTGCTTCATTGCCTTACTTTGCCCTGGGAAGGCTTCCCATGGGTGTTACATGGGTGTTCCAAAGCAACTCTCATGGTTTGTGATGCATTCCCAGATATACCACAACTAGTAGACCTGGGAATACACCAAAAATTAAGCACTGCTCTGTATTCAATATACTTCTTTAATGAATCTAAAAATGTAGTTGTTGAACAATGCAGAACACATGCTCATAACATATGGTTGTCTGCTGAACATAGCATGACCCCACCAGGGCTGGATTTACATTTGAGTGCACTGGGTGTGCATGCCAGTATACATAGTTTATTCCTAGTAATACCTGAATACTACTATAGTATTGTGACCATTTTACACTTCTGTGTCAGAATATCCAGCACAAATATATTGTGCTTCAAAATATGTAAATATGTATAGGTACGTATACACCTCCTACACTTAAACATGCATCTATGTAACTCGAAGTACAGTATATTGCGAGATAATTAAATATCCAGTCAAGCATAGTAAATCTCTCACATCTATGTATCTTCCCTTCACAATATTTTGAAGATAGATATTTTGGCTATGATATTTTTGTAGCACAATATTTGTGTGCTTGAATTTCTGACAACCCCTTCAATATCATGTATTCTGGGAGACTTTGGAAACCCCAGATCAGATTACACAGTTACAGTATTTGGAAACAGTGGTAAAGCTTACGAGAATGTACCAGATAGTGCATTTCTTTCAGAAGGATCATACCATTTATTGTATTGCAGCTTGATGCTGATTGACTAAGCTAGTGAGTTCTGAGCCTGTGATGAGCTCATGTCTCCATTAATACCTATCAATGCAATATTTGAGAAAGGTAGTGATAGCTCACAGCTTGGGCTTCCTAAATGATGAATATGTGCTGCACAGACTAAACCACAAGAATGGGCCATGCTAGATTCTGCTGAACAGAGTGACTCCTACCTTTCACGCTCAGAGACCTCGGGCAGGAAGTAATTATTTTCCGCACTATGTGGAAGTACATTGAATCAATTCTCCTTTTTCACACTGCCGGGGATGTGTATTTCTGGCACTGTCTTATAGTGTTGGCATGCCCCAAGAGGTGCAATCCCTGGCCCATTGCAACTCTTAAAAGGGAGAGAAAAAACCTTCAACTGTATAATTACATGTGCAACTCCCTAAAGGGTTAGAAGTCTACTGAGTGTTCAATCACATGTTGCAAAAGTGCAGCTGAATTTGTTTCTAAAAAAACCTAGAGTTAAGCAGTCCGGATGCCAGCAACCAATTATCTATGAGGCCCATTTAGATACTGCACATTTCTCAAGTTGCTTAGGAGTTGAGCACTTCAGTTACAAGATCAAATACATGAATCCATATGGAGGTACATTGATTGCTTGTGCTTACCTTGATCTCACCTTCTTGCAAATGGGTGGTGAGCTCAACAACGAACACAAGCAATCAATGCACGTGGATTTGAACAACACAGATTCATCTTCTTGCATCCTGATAATATCTTCGTGGCCAACAGCCATAACATCTTCTTTTCAAGTGTACATTTTACTCCAGTTTGGCATATCTTATTGGTAGACTTGTAACTAATTTCTATTCGAAAATCTCTACATTGACAGGATAATATTTTCCATTATGCCCTGTTTATTTTCTTGCCCTGTTGTTTCCTCCTGTGACAACAGCAATGATGTAAGTCAGCTCAAGGTCCTTTAGTGCCTACCTAACAGAGGAATAACAAGGAGAAATACCTTTTTTTCCACCTTGATGCATCTTTTTCTTAGTGTGATGCATTATGTAGCACACAGAAGGAAGAATAATCATCCATGGAAATCAATCCTTCCTGTAACATGGTGTAAAGGTGCTTTCGTTGTTGCTAGGCAGCCTCAAGTGCGCCAGCTCCGTTAGAGAACTGAAGAGTGCCTTATTTTAGTTGATATGACACTGTTCAGCTCTCTCCTGTTCACGCAACACAGTTAAGGTATTGTGCTTGATGCCCTGCTTTCGCGTGATGTTTTGGTAAATATACCCATTCATCTTATTTATTACTTTTTCTCATCAGAGATTAGTTCTTCTAGGAAGTGCGCCAATATTGTACGAATTCTAAGTGAATATGGCTACTGCCTCAGCATTCCAAGCTACTTGATTACTTGTGGTGATTGCAAATAGATGTGTGCAATGCTGCAAAGATTTTCTCCTGCAAACATTCTCTTATTATGATGAAAAATCCAATTCCAATTCTGCATATGAGTTTTTACATTAAAATGGGGGCTCTCTTATTTGTACGTTTCTGAAAGCAAAACTAAAACACAGACATTTATTCAGCTTGAAATTATGTAAAATTGGTTTTAATTTACATTGGGAGAAATCAGCATATTCGTTTTCAGAGCTAATATTGAGTGGAAAACTATGTGAGGGTGAAAGCTGATGAAACGTGGGAACTCATTAAACTATAGTTTATCACAAACATTTTTTACTCTACCTATGCACAGAACTAGAGTTTTAAGTATAATTAGCCGAGTGATGTCAACTCTCACAGTTTTAATTATTGCCACTGTAAGGGTACAACATGACACACTCTCAGCTATATGACTGAGATTGCTGGAGCAAGCTTTCTAGCTTTCTAGAGCTATCAGAGAACTAGCTCTAGAAAGCTTGCTCCAGCATTGGAAATTTACAATACTAAAGCCCTAGGTGTGACGTTATATGGTGCTGAGCTTTGGGATTGTTCAATTGGTAATAACCTCTCAGTTACTGAGCAGAAATTTCTAAGATCCCTAGTTAATCTTCTGTTGTCTACTCTGTTGAGCCCTCTCTATTTAGATCTTGGTCAGATGAGGATTTTGCATAAAATTAGATTGCGGTCAATTATGTTTTGGCATCGATTATGGACCACTACAGCATTCACCCCTTATAGGGTTGGTCTTCGTGAGCTGATGATAGCATCTTGTGTGGTTAAGATACCCTGCATGCTTGCAGTTAAGAATTTGCTAGTTAAGCTAGGATTGGGTGCCTATTGGCGAGAACCAGAAACTCTCGGTCAGATTAATAAGCATAGTCTTAAAAACGTGTATTGGGGTTTTATTGAAACAGATCTGATAATGAATTGTAATGGATCACTTTCAAATGATTTTATGAATTGTAAACAGACCCTGTTATTTGAGCCTACACTGGATGAAATTGAACCCCATTAGTGAGGAAA
Organism: Triturus cristatus; assembly: GCF_964204655.1. NCBI lineage: Eukaryota > Metazoa > Chordata > Amphibia > Caudata > Salamandridae > Triturus > Triturus cristatus. Next base: position 182,744,042 of record NC_140585.1, read on the forward strand.
TTACAGTTTAGGTACGGCTGCCTACCCCTAAATCACTTTAAAAGTAACTGTTGTAAATCAGGAGAGAGCGTTGAAGACTACTGTCCCTGTTGCCTAGGGGTTTCCGAGTCACCTGAACATGTTTTATTTTTTTGTCCTTTGTACTCCAGATCACGTTTGAAATGGATTGCCCCCCTTTGCAGAAATCTGGGAGTTCGGAGATATAAGGAGGCGTACTCCCCTGTCAGTTTCTAGGATCTTAGTATTAGGGTGTAACAATTACTATGGCGCCGTAAAGTTCCTTTCGGGGGTTCTGGTTCATCATACAAGCACATAGCACTTTAAAATGTATTTTGGTCAAAATATATTGCTGTACTGTAAATAGGCTGTGAAGGTCTTTTAATTATTCTATGTTTTGTTTTTAATAAGAGTCTAGTTTCAATCATGTTCCATGTTCCATGATGAAGTTGTGAAATTATAAATAACTAGTCATTTTATTTACTGCTATTGTTATAGTGAATTCACTTTTTTTGCACATACACTGATGCACTTTGACTGAATCATTTTATTGTGATTGTATAATGATTGTAAATGGTTATTCATAATGAGATATTTTACTTGTAATGTGTGTCTGTAAGTGTGTAGTTATATGGTGTACTTTTAAGATCCACAGTGAAAATAAAGTCCTTTTGATTGACTGAGAATGTAAACTTGAACCCTCTGGAAACTCAATATTGACAAGGCGACTACCTTCAAACTTTTCATTTTCAGATTTAGGCACTGCCACAGGCCTTCCTGCTGCATTGCCCCAGGCCTTCATGTTGCACTGCCCTACGGCAAAAGAAACAGGGAGGGATGTGTCATATCTATCAGATACGATGCATTTCTATCTTTTTCCCTTCTGCTGGCACACAATGGCAACCTTGCGTAATTTTGCAAGGGTGCCTGCGCTGCGGGGATGAAACCTTCCTCCAAAAAAACAATCACATGAGGCTTTTTCCTCTTTCTTTGTGTGATGCACAATGCAGCACACAGCAAAAGGAATAATGAGGAGAAATAAAGGTATTTCTCCTCGTTGCGCCTCCCTTACGACTCCCCGGGGGAGGCATACATTTTTGCCACTGCTTCAGGGTTACGATTCAGCGTAAATCTTGGACAAAAAGCCATGGGTGTTGCTGGGAATGCCCACAGCAACACCCATTGCACGCCCCTTTAATGCAGAAAACTCTGGTAAAGGGAATGATATTTAGAATGCTGCATTATGCCACGCTGCCAGGTAAATATGGAGCGGACCCCTGTGCCAATGGAGCATCGAAAAAAGTGACTCCATGGTAGTGCAGCCTCATTGTAAATGATGCCCCTAGCGCCCCAAAAAAATACTTTATGGCTGAACATAAAGTGCACAGAGCTGGAAAATTAACAATTGCCCTCTTCATTTTCCTGGGTGTAAAACCTTTTCCTGTGTATAAAATCTTGCACCTTGCCCAATATAATTCTGGGTTCAAACTGTATATACATGTCCTTATGCTCCTCTAATATGTAAGCCTACAAAGGTAAGATTATTCCGCCATAGATTCAAAACAATTCTGTTTAGAGCATGGATAAAACATGACTACTTTGCAGGAATGAACTTCATTCTCTAAATCTTGGTGATCACAACAGTTTCATTTTGAATTATATATTTATTTTCCCATGACTATGGTAAAAAGAAAAGTAAATAAACAGACGGGTCTAATAAGCCTCCATGCTCTGATTTCAGTTATACTGATCTGCCATCATTAATTCCTTCACACCTAGCAGCATCTTCTTTGACTTGGTAAACAAGGCATGACTAGGTTATCTCATTGCTGCTAAATCTTTGGAATCATTGTAGTTCACCTGAAATACTGTTCATATCTGGGTCTGTCTCCTACGTAGCCCTAGTACTGAGGAAGTGAGCAAGGGTGGATTGTTCAGTGAAATATATCTAAAGTCTCAGGAAATGGGGAGTTTTCCCTGGGCGGCTATCATAAAAGAGAGAACTCATAGATGTGTTTGTTTTGTGTTGTCTCCCTGATCAATATTACCAACATGGGCCAAGAAAGTTTCTTGTGCTAAGAGTAAAATCCCTAAAGTATTCAAACGCAGCATGATGAAATAGGGATTGGTATATCTCAAGGGTGCACAATTGTGGTTCAGTCAAAATATATTCATATGAAAGGGATCTTCATAAATCACTGGTCCTGAAGAAAGACATCTGACCAAAAGTGGCATTTACGATATGGCTGAAACATGTAGACCGTTGTGTTGATGTGGGAGCTCATAATGACTCAAGCCACAGCAAGATGTTGTGTTTTTACCCTTATCAAAGGTTTCTTGTAATACATTTCAAATAAAGAAGGGGTACCGACAGGTAATTTTAAGATAAAGATCCCTTGATACAATCAAGCTGCACTATAATTAAAGCGTTGAAGCACACCCAGATACGCTAGTTATTCTCGGTGGGAACCCAATGATGAAGAATAAGACCAGTATAAATAGTGAGTGAGAGTTATTTTACAAAAAAAATAGAGAACCTCTATTTGCCTGATTGATCAGGGAGACAACACAAGACACATACAAATATTTTTTTTAATGATATTCCAGAATGATGTAGATTGGAGGTGGAGTAAACCTGTACACGTCTTACTCCCTCCCATTATTTCAGATTGAGTTTTCCCTAGACACATTTTAGAGAAAGGCATTAAGTAATTTTAAAATTGTAAGTACACAGGCTAAATTAAGGGATAATTGTAAAACCTGGGGGGAGGGGGGTCCTGGACTCTACACCTTCTCAATCTCCTACATCTAATCTAACTACTAATTGCCTTGCCATATGAGAATGGAAATTCCATCAAAAACATTGCAGGTGCTTCATCACTGGCTGATTCTTAATTATTCAGCACAACAGCCTTCACACAGACTTATATCATAAAGAAATACAAACAAAAATGAAAACCATGAGACATGAGTAATTATCTCAGTGCAAAAAATGCTATAAAGAGCTAAAAATAATTTGGTATCCATTTTAATATACAGCTTCTCTCAGAAACTGCTAAAAGGAACATGTTGTATATAAATGACGTTGAGCATTTTCCAAGTTTAAAACATAGTCTCATATTGTCACAATTCAGTACAAATGCGATCAATTCATGTATTTTTCGAATCCGCATAATAAAAACTTCCAACAGATAAGACCATGTAACTCTATCAAAGGCATCTAGCATTTGAACTGCTAGTTGGGTGGAATAAGCGGAAGCCACATCAATCGCTCCTATGAGCTCATATGTTAACTAATGTGTTTATCGCTCTTTGCTAAATCCCTCTGGTCTTTATTAATTACAGCTGATTTCCCCAGCATAATTTTTGTTCCTTTTCTTGGCCCTTAGGCAGCAGTCATGTTCTTTGTGCTCATTCTGCACTGATGACCTGTTAAATTGTGCAAGATCAAAATTCCATTGACATTTATTGCCTGAATCTTTTTTTTTCTTGTGCAATACGATTATATTGAAATTGTGGACATACTATTTTCATCCATAATATTGATTCAATGATCTTCTATTGATGCCCTTTGTGACATTGTCACTTGATACAATGTATTTATATTTTGGAAGCCTAATGCTGCCTCTCTATGTGTCAGGGGATTTGTTTGCATTGATCACAGTGCAGTGAGGACAAATCAGGGTTAATCTGTAGTATATTTGAGATAGGCAGTCTGGTCCTTGGGCCCATGATTTTTAAATTATTTTATGATTCCTTCAATATCTTCAGCCTTTACTGTAGACTGTTGAAAAGATCAACATTTTATTCTGTGATATCTGTATTTTCATTTTGTTTTACACTGCACAGTATTGAAATATACTTGACATAGATTTGTTCTTGGATAGGGTTTGCAGTCAACGTTTTTGCAGGTCCAAGCTTTTCACCAATAAGTTCCAAGAAAGACTAGGATTCAATTTCACAGAGAGCTACAATTACCTCTGCCCATTTATTTTCTTTTTTGGACTAAATAGATCTTATCTCCTTATAATAATATTTTTTCATGTTGTTTTATTAAAGGATCTCTTGCTATTTGGTCTACTTTGAAGGCTTTCCCAATGCTCCTCTTTAATTTGGGTTTAGTTTTATCTTTCTTAAAAATTATTTTTTGTTTACTTTGTTTATATCATTGTTTGTACATGCTCTTATATTTTATATTAGATTAGCGTATTCCTCTATTTTTTGTGGCAAGTTGTCTGTATATGCTGTCAAAGATTCAATTATCTTCCTTTCACTGAGACTTACAAACTAGTTCATTGTAAATAAAAGAGGTCTGGGTATGTTACCTATTTCCATATCTTTTAACATTACAGTGTAATCAATGAGAGAAGTTGTCACCCATTGTGATAGGTGCATCCAGCTGGCTGTTTGTTGTTTATTCTCCATTTCATAAAAGTCATACAAAGGATTTTTGGAGACAGATCACCTTTTTTGCCTAATTGATTTCATTTGAATCAATCAAGTATTTGGTATGCCCAAGTCTATTTAAAACTTGTCAACACTTTCAGAAGACAGAACGTGTGTGATAAAATCACCCAAAGTCAGTATTAGACCTGAAGGAAATTTAATTCAAATTTTCTGGATTAAGAAGACAAGTATTTTTAGTAATGTATCTTGATGTTCATTTGATGGAAGAAAGACGTTCACTATCATTAACTCATTGCCATGTTTTCGGAACTACAGTATGGTTTCTTCGCTCCAGAGATAGCTACTGTGCTAAAATTTGGGAATTTTTTTCTTTTGATCTGTTTTCACTGCTACTGTTATAATTGTTCCCCCTGCCGTGTGGCCACATTTTCCCTTCACTGCTTTGCTGTTATAGACCAAATAGTCCTTTGTACCACATTTTCATTTTTTCATGTTTCTTGCACGGCAGCTATTGTTATTTCATTTTTTCTCAATTGTTTTAAGGATTTCCAGTCCTTTTGATACCAACAAAAGACAAGAGATGGTTAATGGTGTCATCAAAATCTGTTCACTTTAGATACCAAGGTCCCAGGATTAATTAGGATTGCAATCCATTTCCATCCATGGTCTTTTGATAAGTTGACTTTTTTGATTACTGAATTTGGGCCTGATTACAAGTTTGATAGATGGGTTACACCATCACAAACGTGATGAATATCCCATTCGGTATATTTCGAGTTTCATTATATCCAATGGAACATAATGGAACTCGTAATACGGCAGAAGGGATATCCGTCATGTTTGTGATGGAGTTACCCATATGCCAAACTCTTAATCAGGCCCTTTATGTATATCCTTCTCTCAGAAAAAGTTTTAGTTATGATAATTTGTTTGCCCATATTTTCTTGGAAATTCACTGTTGGTATGGTTGCCTAGACTTAAAATGATTCCGTCACTCCGCTGTTTAGTCTGTATAGTACTGTGCATTCATCATGTTATCATTTATTTCATAAATTTCAAAGCATGGGCTTCTTAACTTGCTAGCTGACTTTAACACTTAGTCAACCATTATTCTCAAATTGAAATCCACAATTGCTTTTGGCCAGTCCATTATGTGTTCCTGTTCTTGGGAAAGTGTAACCAGAGCAATGAATATTTAAGCTACTTTTGAAAACCTCTGGGCAACATACAAAATAAATAGAATTTTAGACCTACTTTCAAAGGGTTTGGGTCCCAAACTGCAAGTAGTAGGAGCAGGGATTTGCTTGTCGTGAGTCTCTTTTTAGAGATCTTGGCATACTTTATAGTTTATGTGGACATACTAGTGTTACATTTTCCTGTATCATTTTACTTGATCTCTCATTATTGCTTGTACTCCTGTCTGAGGTAGACGCATGTGTTGCGATGAGTTCTGGCCCCTCAATATGGTTTGTATAAGTATTATCCAGACACAACACTTTTTTGTAATTTTCTATCTTTTCTGTGTCTTTCTTTTGTGGCCACCCTTCTGCTGTTTTTTAATGTGAAAGATCAGAAATACTTCATTAGTGTCCATGAAATTCTCCTTTATTTTGTGTCTATCATGTCCTAGATGATTGTACTCATCATGCTTCTCATTACTTTTTTTCCCAAATTATCGCTCAGCATGCACTTTGATTCATATCTCTGCAGACTGATGAATTGATTGGAATAAGGGGGTTTAAGCATTTATCAGATTCATTGTGAATACTTACAATATTTTTTTTTGCTTTTCAGTCCACATCTTTGAACTTTGTGGCCTTCTCTTTTTCCACTTTTCTGACTTTAGCCTTTGTACCTTTTTTCCTCTTTTTGATGCGTTTGTGCCTCCTTTGCCACTTTTTGCCTTCTTTGCTGCCTTTCTGCACCACACACTCACATGCTGCTTCCCATGTTTCCTGCTGCCACTGCTCACTGTCCACTGGCTCCTGGATTTCCTCTCCCATCCCATACATTTCTAGAGGCAGTGTGGACTGACTTACTTATGTACAGTCCACACACCAGGCCCGGCTTTTCAAGAACTTGCTCCGCGCAACTGCATCAGGTCGAATTCCCATATCCTCTTTCCTTTCTGCCTCTTTCCCCACACTTTTTGATCCTTTAAATTTGCACTTTTTCCCCTCTTCCTCCTCTGTTTTCTGCTTTGCCACTTTTGTGTATTTAACCTTCAGCCTATCTTGCTCCATTCTTTCACTCCATCTGCTTTTTGGACCTTTTGCCTTTTGGGTACATTTTTCTCTCACAGTCTCCACTCAGTAGCTACCACAGGGTTGAACTCAGGTCAATTTAGTGACCTTAGTGGTTCATTTTGACATGGGTTGTAATTGTTTTTGAGGTGGGTAGTCACTCATTCAAGTCAAGTCAAAACAACTTTATTCAGTGAGATTATATCACCATAAAGGCATGCTAATCAAAGGGGAACAAATACAAGCTGCAGTTAATTATCAAAATTGAACAATAACAAGTAAAAAAAACATATTTCATGAACATTCAGTTTACCACAACATAGTACACTTTTAAATATTGCATAGAACAAAGTGGTCAATGGAAGCCCAAAATGCAAAGAGCTAATATATCAGATAAATAGTAAAGTGCAAAGTGCGGAATCCTAACAGGGTGAGAACGAAATAACCTGTATTATACAAATAAGTAAAGTGCATAGAGCTATTAAAGAAAAAAGAACAGGGTATGTAACAGGCTACATTTAATCATCAAGGTTTTCATATTGCAGAGCGCCCAAGAATGTATACGCTTTTCTTCTCCTTATTGCCAATAGTATAAACAGGATAACAGCATTAATACCTTTTTCATTGCTCAAGCTACATATAAAAGTAAAAGCATGTTTGTATTGAAAAAGCATATTTCATAAGAACTAAGGTTTTAAAATTGATTTTCGTATGTCCTTATAAAAACTACAAAAGAGGATAAAATGCATCGTGTATTGAGGTGTTTTACCATCACATGGGCAATTCGGGATTTTATGGCACCATTTTTTCCTTTTGGGGAAGGCTGTTATGTAGTGGAGCGTGCCTAATCTAAGTCGTGGTAGATAGAATCTGTGTTGTAAGTACATTTGTGGACACCTTACAGGTATAATTTCAAAGTAAGAAATAACACTATGCATTTGGCTAACTTCAACCTCCCTTACGCATTCCGCAGAATTCATATATCTTAACTTTGAGTCTCTTTTACTAAAATCCTGGATAGCTACAGGGTTCTTTCTATCGGTATCTATCTTACAACGTTTCAAGAGGGTATAGATATGCTCCAACCAAGGGATTTTCTTGCTGTAGTCAAGAGCTAAACAGTCCATAATTAAATCCTTGATGAATTTGGGCTCGTCTTTGCACCACATTCCTTGCCAGAAATTGAGAGCTTGCCTATTTATTTGGTTGCTAAGTAAAGGTACTGATAATTATCTATGTACTATGTAATTCACGGTAGAGCTAGGCACTGCCAACAATCTTTTCAGGAATTTATTTTCTTGTATTTGAAGGGAGGCAATGTTAGCTCTCCCCCATAGTGCGGCCCCATAGCAAACTCCTGTAACACACTTACTTTGATATAAAGCTAAGATTTCCCGTATAGGTTTAATACCTATTTTTGTAGAAAATCTAAAAATCTCCTCAATAATTCTTAAAAATTTAAAGTTACACAATTCTATATGGGAGTTCCAGGTGCCATTCCTATTAAATAACAAACCCAGTCAGATAACATCACATGGAAGGGGTAGTTATAAACAGAGTTGTAACTTTTTCTTAAAAGTTGCAACTCTGTTTATAACTACCCCTCCCATGTAATGTTATCTGTTCTTAGACCTAGTACTCCCACAAGTCATAACAAAGGTTTTTTTAAAATTTATCTGTAGGTCTTTGCAAAATTGTCAATTCATTTTTGCAGACCATTTGCTGTCCTTGAAATCAGGACAGCGTTGTTGGCATAAAAGAGTACAGGGGTCAGACGCATCCTGACTTTTGGTGCGTCTGCAATTTGATTTAGTAAAAAGGCATCCACGTCATTAATATATAGTGAAAATAAAAGAGGAGCCAGTACGCATCCTTGTCGGAAACCTTGTGTTACTTTAAAATCCGGGGTGCATTCCCCAGATGGGCCAAATCGAACTCTGGAGGTTAAAAGGGTATACATCTGGGATAAATATACAATTATGTCATCGGGGGCCCCTAGCGCCCTCAAGGTCTGCCATAATTTGGCATGGTTAAAAAGATCTGAGGTGCTAGTAAGATCGACAAAACAGAGATGTAAGAGCCCTTCCTTTGGTAAAGTATATTTGCCTATCAATAACTCCAGGTTCACACATTGTTCCGCTGTCCCAATACCCCTTCTGAATCCGAACTGGGCCTCAGTTAAGATGTCATTTTCGTTGGCCCATTTTTCTAATCTCCCCAACATTATTCTCCCCAATAGTTTGGAAGTAGAATCCAGAAGGGAAATGGGGCCGTAGCAATTGGCCTTTCCTCTATCGCCTTTTTTAAAAATTGGCACAATAACACTTTCTACCCAGGATGCAGGCAATACTCCCCCTAATGTAGCAGTAAAAACCTTTAATAAAATTGGGATCCAAAAATCCATATCGTGTTTAAAAACATCAATTGGGACCCCACCTGGGCCAGCAGCTTTTCCATTAGCGCAATTTTGTAAGGCAGATGTGATTTCCTCTAGGGTTATTGGGGACGATTCTATAGGTTCCACTAAAATAATACTGCCATTATTAAGCTTATTTACTTTCACAGTAACAGGATTAAAAATATTCTCAAAATGCGATATCCAGGAGGGACTGCGGTATTGATTATAACTGCAGCATTCTCATTAAAAAAATGATAGTTAATTGTTTTCCAGAAGACGACCGCATCATGTGTATCAGTGGTCGGAGTTAATTTCTTCCAGGCCTTCTCGCGGATCTCCATTTTCCTTTCTTTCAAGGCATTTTTATAGGATTTCCGCTAAAAGGTAATCCTTCCTCTATTGCTTGGTCTTACTTTCAAAGCCTTTTTTAGATCCCACACTTGATTAAAACATCCAGGGTTGAAATCAGGAACATTCTTTCTCTTCTTAGTGGCTGATTCCAATCCGGGTCAGAAAACACTCCGACTGAGCCGGATCCAGAGTATTTTCCTACTGAGCCGGAGTCCTGCACTCCGACCGAACCAGATCCGTAGTGTTTTCCTACCGAGCTGGAGTCCTGCAGTCCGACCGAGCGAGTCTGATGCGGCCATATGCTGCCGGACTCGGTTCGGTCAGACTCCCATAGAAGTCAATGGGAGCCGGTCGTACGACGCATACATGGGTTCCCATTGACTGAATGAGTAGTCTTGCGCAAGGGCGCCCCCTACAGTGGGTGTGCATCGGTGCCATCCACACCGTACATGCCTGTGTTGGGGGGACCCTTGGGTCTCCCCCGTGTCCGAGTCATAGGGCTGCGGGTGACAGGGGGTCCGACGCGGACCCCTAAAGGCAACCACCCAGACGTTTTGCGAGCCGGACACTACAGCTCGCACAGGCTGGCCGACGCGTGCATCGTACTGGCTAGGTCGTAAATCGCATCCATTGCATGCCACAGTTAGCTTACAACCGAGACATACGGAGCAGTTCGGACCTGGAAACGACTCGGTCGGTGAATTTCATGTAGCTCGCATCGTACTTGCTCGCTCGTAGAGCTGTACGAGTCAGGCAGAAAACACGAGTATGGCTCGTAGTTTTTCCGGCCAGATTCCGTTCGGTGCCCTTCCGACCTGAATCGGAATCTGCCCCTAAGTAGTTAAATCACCTGCTATTTCTGTAGGTATATTACAAAAAGCCGTAACAACGGCTGAATTTGTAGAGGAACTATCTGAACATATGCCTAATTCTCTCGGTGTTTTCTCCCTAAGATGTTCCATAAAAGAGGTGGGGTTGACCTCTGACCACCTTATGGAAACTCCATTGTTACACTGAGTCTCAATATTTGTAAACCACTACCTTTCCTCTTACTTTAGGTTTCCGGCTAAGCCTCAAGTACATAATTAGCAAATGATGATCACTATGAAGACTCTCGCGGATTAACATTTTTTCCACCAGATCTCTACAGTGTGCCGAGACTATAAAATTATCAATATTTGAAGATGACCTAGCCCCCTCCTACGTATGTAAAATTGTTACCCCAACAGGTTTAATAGGATCCATAATTACTAGATTGTATTTATGAATTGCATAATTAATCTCTTCCCCTTAAGGGTCATGAAAAAAGTGGGGGATACCGTCACCAAAAATGATCGTAATAACCATATGGCTCTCCTGCTTCGATAGCGCAATTATTGCAATTAAAATCACCTGCCCAGAACAGTAAATGGTCCTCCCCTAAACCCTCCAAGAAGTTATCCAGGTCCTCTTCTAATGACTTGATGATCCTACTTCTTGTACTATCAAAAATTTTATTGTAAAAATTAACTACAATAATAGACAATTTCCCCTCTGAAGAGAAATTCAGGAGTTGACAAAACTGTGACATAGTGTTGGCCTTCCTAAGTATTAGCGGCGAGGAAACCGCAATTAAGGCCGCTAATCCTCCTTTGGCCCTACCCATTCTGGAAGGACTAGCATTAGTACAGACAGTTTGATAACCATTTATATAAAAAGAATCGGTAAGCCAGGTTTCCTGTATTAAAATTAGAGAACATCCCTCTATTGTTTTTATCCATTCCTCATCATTAATTTTGTTTTTAATCCCTGCCACATTCCATGATATAATGCAGAGGGAGTCGCTGGGTTGTGTACAAAGGCCAATTACTTTTTGATTACCAGCCCCTGTCTGCTCACCAGGAGGCCCCAAGTGTTGAAGAATAGAAGTCTAACCTAGAACTTCATTGCTACTTGTAACAGTATTTTTGGGCTCTTTTGAATCCATAAATTCCCGATTTAAACTAGGCTCATCGATTTTTCTTAGTCTGCATTGTGCCAAAGGACCCTCTTTAGAGATGAGTCAATCTATGTCTTCCAGGGATCGGAGGGCATCATATCTATTGTATAAGGGTAGGCTGAACTGTTGTTGGATATTAGTAACAACAGACCTCTGCTGTAAAGGCTGGTGGGGTTGGATCCTGGGGGGGTAGAAAAACCCTAGGGGCAAAACGTTTATTCCTGTTTGAAGTAATTGGTCCCTACCTAGTCTGTGTAAGATCTCGCAAACCAATGTTAAAGATTTAAAAGTAAGAACAATACAGTCCCCAGGAAGTATTTTTTCCCTTCTCCCAACCCAGAATACCCTTCTCACCATTTTAAACTCATTAAACAGGGTCTCTGTTAGACCTGAGCCAGCAGAATGCCTTGTTTCTCAAGGCCTCCCATGATTCATTTACCATCGGGGAAAGGAGGGGAACATTAGCCAAAATTACTGTTAATGAGGTGGCTTCAGGTGGCAAACTTAGCCTCTCCTCCTCCCTGTCCCTAGTAGCTGTAGGCAAGGTGGATATCAAACCGGTTACACATTGCTCGGCATGAGCGGGAGTTGGTTTATAAGCTAAGCCAATGGAGCTGTTAGGTCTGTTAGGTCTTATAGGCACTTTATCTAATACTGAAAGAGACTTAGTCTGGGGAGCTAAAGCTGCTGTACCGCCATTTATTGCTATGGGGGTCGGCAAAGGGCCAGCGGCACAAGCTCCATATTTGTTTTTTAGCAGCTCTTCAATGGCCGTAATCCTAACCAGCACTCGATCTAAGGGGGCTATGGCATGTGTATAAGGAGCTACAGGGGCCAGGCTTTCCCCAGCAACCTGTAGAGGTCCAGTTATTTTATTCAATTTATTTAAAGTAGAGTCCAGATGGTTTAGGCGACCCCTAAAGGAAGCAAGGGAATTGTCAATTAGATCTTTCAATTGTGAGCAGGCAAGATCCAGGTTAGCCCCTCTCACCAGACCCAGTGCCAAATGCCCAGAAATGGTACATGCAGGTGAGTCAACATCAGTTTGTGTACTAATTGAACGAGCTTGTGGCACATTAGGAGTATTTCGGCAAGTCTGCTTCTGTTGTTTAGTTTTTAGAATATTCTCCCCTCTCTTTCACTTCCCTACGGGTTCTCGTGGCTTATCCTCAATGGTCACAGAGTCCTTGTTGATAGGGGTAATGGTCTGTGACCTTGTTGTTATCATTGATCCTGGTGGCAAATCCATGACAGATATACCAGGTTCCAGCAGAGGCTGCGTCTGACTATTGGCCGCAGAGGGTGAATGGATTAAAACAATATCACCCATTATGGAAGGGACCAGAGACAAACGCCTTTGCAAAGAAACGGGATCTAATGATTGTCGCCTCTCGGTTAATTCAATTTCATGCGTGAGCATAGATTCCGCCCTCACGATAAAAGCATCCAGCATGCCTACCACTCCCTTTTGTTTAGACAGGTTAAATGACACCTCAAAGCAGCTCAAAATTACATCATAGAGCGCAGGACAGAGGCATAGTAAAAATTGATAGCTGCGCAAATAGACAGGCAAATAAATGCCAGTCAAGCAGCAATTTGCCGAAATTGAAGGGTGCAATATACTAAGCGGGGGCCAACACAAATGATAAAAATAAAAAACACAAAAAGTAACAAACCGAGAAAACCGTCTGTACCTTAAAGCTGCAAACAAGATACAGGGCTTTAAAATTTTTGGGGGGGCCCAGCCCAGCCTCTGCTGGGCGATGACGGGCAAGGACGAGCCCGCCCTTGGCCCGGGCTTCACCCGGGTGTGGCCCGGGCGTGTCCCGTGCCGCGGAAGGAGAGGCAGTGCTTTATGCGCGGTTGGTGACACCTCCCCTCGTTAGCGGTGGCATGGAAATGCAGAGGTGCACCCTGGGGCTTGTAGTCCTCCCATGGATGTTTGTTGCGGGCGGAGATGTGGAAATGCGCAGGGGTGAGAGCAGCAACGATGGTTTCCCCTTCTCCTGAGCAGCGATCCCAACAGAGTTCCTCCTGACAGTCACAAGCACTCATTCAGGTGCAAGTAAATCTGAATGGGTGAGAATACTCCTAATGATGGGATTTTTGGGGCATAATGTGCTGCAGTCAATTTACATGTGTTTCCTGGCATTTCATCCACGTAGAAGTCAGAATATCAGGCTGACATACTTCAAATCCATGGAGATACAGAGTGTATTGTAACTCCTGTTAATGGCCGAACCAAGATAACCACAGGACTTGTAATGAGGCCTATATCAGTATTTGGGCATAAGGAATATACCTTCAAAACTCTGCACAGTGCCAGATGGCACACCAGTGTTCTGTTATACAGTTTTGCAGTCACAACTTTATATATAACAAACACAAGGAGATGATTGCCGGAGCGCTGAAACTTTTTCAGACACTCACCCCCAGTCACAGATCTGGGTTGAATCCATCATTGTTCTTTAGCTCACTTCGCCACCCCAGTTCAGACACAGCTATTTGCAAATCACTCTTGACCCTGTGCCTCACGAGAACAGTCCAGCCCGAACTGCCAAGACATGTCTTCCCTGGACCAGGAACAAGCATCCTGGAACCAGTTTCGGGATAACAGCCCTCATCAGCCAGGCTAGCTTGAATCCAGTGCCAAAGTGAGCAAGGGACCCATGTCTGGGCATACCCTGCCAACTTAGGGCGAACAAAGCAAACACAACTTAATATATTAACAGATTGCTAAGCACAGTGGGACTTAACATTCCTGTATTACTAACACACGAATGTCATCATATAAGTCTTATCATTATATACATTAATATTTGTGTTTCTTTTAATTTTATCTTTTCATCATATCATCTCTCCAATCAGATGATTTGATTTATAAAATGTATCATATATACTGTGATCAAATGGGACTCGAAGTTAACATTTCTTCGTCCCAACCACAAAAGGAAGATAATAATTTGCAACAGTAGGGCCATGCTACAAGAAAAGAAAATACTCTTGTCACCCCCCCAATTGGGGAGCAACTCACAATGATAACTGGCATGCAGTGACCCTCCCACAGTGTGTGATATGTTGCTGCTTGGTTCACTTATGGTAGCTACAACAATGCACTCTATATCAAACAACGTTACCACATTGCAGCATTTCAAAGACATGGGACACCACATGCTTTACAGGAAAATGTACATTTTGGCATTGGGTTAGTCTGTGTTGCATCTCTTCTCTCACTTTTACATGTGTGGATATCCCAGGTGTGTACAAATAATTTATTCTGCCATAGGAAATCCAGTATATTCATAAGCATAAATGATGATATTCAAAACATTGTAAAGAGAAATGTGTGAAACTATAGTGTACCACTCTGCATGTATTCACGAATTAGAAAACAATAATTTCTTTCAGGTTTAAGGCCTTGAATAGTATTGTATTGTCTGATGACTTTGTTAGGCCTAGATAGCTCCAGGAATTATAGTTAATGTTGGCAATTGCACAATTTAGCAAGCATATCCTTATTTTAAACCTGGCAAAGGAAGCAGTGTTTTGGGAGAAGCATAGAGTCAGTTTTTGCATATATGAATGCCATTTCCCTTGAAACCTGTTTAGTTCTTCCTTTGAGTGAATGTTCCAGACACCTGCATGCATGTAAGTTTCTGCTGAAGCTAATTCATTGTTGTCACATTTCACTCTCATCTTGACTTGCACTAGGCAAAAATGTACTAGAATAAAATTAGCATTGTTGATGCGCTACACAAACTGACCACTTCCTAGCTTGAGATGGAGTGTTGGTGATAATAGTCTTTTATGTTTGTGCTTTGCCGCCTGCTATTTTGTATTCAATTCTCCTTGGACTTGGACTTTCCTACGTGTTAAGTTTTATCTGTATTTGATGGTGCATTGTGGTGGTGGGAATGGACTTCACGAAGAGGAATAGGAAGACGCAGGACAGGATTTCGAATGAGGAACCTAGGCACCAGAGAGAAGAGGAGAAGTTTCTCCAGGGGAACTGAGGAGGAGCAAATCGCAGCACCAAACCTGGGGGCAGATTTATGAGCCCCTTGCGCCACTTTTGCGCCACTTTTAACATGGGAAAAGTGACGCAAAAGTGGCGCAAGGGGTTCATAAATCTGCCCCCTGGTATTTAGCAAAAACTTGGATTGCAAACCGAAATAAAATGTAGTCCAGCAGTGCTTACCGTGTGTTTGCAGTTGGATTACATGTGTTCCCAGTTTACTTACATGGTTTGCATTTTTTATAGCTGATGTATTATCCTAACTAAAGAGAAAAAGAGCTGACGTCAGGATAGGAGTCAATGGGCTTCCGTACGTGTTATGTTTTATTTTATATGGATGGTACATTTTGGTGGTGGGAACTGGAGTACAAATTAAACTAAATTAGGTAAAAATTCAACAGTGATTATCATTTGTTTGTAGCTTGCTTGCATGGAGTGCATTGTTTGTAGCTAATGTATTTCGTAGCTAAAAAGGAATAGAACTGTTGTCAGGGTAGGAGATGGAGGGTAAGAAAAACAATTGGTTGGATGGGGAAGAGAAGAAATTGGTTGGATGGGTAAGAGAAGAAATTGGTTGGATGGGTAGGAATCGGAGGGGTTCATATGAAAAGTGAATGTAATCTCATTTCACAGAGCAAGAGGATCTAGAAAAACACAGTGATGGGGAAGATAAGCAATAGTTCCAGGACCCAAAGCACATATCCTTGAAGGATAACATTGTGGTGGAAAGAGAACCTCTGATCTAGCTGCAGGACACCTTCACAAACCTCTCTGGACATAGACTGAAAGTTTGTCGAACACTTGGCAATCTTTGGGTGTGAGTGCCTGATACCTTCCTCCTCTACTTCATGAGATCAGTAAAAATAAATATTTGTAAAGGGAACATACCTTCTACAGGATGAACCGCAAAAACCGCAGTCATAATGCGTGCAAGCTCATTTCCTTTTTTTCTGTGTGGGAAAGATTAAAATAAATCACAATTGAGGCAGTGTGATCTAAATGTATGGGGGCAAGATGAATCTAAATGTGGCAAGCTGTCACCAAAAGGTACTCCTGCCTGTACGATGTACCAACAGGCCACATCATGAATCCCATGTTGGGAACATGAAAGATAAACAGTCAGAGAATTGTGCTTCAGCTCCTACCCATTTACCCATAGCCTTCAACAAGCCTGAAAGAAAGTAAGTGAGTATAAAAGAGAGGAGCGATTACTAGAAATATATTAGCTGGTTTCCAAATGAAAAGAACCCAACGTCAGACCTTCCAATCTGCACCTCACGCTAGTTTTGTTGGTTCGAGTCCTGCGCAAAATCACTCCAGTACCCACCGTTGTGTGGTGCCCCTGTGTTCCAGATCTTTAATACATAAAGCAAAAAGAGGCGCGCCAAGTTATAAAGCAGAATCAGTTTTGTTATTTCAAAAACCTTTATTGATATTTTTTCTTTCATCGAATAAAATTCCTCATAAAAACAAACAGCTCAGCCAACGGATTTCATTCCAAACCGTGGGAACTTTGTCAGTGCTGAAAACCAATTAACACAAAAAACAAATCAACAAGACATTAAATAAACCACGTCCATTTCTTTGAGGACTGATTGCATGTCAATACTTTTGGGGAAAATGAAAGTATTGACATTCAATCAGTCCTCAATGAAATGGACGTGGTGGAAAATCTCAATGTTGACAGTGGATTACATCCAAAATCTAATGTATACTTTCCACATCACACAGTCACAATATAGATGTATTATTTTATAAAATTACTGAAGGTCTTTACAAATTGGAATCCCCTAAGTTGTTCAGGAGTTCACTGGAACCTAATTTGTCCCCAGGTGAAAAAAAGGCACTTTCAAGGTTACGGGGGGATGACAACATTGTAATCAGGGAGGAGGGCAAAGGTGGCAACGTTGTCATAATGAACCATGAGGACTACATTGGAGAGATCAACCGCCAATTCAACGATGACCAGTGTTACGAAGTAATCAGGACTAACCCCATAGGGTAATTAGCATCATTGATTGACATCCAGCTCAGTAAATGGAAAGAGACATGTTTACTGAGTGACAATGTATATAGATACTTATGGATGGAACATCCGAGGCACCCGTGCATCTATATACTCACCAAGATCCATAAGAAGGGCGCCTTTCCATCGGGCGGCCAATTATTTCAGGGGTGGGATCACCCACTGAAAGATTGTCTGAATTTGTCGACCTGAAGTTACAAAAGCATGTTCAGAACCTGCCATCCTATATTACAGACAGTAAGGACATTCTTACTAAGTTCAGGGACCTAGCCTGGTCTGAAGATCTTTATTTTGTGACACTTGGCGTAGTCAGGCTTTACACCGGCATGCAACACTCATACGGGATCAGGGCAGTGAGGTTCTATTTGGATAAGGAGGGAACTGAGTGCTATAAACATAACAACATGATATTGGAGATGATTGGGTTAATACTGACCAATAACTTTTTCCTCCATGATGGCACATGGTATCAGCAGAAACGCGGGACAGCCATTGGCTCTCGGTTTGCTCCCTCTTATGCCTGCTTATTTATGGGCTGGTATGAGAGGGAGCATGCCTGAAGCCAACATCCCTCTCCCTGGACTCAACACATAGTCTTTGTGGGAGGTACATTGATCATATCATCTGCCTCTGGTCAGGTACCGAGGACTCCCTCTCGGAATACTTCCAGTATCTAAATGATAACCCCTACAATGTAAGACTCACTATTGATTTTTAAAAAGAAAAAAATAATTACCTGGACATCAAAGATGGGACAGTGCACAGTATACTTTTCAGAAAAGCGACAGCCTTTAATTCAGTACTGCACGCAACCAGTGCACACGCCCAATCAGTAATTAAGAATATACCCTTCGGGGAAATGGTGAGGGTCAGTCGCCATCGTAGTGAGAGTAACACCGTTGACAGAAATATTCAGGATGTGAAAAAGAGATTCCATGAAAGGGGTTATGATCACAAGATCCTGGACACAGCTGAAAGCAAGGCACACAAGTTGGAAATGGAAACAACACTTACAGACAACCGTAACGCTAAGAGGATGGAGGGACAGAGCAGCAACGACAGATTCATTACACAATACACCACATACAGTGACTGAATCTTTATACTTTTTAAAGAAATTGGCATCTGCTACTGCTTCTGGAGATTCCAAGTATGCAAGGCTGCCTTAGGGCAAATCTCTCCATCACTTACAGAAGGGGCAATACACTAAGCAATGAGTTGTGCCCAAGTTATGTCACATTAACTAGACAGGGGGGCACGTGGCTCCGTGAGAAGCCAGTTGGGTTCTACACATGCAACTCCTGTATCATCTGTACCTAGAAGGTACATAAGATCAAGGAATTTTGGTACAAAAGTCCTCACAAATACAGGATTAAACACTTCATCAACTGCAACACGAACTTTGTTGTCTTCGTAGTCAGGTGTGGATGTAATAAGACCTACATGGACAGCACCAAGAGAAATCTCAAGCTGCGCCTTCAAGAGCACTGGAGGGCCATTATCAATGGTGACTGGAGATACCAGCTGGTGGTTCATTACGACAAACCCATCCTGGGGACCCGGGGTTCTAGTTCCACAGGATAGATCTGGTAGCAGCTTGCACAAGGGGAGGCAATAGGGAGCTCCTCCTGCGGCAATGTGAGGTGAAGTGGATCTGTCTCCTTAGCGCAATTGATCAAAGGTCACAACACGGACAATGAGATGTACTATTTCCTAGACTGTCTTGAGTGTCACCATGCCAAACAGTTTCTGAAGAAGCCCATATAAGCAATTCATGGTCATCCTGGCATACCCAGCGATAGGTATTTTCTATGATTTCTAGTGTATCAGGTATAAAGCTGTTCTAGAAATGTATATATGTTTGGGCTGAGTACTGTACCTATGAATTGTAATGTTCAGGCTTTCGCATCCTGTGGGAAAATAAGTTGTTTTCCCTTACAGGTTTTATCACTTTCCTTCGTGCATTTGAAAAGGTCCCTTATCTCTTACTTTTCACCAACTTGACTTTCATACTGCTTTTATTAATTTCACTCATGCGATGAAGCATTACGGGTACCTGTTACTGGCTTACCTGTTTATTTAGACCCCTGAAGTGACGTTTGCTGGTTGAGCACTATATCCCTTACCTTCATGGTGAGGTGTGGGGGTGTCGGGCACTCTGCTTTTGTGTAATGACATGGATCAGTATTTATGGCATGGACGAATCAAAATGGTTTTGATAACTTCTAGATGGCACTCCGCTTTTGTGTAATGACACGTATTTATATTCATGTCATGGGCGAGTCATGATAGTTTGGAAAACTTCTAGATGGCGATGGCCCCCGTTTACCTGATAGTAAGGGTAACTCTCAGCTTCCTGTCAATGACACCAATTGGTTTTCCCATGGTGGCGATGGGCCAATCAGTCATGCATTGGTGAGATGGATTAAATTTCTCCTTTTTTAATAAAAAATAAATCATAAGAGTGTGAGTGCACTTAAACCATAAGCAACGTGGCAGTTTGGAATTTAATAGCTATCAGGGATAGTATGGGCAGGGTACTTAGTTTACTCATGGCACGTTTTCTGGTGTGGTTTTAACTGTTCCTCAAACTTTGGTGTCACGGGATGCACCTTTTTTCACCTCAAACTTAAGTAATGACCAGTATCTTTATTCGTATCATGGGAGAGCCATGCTCGTTTCGGAGTACGTTACAGATGGTGGGTGTCCAATTTACTAATCGCCCAAGTTAATCTGGCGGTTACTCAACAGGGACGTCATGTTGAAACGTCAAGGGATTTCCTGTGGTGACAAGTGGCCATTCAGTCAGGCCTGGGGTAGCTAAAATTCTTAAAACCTCTTTCTTGAAAATAATGGAGGAGCGCGCTTATATCATTTGAACGTGGCAGGAATGAATGTCATACATTTCAGGTTGAATGCGAGCGGGGTAAGAGATTAACCTTTTGCACAGATCTTTGTTTAATTCTCACCGATCCTTAAATCTTTGGTGCGGTAAATTGCACCTCATTTTACCACATTATACATGTAATACAGGTGTGGCAATTAAGTTAATTACCTTTGGGCTTTACTGCTGCTACACTCAGGGCTGTTCACATGGGATGGCCCTGCTCGTTCTCTTTTTCCAAGATGGCGGTGTCGGACTCCTCAGCTCCTCAGGATCGGAACAATGCTCATTATGGTCCACCTCTCGATAGCTTCAAGTCTGAGGGCTATTATAGCGCATATCAGTGAAGCGATCGAGTGAGGGAAGGAAAGGGAGGGGACAGCAGGAAAGGAGACCTGTAAATACACAAAGACAACACCGTTATCATCCACTGTTCCCCCACCACTCTGCCCCCTGACCGTGTGTTTTTAGCGCAAAGTTTGAAGAGTAACCACCTGTAAAAGAAAATATGGATAGGTGTGGTTCCTCAGGTTTCAGGGCACGTGCTTCAGCCCCGAACCTGAGGTCCGCAAGACAAGGCCTTGTCTCAATTAAGAACACACACACGCACCACTACAAGGAAGAAGACAGTATTAGTTTCAGACCAGCGCTATGCTCGGGGTATTCTCTCTAGACGTAACCCCTCCTCTAAGTTTAACATACCCAATGGTTATTGGTTAGAGCGTCGCAGAGGTTGCATGAGTTCTTCTCGACTCAACCACAATCCCCTGCTAGGGAAAAATTATCATAAAAAACTCAATGTAGCGATCTCACTTTCTCTGAGATTGAACAGTTTCACTCATACAGGTAACAAAGTTTCAAGCATCAACACAGGTAGTTGTGGTTCACTCCTGGCGAACAATCCGTGTTTAACTCACACGGTTCTATCGGTTTTCTAGGAAGCACTTCAATGCCCAGGCACAGGGATTTCTGCCATGCACCGGTATTCCTGCTACTCGCATGAGCCTACATACGTGTGGCTCGCCAACGAGGTGGAACACCAGGTGATGACTACTCACGCAATGCCCTGTAAACCATCCTGCTATTGTTTGCCTCACAATGTTCAAAATAAAGTGTCCTGGTTATACTGGCATCTGGATTAAGTCTTTCAATGTCTAGAATCAAGATGGGCACGACAGGAACTGAAGCGGTGCACTGCACCCTTACCGTGCCAACACGCGTTATCCACTGGTATTCTGAGCCGGTTACCTCTCACCGAGACCTTACCAACACGATGCGCTACAGCGTAGCGTCTCCCCAGGGCTCCTATGGCCGCCTGACCGGATCACGGAGGGAGGACTAAGACCGAAACAAAGTTGCGTAGCGATGCCTCCGCATACAAAATAATCGGCTATGCCGCCGGGGCGGAAGTGCTCTAAGAAGCCTTCCGCGACAGCGTGCGCATGCCTTGTTGCCGCTAACGCTCATGCAACAATCAGGCCGCTTTCACATAAGGTTTGTGAACACTCGGACCGGGCCGTGCGATCCTGACAGGCGGTGCTCTTGCTTGTCGGTTACTATAGGAAACAGCAGCCACTATTTAGTGACATCAGAGGGAACATCAGAGAACTCCCCTTATGTTGATTGGCTTACCTTCCCCTGATGAGGTTGCGGGATTACTTTAAAACAGGTCATTACGTGCGGGCAAACACTTGCTGCAACATGTCATTTAGGAACGGAATACTTATCAGGGTAAGTGAGGGCAGAGAACCTAATTAGGATCGGCATATATTTTTTAAAACATACTTTACACATGGGTGTCGGGGGACAAGCACTAAAATATGGATTGGTATATCGTTTTTAAACTCACTTTAAGTACGTGTGTCGGAGGGCATGCTCTGTACCGATGTTCTACTGTTATTCCTGTTTTTGCTCTTATCACATTGTAAACCTGGCTGACGCACATTGTGAATGCTAGATAGTTTGGGCTTGCCAACGGCATTAGGTCAGGCTAGTATACAGCTCTATCTTGACCAGTGTGAGGGCTCAATGGTTTAGGCTGGCCAACGGCATCAGGTCAGGATGGAATATGGCTCTATTTTGGTCAGCATTATTTGGTTTTGGTCTGTCACTATGATATGATGGGCTCAGAAGGAAGCGATGGATTATCTGCGCTTTGTTATGCCATGCACATTGGTGATGGTATACTACAATTTGAGAAGCATGTGAATGACAGTTAATTTTCCGTGGTGTGTGCGGGGTACATGCATTAACGTGTTACCTGAATATCAGGATACGGCTGGGAATTAACTATGGTTGGTGTGTTATGGTATCTTAATATGGCTAGTTAAAATCCCACTCACCGATAAGTGAATACTCGCGAGGGGCTATACTATTTGGCATTTGCTAACTTATCTATCTCCTGCATTATTTTGGAGACAGATGCTGCTTGATTGTTTAGCATATTTAGTCATGCTGTGACTGCTAGGTAGAACAGTACTCTGAGGCATGTGGTCATCGCATACACATTATAATCTTTCTAAATAAAGACGTGCGCAGGGTGAGAAAATAGTAACTCACCATTCAGTGCTGATCGCCACCAGTGGACTATGTGATTGATTTTATCTGTGCCATCACTATTCTTATATAGTTGCAAGTGATTGTTTTTTGCTCGCGCACATGTATGGTTGCTAATATGACCCTTGATGAATGTGGAAAATTCACCCCTGGAACCAGATGATAGTTTGTGCACCACTGTGCTAGTGTGTAACTGGTATTATTTGCTCTAGGTATTCAATAATGGCCATGATGATGCCTAGAGGAACTACGACCTTTTCCGGCACCTGGAGCTGGAATACGAATATCAATTTGTCTGTGAAGTTTGAATTTACCAATATTATTTTTCAAAGTGAGACTTTTGAGCCACAAGGTGCTTGGAATTTGATTCAATACATTTTTTTTCAGCACACTTTTGCCTTTTCCCTTTGTTCTTGCACCCCATATCACTCTACCTATTGGTACAATATGAAAAATTCTATAAAAAAATAATCATGCCTACTAGACATCATAGGGCATTGGGTCACGCTACAGATTGCTCACAAATGTTAATCCCATATTTGGTAAAATATTATTTAAATTATGGAGGGAATTATATCCTTTCACCATATATGTCAATTGAATAAGACTTCATGAACAGGTGTCCAACTCTGGATTTCTTTACATGTTTTTCTTGATATTGAGTGATTTGCCTTAGCTTTTCAATATGCCTTATATCTATGTATTTAAGTGTGTTTGTGATTTGGGTCTATCTGATTATGTTTGCGTCACTGTCTTTCTCACTATCATTAAATCTTGCACATGCTGGTACCGTTATGACTGTTGAGAGGGGGCTGGACGCTGGTATCTTTACCGCCCTATTAGCACCCCTCGTGGACCCTGATGGCCCAGGGTGGGGGACGCATTTCCTGATTAAGATCTGTCTATATGGAATAGTTAGCGCATGTCCTGTGTATGTTACACTGTGGGTTTGTTTATACATTTCCTTTATACTTTTTTTGTTTATGTAATGTCTTGTTGATTTGGTTTTGTGTTAATTGGTTTTCAGTTCTGACGAAGTACCCATGGTTTGGAACGAAATGCATTGACTGAGTTGTTTGTTTTTATGAGGAATTGTATTCAATGAAAGAAAAATTATCAATAATTGCTTTTGAAATAACGAGACTGATTCGACTTTATCACCTGGTGCACCTCCTTTTGCTATATTGGCTGATTGCACCTGGAAATGGAGCATCGCCTGCTTGACCAACTGCAAATAGAGCACAATGAGATAACAACAAGATTATACACTAGTAAATTCTGCAATGCAAGCAGCAGGTGATAGCGATGAGTTCAGTGGCTAATTTTACTATCAAGGACCAATCAAGCGCATCCTCTGGATGTTGAGATCGGATATAGAAGCCCATCCATTAGTCTTGAACTTTTAAAACAAACTGCAGGGTGACTTTAGTGGTGAGCTAACCTAACTCCCTCTTGAGCAATGTCAATGACAAGAATCCCTCCCTGTTGGCCATCCTTCCTTTCAGGGAGTACCCAGTGGTTAGAGTTATGGTCCATGTGTCCTGGGCCACATCGTTTTAATGATTATAAAGAAACCATTCCCCAATACTTGGGAGAATCCAACAGAGCACCAAGAGGAATTACAGAGTTTGTTTGAGGTGTACTGAACCGATTGGAATCAGTTATTACAATTGAGAGTGCCAAAAGAAGTGAAAGAGACATTGGTGAAGAAGGAGTCATGGCCAATACAGAACCTTGGATCTGAAGGGAAATTAAGTGAAGTGGAGTATTTGTTAAAGAATGCAGTACCAGATGCCCATTAACAACAGATTAGACTAAGGATAGGATAGGATATAGTTTTGTAAAGCTCTCGAATGCTGAGGCGTCTTGGCACTAGGAGGTGAGAACAAGGAGGAAGCATGGTGTTATGGCTAATTTTTTAAAGATGGATAAGATGGACTAAGATTTCTACTTGCAAACAATATAAGGGTGAGGCTACCTCTTCTTGCTCACATTCCACCACTCTCAACTTATGTCTACCACAAAGATTTACAAAGCCCCCTTCTGTCGTCTCAAAGCCCTTAATGAAGGATTTAGACATGTCGGTCTTCCCCTGGGAGCCCACCCTAACTTACTTGTTATTGGTCTCTATTACACTAGACCAGTGCAAGGCAGACTCAGTGTGGGAGTGCGGGCCGGATAAACAGACGAGGAGGCAGTATATAGTGAGCCAGTTGTTGGCTTTTATTATCAAAGTCAGAAATAGGACAAGAGGATGTAAGCAATCCCTCGGGATCTCCGGGCGGTTGTTCGCTTGTAAGAGGTACGGTGGTCTCTTTAACTTCCCCGTCGGGTCGGGCTGCTTCTGGGTCTTCAGGTCTCCCACGGAGGCTCATAGGGATAAACGAGAGACAAAAGGAGCCGTCAGTCCTATCTTTTCACCCCAAACCCATACTGGGCAAACCCGTCACCATATCCAGTGGGTGATACAATTTACAAGTGTTTGGCCGGTCAGGATCACTTGTGAGGGTAGGGGATTTTTAGGTGTCGAAGGGAAAGGATGGGAACAGGGGTACACGATGATTCCTATCACATCTCACGGGTATATCAGGGGTGAATACTGATGATTATGTCTGTTGGGCGCCCCTCCTACGATTCTTACACAGATTCCTCCCCTCCCTTCTCCTCCCCCTCACTGTCTCCCTCCGGTCCCTGAATCGGGGTACTCACCGGCTCCGCCGCAACTCTCCCCCGGAGTTGCGGCCGCTCTCCAGCCTCCTCCTGCGGGGACCACCAGTCTTCGCACCACCACTCGTCGTCCTCTTCGTCTTCTCCGCTGCTCTGCCTGGTATCTTCGTCCTCTTCCGTTTCCACGATCTCCTGTGTCTCCGTGTCTCTACTCTCCGATCTCCTTCTCTCTCCGGCGTCTTCCTCCTCGTTGTGGTGAGATTGGTCTCTTTTCTCTGTCGCCGGGTCACTGCTTCCGGGGTTGTTCCCTCCTTCTTCGGTGACGTCATGAGGAAGAGGTCCCTGTATGGATGAAATACGGAGGGGTGTGTTTATCCTCCTGGAGGACGTCGTGAGAGAACGTGGCATCGGGGTCCTAACTCTTCCATGTGAGTAGTCTCCTTTACGATATATGGCCGCTGGACGGGAGTCGCTCGACACCCCCTCACATCCCGTTTCCCTTGCTGTCCTTCTAGTAGAGGTAGTTGTAGAAGGGTATCAGGAGAAGAAGTCCACATTCACCTGGTCGATCCCTTTCCGATGTTTAGTTTGAAATCTGTAAGGTTGCAGGGAAAGGAACCATCTTAATACTCGTTCGTTGTTCCCTTTGTTACGGGCCATCCATTCTAAGGGAGCGTGGTCGGTGTACAATGTGAATTCGCGCCCCTCCAGGTAATATTTCAAAGACTCAATCGCCCACTTAATAGCCAAGGCTTCTTTCTCAATGACAGCATAATGTTGTTCTCGAGGAAACAATTTCCTGCTTATATATAAAAGGGGTTTTTCCTCCCCCTGTCTGTTCACTTGGGACAGAACGGCCCCCAACCCTTGGTCTGAGGCGTCGGTTTGTAGGACAAAGGGCAAGGTATAATTGGGACTAGTCAACACAGTGTTGGAGGTTAGAGACGATTTTAACAGTTCAAAGGCTCTGACTACCTCCAGGGTGGGATCTTTTAGTTTGGCTTCTGTCTGCACTGCTTTATGTAGCAAATCCGTAAGAGGGGTTGCTATCTGCGAAAATCGGGGTATAAATCTACGGTAGTAACCTAACAATCTCAAGAAGGCACGTAGATCCCTCGTAGTTCGGGGACAAGGAATTTGAGATATGGCAGCCAGTTTCTTACTTTGTGGTTGTATAACGCCTTCCCCCAACAGGTAACCTAAATACCTTACCGTTTGTGCAGCTAAATGGCTTTTGGCGGGGTTGATTTTCAGACCATTTTTTCCCAGGGTTTGAATTACTTGGTACAAGTGAACTAGATGTTGTTCCCAAGAGTCGCTATAGATGATAATATCATCGATATACGCCCCAGCATACTTCTCATGGGGTTGCAAGATTATATTCATGGCCCTCTGAAAAGTAGCAGGTGCCCCGTGTAAGCCAAAGGGTAACACTCTAAAGTGGAAAAGGCCCTCTGGGGTAGAAAACGCTGTCTTCTCTTGCTCTTCTTTCCTTAGAGGAATCTGCCAATACCCTTTGCATAGATCCGGGGTACTGATATACTGGGCTCTTCCTATCCTTTCGATTATTTCGTCTACCCTCGGAAGAGGGTAGGTGTCGAATTCGGAAATTTTATTTACTTCGCGGAAATCAATGCAAAATCGCACTGAGCCATCCGGCTTAGGTACTAAAACAATTGGGTGATTCCACTCGCTGGTTGAAGGCTCTATGATACCCATTCTCAGCATCTGCTGCACCTCTTCCCGGATAGTGTGTCTACGGGCCTCTGGTATCCGATAGGGTCGAAGGCGCACTTTCTTGCCGGGAATGGTTCTGATAGAATGTTCTAACAAGGTGGTTCTCCCAGGGGTCAGGGAAAATATCTCCTGCAGGGGTGACAGTATACCGAGGAGTTCGGTTTTTAGGTGGTTTGGTAGCTCGGGATCGACACATTGGTCGTATAATGGAATAGGGACTCCCGCATTTCCTACTAGGCTCGGAAGGGGTCCCTCCCATTTTTTTAGGAGGTTGACATGATATACTTGGGTAGTTCCTCGGGCTTTGTCTAGTTCCACCTTATATGTAACAGGAGTTACCTGTTCTAGTATACGGTAGGGTCCCTGCCATTGCCCTAAGAGTTTATGGTCTGACGAGGCCATCATTAGCAACACCGCGTCCCCTGCTACAAAGGTTCTAGTCTTAGTTTTTTTGTTGTATTGGGTTTTCTGTTCTTCCTGGGCTCTTTCCATAATGTTCCTGACTATAGTACGAATTTGTTCCAAATGGGTTTTGAGATGGCTTACGTAATCCACCAGGGGTGTAGCGTTATTTGGTTCAGTTTCCCATTTTTCACGGACAATGTCCAACAAAGAACAGGGTTGATGGCCGTAAAGAATCTCAAACGGGGAATATCCCGTGCTTATTTGGACTTTACATCTAATGGCATACAGAGCCAAGGGTAACATGTCTTCCCAACGTCTTGATTCCAGAGTCAGGAGTTTTTTTAAAGTGAGCTTAAGAGTGGCATTATACCGCTCCACTAGCCCATCAGTTTGGGGGTGGTAGGCCGCTGTTCGTATCTGTTTAATGCCTAACTGTAAACATACTTGTTTTAATAATTTAGAAACGAACGGGGTCCCTTGGTCAGTCAGGATTTCTTTTGGGAATCCTACCCTCGAAAAGATGGTGATTATGGCTTTGACTATGGTAGGCGCATTCGGATGTCTTAACGCTATGGCTTCCGGGAAGCGTGTAGCATAGTCTACCAGTACCAGAACGTACCGACATCCGCAACGGGAGGGTAATAGAGGACAGATGATATCCATACCTACTCTTCAAAAGGGTTCGTCTATTATGGGCAAGGGATGTAGGGGTGCTTTAGGGGGTTTGTACCAACTGTTTTTTTGGCAAATGGGGCATTCCCTACAATATTGTTTCACTTGTCTGTATATCCCTGGCCAATAGAATTTCTCCATTATTAATTGCTCGGTTTTCTCATCACTAAAGTGCCCTCCCAATAAATGGCTATGAGCCATGTATAGGACTTTCTCTCGAAAGGGTGTGGGAACTAACAGCTGAGGGGGATTGGTAACCTTGGCTTTCCTGTATAGCAGTCCGTTGTTAACAAAAAAATAAGGATATACGTGCAAGGGGTCTTCACCAGGCAGGGTTTGTTTCCATGCTTTTTGTAACACGGAGTCTTCTCTTTGGGCAGCATGGAAGTTCCTGTCGTCTTCCCATGGGTTATTTGTGGTTTGTACTGGCAGAGCTGTAATGGGCTTTATTTTTTCTTTGCGTCGTTGATTTTTGGGTTTCCTAGCTTTAGAAGGGGGCCACTCATGGGTATCATCCTGGGAGAAGGGGGCGACAGTCCACCAGTCTTTTTCGTCTGGCCGGGCCTTAGTAAGCAACTGCGATAGCTGCGGGTAATCATTCCCCAATATGACCTGTTCTGGTAGCCTAGGTATGAGACCCACCCGCAATTTGGACCCCAGATCAGTGGCATGTTGTATACGTACATGCGTAGTAGGATATTGTTTGGTATCCCAATGGACACAACGGATGTTTACTATTCCATCGGTTTCTCCCAGCTCAGTGCCCAAATCCTGAGGACGTACCACACTCTGTCGACATCCAGTGTCGGCTAATGCGGTCATGGGTTGTCCATTTACCGTTATGCCACATCGATACGGAGGTGAGGGAGTACCTTGGGTTAAACAACAATAGTTCCGGGTGACTCCTACTTCCATTGGCTCTTCCTTTTGTGGGCAGAAGCGAGCTATATGTCCTATTATCCCACAATTAAAGCATTGCGGACCGATTATAGGGGCTCTAACTACAGAGGGACCAGGAACTCTGAACACAGGAGGTCCCGGGACGATACTATTAGAGTCCGGTTTCCGAATCATGGAAGGTCGGGGTAATCGATGTGTTCCGCTACCTCCAGCTTTCCAAGGAGTTTCTTCTCACCCTTTTTGGGTCTCTTGAGCTCTGCTGTAGGCACTCGCTATCTCCACTGCGGTCTCAAGGGTGAGATGAGCATGTTGCCTCACCCATTTCTGAAGAGGGGGATGGAGGGAGGTCAGGTACTGCTCTAAATACACCTTGGCCATAATCTCCTCTTTGGTGGCGGTGGCGGGTTTCAGCCACCGGTCGGCCATGTCTTTTATTCGAAAATACAAGGCTCTGGGGGTTTCTTGTAGACCTTCCTTAATTTGTCGGAACCTTATCTATATGTTTCTTCGTCAACGCCTAGTCTTTCTAAGATACACCGTTTAATGTCCACATAGGGGGTGACTCCCTGAATATTGGCTGCTTGGTATGAGGCTTGCAGCTCTCCGGACAAAAGGGGTCCTAGGTATTGTCCCCACTTCTCCACTGGCCATGTGGCGACTAGAGCAATCCTCTCAAAATTGTTGAAAAAAAAATCTGGATCCTCTCCACTAATGTACTTTTGTAATATAACAGACGGTAGGGTACTCATGGGATTGGCGTTGTTCCGTGATGACCTGTTGTAACTTCCCTCTATCCTCTTCTACAACTGTCAGGAATCTCTCCATTGCTTTCCCCAGGAATTCTTGGTTTTCGGCCATTTTTACAAGTACAGCCTCCATGTCTCCGGCTAATCCCACTTCTGACACCACTTGTGGGAGTGCGGGCCGGATAAACAGACGAGGAGGCTGTTTATAGTGAGCCAGTTGTTGGCTTTTATTATCAAAGTCAGAAATAGGACAAGAGGATGTAAACAATCCCTCGGGATCTCCGGGCGGTCGTTCGCTTGTAAGAGGTACGGTGGTCTCTTTAACGTCCCCGTTGGGTCGGGCTGCTTCTGGGTCTTCGGGTCTCCCACGGAGGCTCATAGGGATAAACGAGAGACAAAAGGAGCCGTCAGTCCTATCTTTTCACCACAAACCCATACTGGGCAAACCCGTCACCATATCCAGTGGGTGATACAATTTACGAGTGTTTGGCCGGTCAGGATCACTTGTGAGGGTAGGGGATTTTTAGGTGTCGAAGGGATAAGGATTGGAGCAGGGGTTCGCGATGATTCCTATCACTTTTCATGGGTATATCAGGGGTGAATACTGCTGATTATGTCTGTTGGACGCCCCTCCTACGATTCTTACACAGATTCCTCCCCTCCCTTCTCCTCCCCCTCACTGTCTCCCTCCGGACCCTGAATCGGGGTACTCACCGGCTCCGCCGCAACTCTCCCCCGGAGTTGCGGCCGCTCTCCAGCCTCCTCCTGCGGGGACCACCAGTCTTCGCACCACCGCTCATCATCCTCTTCGTCTTCTCCGCTGCTCTGCCTGGTATCTTCGTCCTCTTCCGTTTCCACGATCTCCTGTGTCTCCGTGTCTCTACTCTCCGATCTCCTTCTCTCTCCGGCGTCTTCCTCCTCGTTGTGGTGAGATTGGTCCCTTTTCTCGGTCGCCGGGTCACTGTTTCCGGGGTTGTTCCCTCCTTCTTCGGTGACGTCATGAGGAAGAGGTCCCTGTATGGATGAAATACGGAGGGGTGTGTTTATCCTCCTGGAGGACGTCGTGAGAGAACGTGGCATCGGGGTCCTAACTCTTCCATGTGAGTAGTCTCCTTTACGATATATGGCCGCTGGACGGGAGTCGCTCAACACCCCCTCACACTCAGTTTATCTCCTCTCTGAACTGGCTATGAAGGAACACAAGTTATCTAAAGAAAAACGTCTGATTGTCTTCTACGAGTAAATACGTTGGCCATTAAATCTTGGCTGGAGAACATTACTTATTCTCTGAAAGAGTTGAACCCCATACTTAATTGTAATTGTGTCTCAAGTGCATCCCTGTTTTAGGAGTGACTGTGTATTGGAGACAATGAATAGTTAAACCATTACTACATTTGCCAGGAAAGACATTCCCAAGCCCTTGCAGTGATCTAACAATGGCCGAAAATGCATTTGTGAAAAAAAACCTTGGCTCCAACTTTGGGGCTTCCTGATTAGTCATACTGCTTGTTGTAACATTAAATTGTAAGTTCCCAACCCTGATCAATACCCCCACCACCTAGTTCCCTCTGCCCCTTTTCAACCGCTTTTGTCAAACATTAACATCTTTAACCAAAGATAAAGTTGTTAATTTTTCATCCTTGCATCATACCCTCTTCTTCCAACTGAGTGCATAAGGACCAGGCAGCCACACTTTCTGATTCTAATGTTGCTTCTGGGTACACTTTCCTAAGTAAACATACTATTTTTTCCATCTGGCTTCACCTGAGCTCTCTACCCACCACCAAACAAGCCCTCACCTGAGGTGATCTTGTTACCCCTACTTCTTGCCCCCCTATGCATCACCTCTAGTTTTGCAGTACCTCTATCACCATCATTAGACACGTTCTGTTACCCACAAAAGACTGGTGACCCCCATCTTGTTGACACTAATAGGGCAATACATGGTGTTCGCTTTCTTCCTTGCTTTGCTAATAGCTACAGTTTTTTCATGCCCCTACGTACCATTTTTAGCAGCAGCTGCACCCACATCACTTCGGTTTCCTCCCATCTGCCCTTTATCAAAAGCAAATATTTTTAAATAAGTTTTGCAGCTCTAGATCTGACTAGTTCACCAATTCATTCAACTGAGGTGCACCATAATCAAGTTCACTCTCTGCCTGGTTTCTCTCATGTCCCACAGCACAGCAGCAATTGGATTCACGATATGCAGGGCTAAACTGGGAACCCAATGCAGTCCTGGCTGTTTTGAGGGACCAGCCACCTCAGAAAGAGGGGTTTGCAAGTGTGAAGCACTGCTGCCTTGTGTTACTGGGGTCGATATTGCAGCACTGCTGCAAAACTGGCCCCCAGTAACAAAAACGTCAGCCACAGCTGCAAAACCATCCTCCACCCTTCCAACCTCCAGGGGAATCAACTGGTGCCCGCTACTACCAGTCCAGCCCTGACCACATGCCTCCTAAGCTATGAAATACTACAGCAACTTTGTCATATGAGGTAAAGTAATATTGAATCTATCAGGCAGTCATAGACTAGCCCTAGAAACCTTGCATGGAGGTCTCTTTACTCCAGAACCTCAAACAGATCTATTGGCATCTAACATAAATAAATAAACTGTGCTAAGGTCAAGGGGTCTTCTGCCAGTAGGGCAACTTCAAGTACAAGGAAGGTAAAACAGGCTAAACACAAAAATAAGTCAATGGATGTTAGAAGAACAATAACAGTTGTGCCAGGTGCAATGAATAAAGAGCAGATACAGGTAAACAGAGAAGAGTCCCAAACAGGATGATAACACAGATGAAGTGGGAGGAGCAAGTGCTGAAGCTTGTCCATCTCCCTTCTCGGGAGTTTATATTCAGAACGGTAGACACAATGTGAGCGTGCGAGATAATGATTAGGATGAGGCTTATCATTATGAGGCAACCGACCAACCAAATTGTCATTGCCCCATTCAGAGAGGTATCAGCACAAACCATCTTCAAGACTGCAGGAGCTTCACAGTGGTAATGTTTGATTGTATCTAATTTGCAGAAGGGAACAGTGGAAGAGAATGTGGTTTGTGTCGGTGCAGAGAGTATAGCAACTGAATATGCAAAAACAAGAAGATAAGTACAGACTTTGGTGTTCATGATGATTAATGCCATAAGAAACACTTCTGCACTCACAACCGTATATGCTAGACACATTTGTAATAAGCAACCTGCAAATGAAATTGGCTTTCTGTTTGCTAAAATGTTTGCAAGCATTTTAGGGGTAGCGGATGGTGAATAACAGATATTGACAAAGGGCAAATTTTAGAGCAGGGGGTACATAGCCGTGTGTAGCTGAGGAGACATCATGATCAAAGCCATCATGCCTACATTGCCCAAAACGGTTATAATATAGATGATGAGGAAGGTTATGAAGAGTGGAACCTGAAGACCTGGGTCATCTGTGAGTCCAAAGAGAATGAGCTTTGTCACCCGGGTACAGTTTCCAGTTAGCATTTTGTCAGAAAAAAGAACCTTTCCAAAAAAAGAATGAGCAGTATAAATGAGAGGTGAACTGGTATCTCAAGTGTCAACTAAATAAACAGAAAGCAAGACAGCCCATAAGTAAACCAATACATATCCAACAGACTTCACATTTGTGTTTGATGACAGCTGTGTCTTCTCTCATTCACTTTCCTAATTACTGTCCTGTTTTAAATGTATTATTGAAGTGACAAATTGGCTGATGTAGAGTTTTCTGGAAAGATTGTGGCCCATCCACCATATTCAATCTCCCATAGGTTATAATGCACTTGTAATAAGGCGTCATGAGTGTGCCAAACTCTAAATCAGGTCCAATATTTTTACTCTAAAAAGTTTGTTCATTTTTTTTAAAATAGCTCAGCAAAAAATCACCTTTTAAAGGATTCTCCACAAGTTTAAACATTTTTGCATTCTTTGGAAAGTGCAAGACAAAACTCTGCAGCTAAAATGTAAATAGTACCTCCCATGATATCAATTAATTGAATCATCTAAGCATTCCACTGTTTATTGATAGATTCCAGGTTCCACATAATCATGTACTTAGCATCTCAATTGGTACCCAGATACTGGCAATTTACTCAACCACCAGGACTTTAATTTATTTTTCAGTTACTTACATTTTCAGTCACCTTTTAATTTTCTTTAAGTTGAAGAACCAGAACCTTTTGGACCTGGCGGCGCAGGGTATGCCTTATATCTCCTAGGTTCACCTGCTTAGCTACACCGAGACACGGGACACTCTGTCAGCGTTAGAAGATCAGGTTTTATTAGCTGCAGCTAGTACAGTTATCCCAGAAGTACACAAGGTAGGTTCTCAGGAGACTGCCACTTCACTCTGTGGCGCACAATCTTATATACTATATAGAAACATATACATTAACCAAATATACACCCAGAGTATACAAGAAAGAGCCAATAAGAAAAGTTGGAAAACAGGACAGCACCAATAGGAGAGTTTGGAAAACAAAGTGACAGATGACTCGAAGAAACCTCTCCTCCAACTATGTTTGTCACCCCTCCCTCAAACTAATTTATTAACGGATTCGTAACTAACTTGCAGGTGGCGAGATATGTTTGTGTGTATTGGAGGACAGTTGTGAAACGAGAGAATGCTAGCAGAAGACAGTGAAGGCCAGACGATAAGATAAGATCAGAAAAGAATAGTGTGAACCAACAGATAGTTGAGACGGGGATTAGAAAACCAGACGGGGATTAGTATACTCAGCCAGTCCTAACACCATCTTTGCAAATAGAGGCAGAAAGGTTGTTTTTAACATGAAGCTGCAGAAAAAGCAGAATAGACTTTGTTCGCCGTGCTGCCTGAGTGATGGCAACACAAAATGGCGGCGGAGCACAAAATGGCGGGCCTATTCGATCGTGATCGGGAATCGAAGTTCCTCAAAGTGACATATACATTGCTTTAACATATGACATTTGATACCTGGCAGCCGATCCGTCCAAGGTGCCAGACTTTGCTGTACCTCCTGCTATGTTTTTTCTGCAGCAGCATGTTGCCTCCAAACTGTTTTTGCACCAAGCTACCAGAGAGTAACGGTGAATTTAGTGACTTTTGTAGTTCACCCTGACAAGAATTGTGTTTGCTGCTTCAGTATGATTTTACCTCCCTTTAACTAATAACCCAATTTTGTACACACTTACCTTCAGATATTTTGTCCCTCGATATTAGGATGCAGTGATATGGGTGGTGTGTATATTCAGTAGTACAGTTGCTTGGGAATAACCTACAAGGAGCTGTCTAAGTGTCATTTTGTACAGGATAAATGTAGCTCACCCATCAATTGAGTATGCAAATCTTTGCAGAAATCCCCAAAACAGCTGCCCCATTCACAACCATTTATTTAGAAATGATTAAAGGAAGTTTATCAAAAATGTAAACCTGGTATCCTCAAGTGTGCAAGCGCAGAAGTGCTCCATATCTTTTTTAATATAGAGTATTTAATCTCTCTCCCTTTCATGCAACTCAGAACAGCAAGTTCCATTGAGCGAAATAATAATACATTTACCTCTAGGTCCATAGGACTAAATAAATAAGCAATTGAAGACAGCAATATAGGAGGCATACTCTTGGCATAGCAGGGGAAGCATACCCGGGCCCGCCAGACCCTGTCACGGGCACCCTGCCACACGGCAGGACCCAGAACGGAGCCCGGGGTGGGGAGGCCACCCTCCCCGGGGTCTTCAGGGGCCCCGGGGAGGGCTCCTGAACCCAGCCAAGCAAGGGGAGGCTCCCCGGCCAAAACGGAACCCCATCCCGGGCCTTTGGCAGTGTCGCAGGCTGCGGGACTGGGCCCAGGGATGGAGCCCCTCACCCGGGGCCCGGCGGGGCCCCTGGATCCAGCTGAGGCTCCCAGAGGCACAGGGGAAGCCTCCCCGGGCCCGCCGGACCCCATCACGGGCACCCTGCCACATGGCAGGACCCAGGACGGAGCCTGGGTTGGTGAGGCCGCCCTCCCCAGGGCCCTCAGGGGCCCAGCCTGAGCTCCTGAACCCACCCAAGCAAGGGGAGGCTCCACGGCCACAACAGAACCCCGTCTCGGCCTTTGGCAGTGCCGCAGGACGGGGATGGGGCCCAGGGCCGGAGCCCCCGACCCGTAGCACGGCGGGGCCCCTGGACCCAGCCGGGTCTCCCAGGCCCGGAGGCGCAGGGGAAGCCTCCACGGGCTCGCCAGACCCTGTCCCGAGCACCCTGCCATGTGGCAGGACCCAGGACGGAGCCCGGGGTGGGGAGGCCGCCCTCCCCGGGGCCCTCAGGGGCCTGGCCCGAGCTCCTGAACCCAGCCAAGCAAGGGGAGGCTCCCCGGCCACAACAGGACCCCGTCCCGCGCCTTTGCCAGTGCCGCAGGCTGAGGGACGGGGCCCAGGGCCGGAGCCCCTGACCCATGGCCCGGCAGGGCCCCTGGACCCAGCCGGGGCTCCCAGGCCCGGAGGTGCAGGGGAAGCATCCCCGGGCCCGCCGGACCCCATTACGGGCACCCTGCCATGCGGCAGGACCCAGGACAGAGCCCGCGGGAACTCGTTCGGGCCCCCTGCCACGCGGCAGGACCGAGGACGGAGCCTGGGGTGGACCCAACCCAGCAGGGGGAGGCCTCCCAAGTCTCATCTGGGGCAGCCTGCCATGCGGCAGGCCCCGGGACAGACCCAGGGCTGGGGCGGCATCCTGGCCTGTCCAGCTGCCGGCTGAGGACTGCTAGGCCGAGACTTGTCTCAGAGTACCCTGTCCCTAGTAATCTGGAGGAAGGCTACCCCCCTTACTGGTAACCCACACGCTCCGAGTGATGGAGGGGACCCTAGGAGCAAATGCGCCCGGCCTCCTGGAGCCCTGGCTGGGATCCGGAAGGTAAATGGACCCTCAACGGGACTTCCAGGCCGACTCGGCCATCTGGTCGCCACATTAGAAAGCGTGCGACCAGATGGCCGGCACCTGAAAGGACTCCCGTCTGCCCGAGCCGAGCCATAGCAGTAGGGCTCCCGCCTGCCCACCCACGCAGGGCTCGGGGGGCTCTGCTTCCCAGGGGGCTTGGGGACCCCGGCTGGTCCTCAGGCATGGGGAGGACCACCGGAGCTCTCAGGCCCGGGCGCCCGGGGGAGGACTGCCCGGGACCCGTGGAGCCCGTCCCAGGCACTTTGCCATGCCGCGGGCCGCAGAAGGGAGCCGTGGATGCCTGGGAGGATGTTGCCCGGGCATAGCCCATCTGGTCCCCGGCAAAGAACTGCCAGCCCAGGAGGGGTGTCCGGCACACCCTGCCCCTACTAATCCGGAGGAAGGCTACCCTCCTTTCTTGTAACCCGTGCACTCCGAGTGACAGAGGGGATCCTAGGCGCGGAAGCACCCGACCTCCTGGAGCCCTGGCTGGGATCCGAGAGGCAAATGAGCCCTCATCGGGACTTCCATCTGTTTGCCCCATTGGAAAGCATTGCGCGCGACCAGATGGCCGAGAGGAGAGGTGCGACCATATGGCCGCGACCGAAAGGACTCCCATCTGTCCAACCCGAGCCTTCGCGCTAGGGTTCCCGCCTGCCCATGCAGGGCTCGGGGGCTCTGCTTCCCAGGGGCTCGGGGACCCCGTCTGGGACTCAAGCCCAGGGAAGGACCACCGGAGCTCTCGGGCCCGGACGCCCGGTGGATGACTGCCCGGGAACCACGGAGCCCTTCCCGGGTACTTTGCCACGCTGCGGGCCAGAGGAGGGAGACCCAGATGCCTAGCGAGGTGTTGCCCGGGCATAGTCCATCTGGTCCCTGCCTGAGAACGGCCATCCCCAGGAGGGGCGTCCTGGCAAACCTTGCCCCTAGTAATCTGAAGGAAGGCTACCCCCTTTTTTGTAATCCGCGTGCACCGCGAGGCTCAGGGGACCCTAGGCGTGAATGTGACCCGGCGGGGCCCCTTGACCCAGCCGGGTCTCCAAGGCCCGGAGGCGCAGGGGAAGCCTCCCCGGGCTCGTCAGACCCCGTCCTGGGCACCCTGCCACCGGTGGACCCCTGTCTCCAGCGCCCTGACCCTCAGCTGGCTTGCAGGATGGAGGGCTCCCACACCCCGGTGCCTGCCGAACAGAGCACGTGCCCCGGGTCCAATCCCAGCTTCTGAACCCTAGCCAGGCTGCAGGGCCATCTGGTCACCCGGCCTGTGGGGCCATCTGGTCCCCGGGCCGCGGGGCCATCTGGTCACCCGGCCCGCGAGGCCATCTGGTCACC